>NC_142402.1:10845804-11160104 GCF_059441095.1 Idiotropiscis lumnitzeri | reverse complement strand
AGCATAAAATCAAGATGTTTTTATAAAGTACAATAGTATAGACTGATATTTTTTCCTTCTTAAAAAGCACAAACACAATTTTGGAGTAGCAGGCTTTTCCATTCATTTCAGGAAAGATGATTTCATGTATTTTTTTTTTTAGTGTGTGCATGAAAAAGTACACTTTATTCCCCTCTCTCTCTTGCTCCTTGCATGCATTTCTTTTCCTTAAATTGTATCCCTCATTAATCTCAAGGTACTTGTTCTGAATCACACCACATTGTATCATGCCAGCGTTTCAAAGAAGTGGCCCAGGATATGCTTCCTGGTTGAACATGTTATCACAGTTCGGTATCGAGGCTTTAAACACACATGGAAGGATTGTTAATGCAAATCATTGTGCTGTTAATGATTGACAGCCAAACGGAAACACATCGTAGGGAGTCCACTAGTGAGGAAATCCCACTTTTTGTCCAGCAAAAAATAAAAAAATGACAGTAAAGAAGTGTCAATACATGAGTAATCTGTTAACAGCTAATGAGTTCTTTCCATTGATTGCTTACTGTTCCAGACATTGCTGCTCAGTGTTGACCTCGGCGATAAACTTTGGTTTTAGTGTGTGCTCATTGTCACGTCTTAAGGTGAGTAACAAAAGCGCGGCAATCTGACTTACTCACATGCCAGTGAGAGTACAACAGTGGACTCCAGGTCAAAGAAGGACAATTTAGTAAAGTGTATGTACAAAAAGTAATTTGTAAAGATTAAAAACATAAACTTAAAGCCTTCAATCTAACTCCTGTGGAAAACATGCGAGTTTGTGTGTCAAAGTTAGCATTAGCGTCCATGCTTGGTTTGTTCCTCAGTAGAGACGTTGGTAAACGAACGACAAATGTTTTTTATGATGCGTTTTGGAGGCCTTAGAGCACTGTATAATTTATTATACAATGTCGCCCCGAGATATGACTTTAATTTTTTCTATTACCATGCTCCTAGTTTAAAACACTCATGTCTCAAATCATTTTCACCATTGAAATGAAAGGAAATGCTCTTAATCTGTTCTAGAACCCACCCAACCGCCGCCAAATGTTTGGGGTTGTTATTTAATAAGGAAAAATAGCCTCTCTCAATTGAACTGAACATTGTGTGCATCATGAAATAATGCTGCGATCCAATTCAGAGAACAATAGTGCTCTTTTATTACACAGTAATAACATATTCAACAGTTTTTTTCTTATATTTACTCCTACACAGCACATTGAATTGCTCATTTTGGTGTCCTCGTCTTGGTATACCGCATGATATAGAATGTGGCGGGTGGGGGGGGGGATTTGGCTCCTCTCGTGGTTTCTCAAATTAGTCATCATTGCAGAGGATAAAGAATATATATGCCTGGGAGTATTGTTTAATTGTCCATCTATGGTGTTGCTGCACCATTTCTGTTCATATATCTCACACTTAAATGATAACATCTACAGACAACCCCGACTACAAGCCTTCCATCTTCAAGAGGAAATTAAAAACGCAGATTTAGATTGTCACGACACACATCTCGCAAAGCAACGGTATGCGGTGAAGGCGAATCCACTGCCAGCCTACCATGCATTTCGGAAGTTTTGAATCTGTAACGTGGTAACTCCTTCCTTATCAATCAGCTCTGAAGTTTTCACTCCCCTCTCGAACACACCCGATGAGACAGGTGAAGCGAGGTGAGAGCAACAAAAAGCTACAGCACCCCTTGGGGGGGTCTCCCCTTCCCTCATCCCTTATTCTCCAAAACGACCTTCAGTCACCCCTTTCAATCCAAGCCGCGCTAATGTCAGTGATCTTTATCTACGTACTTCAAAAACAAAATCCTCCTTCAAAGTTAAAAAAAACAAAAAACAATCCTAATGAGCCTAATCAGCTTCGCCACCTGTTTTAGCATCCATAGGCTGCCCGAAGGGTGCAGCCTCTTCGGTGTCAAGCTTTTAAGCAGATGCTGCGACATCGCTGGCCTGGATTTTTTAGCGTTGACCCATGCGGTTCTTCTATTTGGCGTGCTACAAAATCCCTCATTAAGTTTGCTCCGCTCAGCCAAATATATCAAGCAATTTCAATTTATGAGTCACATTTGGCTCGTTTCTAGCAGCCGCCGTTGGTTGAGCTGATGTATTTTCAGGATGAAAACTATATGAGTCTTGCATGACAGCTAACCGAATGGCACCACTTGTTTTGTGATTAAATGTGACTTTCTGGAGGCATTGCTGTATACTAATGCAATGTTGTTGACCATTCCAACACTTGTAACTGAAAACAAACTGCCCACCGTACAATGATGAGACTGTTTCAGCTTAACACTGCAAATTGTTAGATGACAGAAAAAAACCAAAAAGGCTCGTTTTTTGTTTTTTTTTTCTCAGTACTTGTGTGTAATACCCAATTTGGAGGTATGCTTTATGATCAGAGCAAATAATATGAATGGACAAAGATTCAAAACACACCAACAAAGTGTAAATGCTTTGAAATCTGCCCATTTCTCATAACTATGATTAAGGTCTTTCAAAATATTTTTAAAATCACATTTTCAAAAATATTGTTCTTTTATAAATTTTAATCAGCAATATTTTATTTCTATACTTTTCTTTTAAATATATTTACATCTATTTGTAACTGCTTTTAAATGTACTTTTCATTACGGCATGTAAATAATTTTGAGTTACGTCGTTTATGAAATGGACTATAAATCAGTGATTCAAATTTTTATTTGAATGGCTGCTTGGGCATGGGTAAACGTCTTAACAACGGGAAAAAAAATAATTTCGTATTTTGCTCCATGTATGATACCCCCACCTGATTTGGGATCATTTTTGAGGAAAAGAATTCGTGTTATTCATAGGATTATACAGTGCTTTTATCCATACCATGTTATTAAATATATACTTTACATCCATTCTCCGATCCGCTTATTGTTACATCCACAGAAGTCTCAATGGGTTATACTATTTTAATTAAATAATTGAATTCCGAGCCTCGGGCTACATATCATGACTATTCGAACAGATTTTGCTACAAACAGCATTCAATCCAAACCTTGTTTAATTCCTTGTTCCACTGTTGTGACGACTCCAATATCCTTTCTACACCCCCCCCGCCACCCCCACCCACACACTTTTCTTGAATTGATCATTCCTGATTCAACCTCGTCATTGTCTGAAAGTGGTGATGGAAAAAGTGTTTTCAGGATGAGTTAAAGCTCTGTGTGCTACTCTTTGAGTTACTGGATGTCTTCAAAGTCATTTCCTCAGCATCTAACCGGGAGTTAGTGACAGCAACAATTGAGGCGGGGTGGAACCTATCAGAGAAGGCAGTTTCGCAGGAAGAAATTAGTCAAATGTGTTGATTGTTCTTCTCTAATTCAACATGCGTCCCCCCCCCACGCGGCCATCCCTGCCCTTACTAATCATCCATTAGCCTCCTACGTACACATTTCCCTCAGCTGCGCTGGTTTTATAATGGCCTGCACATTGAAATTTCATATGGAGGAAGGGAAAAATAATAACAGCAGCATTCCAGAGGGGCTATAATTTTGTTCCGGCGGCTAAACCGTGTCCATTATGGTCAGGGTCAAGGAACACATGCGAGTCCGTCATCAGGGGCACGGCGGTCGGCCACATCAGAAGCGCCCGTCGCGACGAGTGGAAAGACGCAGTGTTTTAGCGCAGAGAGCAGCCAGTCGTGAGCCACAGGCCCCCGGCTCCATCGTGCCCCCCCACCCCTCCGTGACCACGCCACACTCTAATTTCGGCACACATGTCCCCATTGAAATTACATACCCACCCTTCCCTGCAATTGACATGATCTGATACAAAGGGATTCAGATTTGCACGCCAATGCATCAAGACGACGTGCAGATGAATTTCAGGAGCTACTTTGGTTTTAAAGTTACCGTTAGGTTTACATTGAGTACAGAAAAGGAACAAAATGGAAAACATAAAAGCAATTTTCTTTCTTGTAAACAAGAATATGTAACAATTGAAATCAAATATGAAAAACTACAGACAGCGAAGTGAATGATTCAACAACTTGTCAGATTGTGACGGAGGTTGAGGAAGAGGAGGACCCAAAAAAAGCAGGGAAGCGAGGCAGGAGAAACTTAAAAGGTTTTGAAAAAAAAATGCAAAATAATAAGGAGCAACAAAACACAAAGACTTGACTAAACGGAAACTAAAGCGAGACAGGCAGGACATAGACACTGACTTGGACATCTGACAAGGGCAATGCAGCTACAAGAAGTGAAAGAAAACAAGGAACTAAATACAAACAAATTGACGAGACAAGGAGGAGCACCTGGACAAGACGCAAAAGGGTTGGAAGGACCTGACTGATTAACACTGGGGCTTGGGTCGATGAACACAGGTGGACACAATGAACATGACGAGACACACCAAACACAAGGAAAAAAAACATGAAACCAAATACTAAACCAAAAGCAGCAAATATTGATCATGACAATTTAGTCATGTGACATTTTGCAACGTGAGCCCGCTGTGATGATGTAAACGGAACCACTGCTGACATTGGATCAGGCGATTGGACACTGAGGGCTTTGATGTCTTTGACCAATCTGATTGGGTGCTGAAGACTGATGCTTTTCCTCAATGACATAAAAGCCATCAGGTTGGACGCTTTCGGCTTTGATCTCGTGTGAATGACACAAAACAATCCGATTGGTTGCTTAGGGGTTCCGATCTTTTTGAAAATGATGACAATGACTTGATGACAATGATCAGGCCAAATGGACATTCTAAGCTTTGGTCAATGACACAAGCTGACTCTGAATGGATGATTAAGTCTTAATCTATGTTTTTATGCTAATTCTGTTTCGCCAGGACAATGAACGTTTGACTGCAGCACAGTGGACGCTTAGCTAGCGGGCAATGTCACCACGCAGCAAAAGGTTCGCAAGTTCGAATTTGCGAGGCATGCAAAAAAAAAAAAAATTGGGGAACTTGTCCCGGGGAGGATAAACAGTGTAGTGAAGATGGTGGGATGGATTGATGAATGCTTGACTCTTTCAGCAGGCACTGTATACGAGGCTGAGAAGTTTTTCATGCTGGATCAATTAGCTACAGAAGAGCTACAATTTTGGCCTTCCCACACAGGATAGAACATCATGCTGTCATTACACTGACATAACTTACTTTTCAATTTATGTTCACCAACCGACCGGCAAGCTAAACAGAATGCCATCCGGGTCCACTTGAGAAGAAAACAAACTGCGTAGGAGACGCTGAGAAGCCCAAAAATGGCGGTTAGCTGACGCATGTTGGCCTACATTTTTTTGCAAGTGGGTCACCAAAATGTGAAGCATTTTTAATCATGAAGGCCTGGTTGGCCAAAAATGCTTTAAGTGTGGTATCAAGATTACAGTACAAATGTCTGCAAAGTCAGAAATAGAGTCACTTTTCTTACAGTCGACTGTGATACACATCATCACATGTTCGTAACATTCTTTCATTATTTTACAAGTTTTTAATTGTTGTTTACTTGGTGTCCCGAACTTTATTTGCTGATTGGCTGAGTGAAATCACATGATTTTCAAGAGCCGTGAGGCATCCATTTTGAAACATGCTCAAATTACCCAATATGGCTCCTACAGAATGATAAATGTTTCTCGATAGAAATTATTATTATTATTATTATTGTTATTGTTATTGTTATTATTATTATTATTATTATTATTATTATTATTATTATAATAATAATAATAATAATAATAATAATAATAATAATAATAATAATAATTATTATTATTATTATTATTATAATTATTATTATTATTATCTGGAAGGAATGGTGTCTGGGGGCTCCAATTAGCCTCCAAAGCCCACTTATAGCATATAATAGCCCACCAGTGATGGGACATTATAATTTCCTGGGAATGTTGTAGAAGTGATCATTTAAAGAGATTTTGAGAAATAAAGTGTTGCATTTTGATATCTAACTGTGAGAAATCATTACACCATGAGAAATAGCTTCACATTGGATATAATTATGATAAGATATAATAGCATGGTTAAAGTAATTTGATCGATTCCGGCTGCGGCCCCTTGCCTAAGTTGCAAGTAACCAAACCACATTGCCGCATCAACAAACGTTACCAATCTTTATGAATGCTGCGGCTTTTGACTCGACGCTTAAGCCGTCGTGGCATTGTGTTTTTCTGTCACGCAAGCGTTCATTTGATTCACGTGAGTATGAGTGTGTGGAATGTGAGGCCTTCACACCTACACAACTTTCCGACACCGTGAGAGTGTCGGCAACGAGAAAGCGAGAGAGGGCGGAGCTTGTTGACTGTGAGAAAAAGCTTTCATCGCTCGACCGCCAGGACCTCCGGGACAGGCATTGTACTTCTTAGTAGCTCTTTTTCGGCATAGGTGGTGTATTGATAGGTGAGTATACCTCCAGGATATTGTTTGGAATGTTTAGGCTATGTGTTTCTTGACATGTCTTGAATGAATTAAGAAAGAAAATAAAAATCCTGTCACCCAAAATGTGTTTTTTCGTTTCTCGACCTTAATTTGCCATCTCTGTCCACCAGTGATGGGCTCAGTGAGAGACATGACAGACAATTTGAAAATTCACACCTCACCTGGGAATGCCTTTCGCAAAACACTCACAAGACATCCCAGAGTGGTCCAGCGGCGATGAGTCACTGCAGGGTGTGTTTTGATTCAGATATCAGATCCAGACAACACGCATTGCCGTGTGTTTCTTTGTGGTTTCGATTCGCAGGTGATCTGTAAAAGCACATTCCATGTCTACCGTAGTTGTGTTTAGAAGCAGTAGTTTTATATTTAGCATCACCAAGACAACCTCGATTTCTATCCTGGATCAGAACTGAATCAGATCTCAGAATCAGATCCACGAGCCCAAACCTAAAGTAACTTGACAACAAAAATGACAGTAAGAGGAATGTTTATTTTGTTCGGTTCTGATAAAACTGTGATTGCACGCACATTTCAGCCTCACTTTACCTGCATCTTGGGATACGGTTACACATACACCAAGAACAAAAGAAAACTAGACTTCTCTTGTTTGCCTCAGTCTGCACGGACGGCACATCGGAGATTCATGGAATTTTGAATCATCACGATCTCAGAGCAGATATAACACGGAAGCTTATCAAGAATAGTCTTATTCGTAAAACAAACCAGTGCTGCTGTGAGTGAGCGATGTTTAGGTGCTGGCACGCACTGGAAAGAAGAGGCATGAAGATTAGCAAAAATAAATCAGAACATATGTGTGTGAATGAGAGGGGTGAAGGTGGAATCGTGGACTACAAATAAAAGCATCTTAACTACTTGGAGCCAACAGTCCAGTATGGTGAGTCGGTGAAGAAACACATTTAAGCAGGTCGGAACTGGGGATGGGTACCAAGCCCCGGAGTTAAACTGACCGCGGCCATATTGTGTGGATTCGACACAACAGGAAGTGGATGTGGTGGAAATGAAAATGTTGAGGTTTTCTTTTAGTCACCAGAATGGATTAGAAATGAGTTCATCAAGGGACAGCCGTGGTTGGATGTTTTGGAGGGACTTTGGTTCCTCGCCAGGATGGTGTCGCTGATAACAAATGATTATTGATTAGTAATTAAACCAAAAAGCACTGGTGTTTGCTCCATCCGGCTCAACTGCTTCTATTTCCACCCATGACTCGTTGAAAATGTTTTGGTGGGTCTCGTCATGTCAGAAAGCATTGAATTCAGGGGCTGAATTTTCAAAACATCCCGAGCGATGTTTCCAAAAGTGAATTTGCCACCAAATGCTCCTAACACAGGCAAGGATTGTTAATATATTTTTTTTATTTGCGACTCATGCCAGACATACCAACGAGCGGTATTGAAGCTACCAAATATATTTTTTGACCAAAATCACCACCTAGAGGTCAATTCACCAGAATGTCAGATTTACGGTATTTTTTCCGCATGCCTTTTTTTATGGGTGCATTCCTGATTGTCATGCCTACCAAATTAAATGCTGCTAAGTGAAGCTGTACCGAGGGTCTGAATTTTCTAAATAATCCCTGTAGTGCCTCGCCAACATAGATTTTCATTAAAATGGCTTCATAAAATCAAAAAGTCACACTTCCTGCGTCTTGGCTTCCTAAGACTTTCTTTGTGGGTCAACTCAGACACGGCTGGCAAATTTTGTGTTGTGAACTGACATTGTCCTGGCTAAACTTTTAAAACATCTTTGTAAAATCAGAATTTTTTTAAATTTTTTTTTACACCTACTGCATTGGATCCCATTTACACGTAATTCATAGAATCCATTTCAAGCATATAGTTTTCGTCCATCCTACTTCTCTGGCGTGTTGTTATCGTGACGTTTATCCACCATATCTGTCACTGCTTTGTACAGTTCAAGGTCATTTTTGTACCCCCCCCCCCACAGCTCTGGCTCATTCATTCATTTACTCAGGTGTGTCCAAGGGGCCCACAATGGCGCGCTATCGCACAGTAAGTGCTTTTCAATGGCAATTTGTTCATTGTCACACAAGATGGAGCGAGGTCCATATTTGAGGGCCTCCCTCGGGGTGAGTGTTTACCCGCGAGGACAAACGAAGCCATTGACCTCCCCCCGGCAAGCTGTGAATGAGCTCCTTTTTGTGAATGCACATCAAAACAACCTCAAGCAAACGCAGGGATGCATTCCTCAGGCCTTTTAATGCGAGGGCAAACAGGCAACCACTTCAATAAAATACCTCTCCCGCGCGCGAATTGCATAAGTCGACTCGAGAGTGGAAGGTTACCTGAACGTTTGCCAGTTAAAAAGGAGGGATGGGGTTTATCTCGTTGACAGTTTTACAGCGGATACGCATGCAAGCGGCTTCAAATAGCCAGATTGAATCAGAATGTAAAGATGTTTAAACTTAATTGGACGCCGGCCAAGAAGAACAAAGTAACAAGATTGCAAATGAAGTCGATAGAAGAGTATCAACGTTTTCTTTGGTTCGGATGTCACTTCAGCCTCACGTCCGAAAGTGTTTGAGCCATCTGGACACGTTTTATTTTTTTTTTTATTTCATCTACGAATGATAACTGCATAAACAGGGATAAAAAAAACTTTCTGCATGTGAACAGAGATTAACGAGCATCCACTCACGAATACCATGTCAAAGTCAAATTGAGTTTTACGTGCGGTAAAATTGTCAACTTCAGTCGGACTCTTGACAAAACTTGTGCTTCGAGTCCCCCGCCCTCTGATGAACAGGCACGTAAAACCCAATGAACCGTATCAACAAGGATGAACAGGCAGAACAAAACATATATGAACAGCTATGAAAACATAAAAAGGACATCTATTTTTTATGTTGAAAAGAGAATAAGTCAAGTCCACTTTAATTATATTGTAAGAAATGTCGCCCCCAGCTCTCAGCCCGCAAACGCAAACCCCTTCCCATTGCAAACGATAACTCTCCCTGCTATGTAATTACACAATAGACTGAGGGGAAAAGAAGTTTATTTTTGGTGTCTGTAAATGTTTGACTTCTTCAACTGTTGGGTGTGTGTGTGGGGGGGGGCACAATAAAAGTGTATTAAAAACTTCATTGTCCACTTTGGTGCTTTTTTATAAGTCAAAAGTCATCTCAGGTGGAGAGAGAGCCCAGTAAAAGATCGCATGCAGCCACTTTGGTGGGTGGACAGGTGCAAAGTGCGCAATGTGCAGCACACACATTACATTCGGCAACAACGGGGGGGTGGGAAAGTTTTACAGATGAGGTGTAACATCTGGATCGGAATGGACTGTCTTAGAATTTATGTTCTTTTATTTTGCAGTTGTCAGCCCATCCGAGTGTCTATACATCTGCTTCCGATTGAGGTTCATTTCACGTTGAAACTAGCCTCAGAGTTTTGAAACGTTTAAACAATTAGAGAATACTATCTATGTGCATTTTCTTTTTTTTTTTTTTTTTTTTACTAAAATGACCCTAAAATGGCACATTCCAAGCAAAGCATTTTTTTTTAGTGATTTCAGAACACTACTTTTTAATCTTTCCTTTGCTTTTAAATATCTTGAAATCTTTTGGTTATAAATATGCTTACATTTTTCTCTCTAATTTATGAATGTCTTTAGTCGTTTTTTTCGTTAATGCTTTTAGGTGTTTGGTTGTATTTAGCGGCTTGAGTCGCCTTGTGTATGAAAGGTGCAAATCAACTCCGTGCATACCTCACTCCTTTTGTACCCACCTTTTGAGTGAATGTGATTTTTAGCGATCATTTTTGTTTTTATAGGTTTGAATAAGGATGAGGTGAAGTCTGGATATAATCCGAACCACCTAGACAGGACTGACATTTCAGCCGACAGCAAATATGTGAAAGAATTCTGGTGAATCATGTGCGTTATCCATGGGATGATGTGTCCTTTTGAGACACTGGGAAAAAGAATTTTCTTCGATGTAACAACTCTACTAATTACCCGTTTGAAGCACAACAGCAATTTTTGGTTTCAGAAAGAACACATTGGATTTGTGGATGTTGTTGGCCTTGAACCTGGCAGAACCTCTGCACTCCCTCACAAAGCTCGACACTATCTGTGGTCTGCACAACATCCATACCGAAGCGTCAGCCGCCTGCCAAGGGGCCTGACTAATCTCTATTTTGATGCGAGCGTCAACAACTCCCATGCAAAGACATGCAAAGGGGATTGATGCACAGCCAAGAACAGCGGGAGCGGCACGCGGTTTCTCAGGATGGTTCACATTCTCATAGATGTTTGGATGTTGCATTTAAGTTACAGTTTGCTTTGTTTGCTTTAAATCTTTATGTTTTAAAGGGGACTTAAGTTGGACTTCAAAATGGACCCCGCACTTGTCACCATGAGGCTGTGGAACAAAGAGGTGAAAAATAGTGATAATAATGGAGATTTAGGATTGGGTAATCGATATCATAAAGAATAAAATTCGGTTGTTGTTGGGATCATATTGAGAGTTGCAAAAGTTCTAAAAAAGATTAAAAAAAAAAAATGTTTGTACCTAAAAAAAAAAACAAAAGAAATCATGGTAAATGCAGACAACTTAATCAAAAATTGATGCAGATTAGCATGACCTAAACATTTGCTGTTGCTATTGTTTTTTCAAGTATCACTGTCCTGCGATTGGCTGGCATCCAGTTCAGGGTGTCCCCCCGCCTACTGCCCGTTGACAGCTGGGATAGGCTTCGGCAACCCTCACGACCCTAGTGAGAAGAAGCGGTACAGATAATGGATGGATGTACTTCATTTTAATTTACGGGAAAAGTTCTATGAAGTAAAAAAAAAAAAAAAAAAGGCAAATCAATATATTAATTATTGATTACGATATCAATGTCAGAGGTATACTTTTTAATTAAATTTGCAGTTTTGCTATTTTCTAATTCATTTATCAAATTATTCTTAAATCAATTGAGCTGTTTTTGTACTTTTTTACAATAATTAATAATTATGTTAATAATAATAATGTTAATAATAATAATAATAATAATAATAATAATAATAAAAGTTTTTCTATTTATTTGATGTAAAATTTCTAACACTAAAATTAATTTCATATTCTCCAATGGTGTCAATTATGAATCAGACCAGAATTTTATAATGACAGCGAGTAAATAATTTTTACTATTGTTTTACTTTTAAAAATCAAACTGTGAAGAATTTATTATTACACATGACAGTGAACATTTAATATTAAAATTGTAAAAAATCCAATTAAATTAAAATTTCATATATACTATACATTAAGGAACAACAAAATAGTTTACCACCTAATTGGTAAAAATAAAATGACATTTTGTCCATTTACTACTACTTTAACCATCAAATGTGTTTTACGTTTGATATTTACTTTGTACAGAATCCTGTTACAGTTGTGGCTGTTTTATTTTAATGAGCTAGGGACATAAAGTTGACTTGAGGGTTGGGCAATCTCTTTGTCTGCATTAAATATAGTTGTGTGGACATGTTATAAGTCCTATTTTGAAGCTGCAAGAAAAACACTTAAATTGGGCCTGTATAGGAAATGTGAGGGATCATCATAGAATTCCGATTGAAGGCATTGCTGCTGGCTAAAGGACAAGTCTTCACATGGTCCATTCCCGGATTATTTATCAGTGCAGAAAAAGTCATCAAAGCCTCTCGAGGGCATAATTGCTGCTTGCTTCTGCTCCGACTTGTCTCAGTTGTCCTTGAAAGACGTAGCGCTTTTCTTTGCGCGCCATCTCGTCGTCTGGGACACTTTGCTCATTCGTGCTGTTGGCACATGCTAGTTAGCATCTGCCGGGCAAATGGGGTTTGGTTGGGGGACTGTATAGAGAAAGAGCGTTTGACGCTAACTAAACCCGTGGTGGTTATCGTGCTGGTTACACCTCTGCTGGTTTTAACTGAATTGTTTACTTTGACGGCACAGTATGGCTCAACTGCAGTGACTCATTGCGTTGAAACTGTTAACCTCATTTCACCGAAAAATGAAATAAAAAATACAATGCATGTTTAATTGTTATTGTCTTGTATTGTATTGAAGCCTATAAAAACGCTAGACTTACTGGCAAGATAAAATAATAGTGCAGTTGTTGTTGTAAAGAAATACAGTTTGATAATTGCATTGGGGCAAGTTGAGCAGCAAATGTCTAACATGATTGGGAGAAAGAAATTTGAGTAATGTTCTGTCTTATTGGTTCCTGGTGTCACTCCCTGTTATTCTGCTGGTACATGGGTTATACCAACTTGTAATAATAATAATAATAATAGTATTGTGCCACAAGTTACCGAGCAAACAACATAGCCAGCAGGACTGGCATTTAAAAAAAAATGTTGGGCAAAAATAATCTGCGGTGAAAATGTTTCCTAGTAATAGCGTTGTAATATCTGTGAATGACGGTTTCAGTCTAATTTGGTACCTGCCGTTCATCAAGGTCCTATTAATTATTTATATATATATATATATATATATATATATATATTTGTGCTGTCAAGCGATTACATTTTTTTAACTAATTAATCACAAAAAATTTAATGCGTAGTGCGTAATTAATTGCGATTTATCACTTTTTTCTACTACTATTTTTTGGGAAGCTTTTAACAGGTATTTACATGAATATTATCTCATAATTAATCTAAAATCACCAAATATGAAGTGTATTTTAAATCAAAGATTGTTCTAATAGCTTTCTTCGATCCTTGAATGCAATCTAAATCATCTTTACAGGAATTTTTCTGACGTCATTGCTAAGCCAACTACAGCCAAAGCTCATTTTGAAGTTGAGGGTCCGAGCAAAGACTGCCATTGTCATTCCATTGAAGGTGCTTGGGGCTGCTTGTTACCTTCATTTTCTGTTAATAAAGAAGAGAAGGGGGGCAAGCGGTTTGGGGGGCTTACTTGTCAGAGATGGTATCAGGTGACGAGTAGTTAACCTCCCTTCTCTAACCAACCACTCGTTTGGACTTAGTTCTGCCTCTTTAGATATGCAGCGGAAGAACTTAAACAAAGCGCTCAAGTACAGTGACCTGAACAAGCAAATTAAGTACAGTAACAAAGTATTTGGACTTAGTTACTTCCCACCACTGGCTGTAACACACTCGCATAATCAGCGGCGTTCTTTACTAATTGCGCCATCCCTTTGAAAGGTGACTCCCACAGCGGAAAAGTGGTCCGTACCCGGAGGAGGAAGAAAGAGCAAGGCCTCGGCCGTGGTTGCGTTAAGCTCGTCTTATCTGCCACACATCTGCGGGGCACTGCGTTTTTGCGTTCTGCAATTACAGCTTGTCACTCACAAA
Organism: Idiotropiscis lumnitzeri; assembly: GCF_059441095.1. Taxonomy (NCBI): domain Eukaryota; kingdom Metazoa; phylum Chordata; class Actinopteri; order Syngnathiformes; family Syngnathidae; genus Idiotropiscis; species Idiotropiscis lumnitzeri. The sequence goes on along the minus strand of NC_142402.1, from coordinate 11,146,335 downwards.
GGAGAAGAGATGAGTTAAGCTCGGCTCCGAGAGGCCGACGGATGTCATTGAAAGGCTGCAATTTACAACTTGGCACCCCGTCAATGAAAGAATGAAAGCGTTTGTTTTGATTTTGCTCCCGAGCACTACGACCGCAAGATGTTCTTTTCGTATCAGAGGCATAAGGGTCAAATTGTTTAGTGTTGCTTTTATTTTCTCGCTGGCTTGTTGCTGTTGATTTTTGGGGCTTCGGATCCTCAAATGCACTTCAAGCGTGTTAGCATTTGATCAATTCTCATGTAGGAATAGTATCAGACGACAGAGTAAAATATTAAATCCTTTCTGCCTTTCTATTTTTGTACTTTGCTCTGTTTCTATGTTAGCATGCCAACTGTTAGCATGTTGTCGTGTCATGAATCCACATTTAAAGTCGTACCCAACTCAAAGTTCTTCTTTACTCAGTTTGCTATTCCCACAAAATGTTTGCATGCTACGTCTTAGCATGTTAGCATTGAATCCATTTTCCTTTAAATAGGAACATTCGGGATGAATCTCAATGCTTTTTTCCACATCATTTATATGATTTAGCCTACTGCGTTTGGAGTAAATACAATTCAACACAACAATAGAGGAAAAGTGACAAAAGCTGACTGTAATTTTTTTTATAGTGTCTAATGAATCTAGGTTATACCTGCAAGTAATTATATCATCTGTTTACATGTGTTGCTCCTTCCTCTGCCGCATTTCAAGCGTATTTAAAGCACCAACACCGTAGTGGTAAATCACCAAGAACTCCTTTGAATATTTGCCTCACCTGAAACCTATTAAAGCTTCAAGCACGGGTGCCCATCCCCCACGCCACCGCCTGCCTGCGTCTCAGGTTGCCCTCAGTCAGGTATGATGGCCCCCCGAGGGCCTTGGGTTAAATCCCCCCCAGTCCAGACGTCTGCACGCAGGCCTGGTTTGCCCCCATCAGGAGTCTCGCATTGTCCACGGGGGTCTCTGCATTGTGAGGGAAGCTCTTGTATTATTATAGTTATCTTTGTGAGGCTTGCACCGCTGGCTGTGTGGGCACCAAAGCAGACTTGTGAGGTCCCCTAAAGGCGACCCCCCCCCCATCCCCTTAATGAAAAGCCAGAATGAAAGGAGGATGATAGTTTGTGAGAGCACTAAATTCGATACTCATTTTGTGCACATTGGTTATCTATAGACATGCATGCACACACACCCCCACACACCCACCCCTGCACACCCAGACTCCTACGTACACAGCAATGACATAGGTAACTGTCATGCGTGACAAAGTAAAGAAGTTTCAATACCTGAATTGAAAAACACCGTATTTTGCCATTAGAAACACCATCTTTTGCCATGAAAACCTACCGTATTTTAGAATTAAAAACACACTGTTTGTCAATAAAATTAATTATCAAACTATTTTGCCATAAATACACAGACAAGGGGGAGCAAAAGCAGCTATACCGTAAGTGACATTAGTGACATATTACATGAATGTATTTTTATTATACTATATAAAAAAGACAATGTGTTTTTTTTTGTATCTTTTATAATTGTACCTAGTTTTTCTCCCCTCTTTAAATAAGGGCTGTAACAATTTAATTAGAAAATCATTGATTTATCAAACTGAATTGAACCAAATTGATTCACTTCAAAGTATATTGAGATAAATATTGCACGTATTGTCTTTTATTGAAGAGACATACGTATCTGAAGGAAATGCCGCATTTACGGTTCTGACAAGTTCATTCTTATGCATGTAAAATTACAACAAAAAACGTGTTGCGTCATACCCTCTCTGAATTGAACCGCGCCATATCGAATTGAATCACAATCCCACTGAATTGAACCGTAATGCGACTTCTGATTATCTGAGAAAATTTGCCAGACGGATGCAAGTTGTGACGCGAGTTGCCTTCACTGCCACCATACAGAGCTTGCATCTCAAGTTTCTGCTCTTAAGTCAAAGCAAAAAAAAAAAACAAATGACGCCTCATATCTCCAAAGTCGGCTCAGTCGTGTCTCAAGGCAGCGCTGCATTTCAAAAATGAAAATGCCTTCTTTACATAGATTTCATCCAGTTCCACCAAAACATTTCATGTAAACAAACTGTCGACAAGATGTGCTTGCAAACATCGTGATGTAAATGTCAAGCCCACTGCGGACTTGTTGCTGGAGGAGACTCGGAAAACAAACTTGTTTCACATATTGAGTTGTGTTTGTTCTGACTGAATAGCGCACTTCAAGCCCACATGGTGTCCGTCTTGCATCTTTTATTGAAACATTTTTGGGACCACAAACATGTTGTGTAAAAAGTTCTCCCCAGCATGCCCTCATAAATTTTTTTTCAACTATGTCCTTTTCGCCCAAGTGCTGCTTGTGAAGTGATTTGAGTTCACTGCCATTACAACGTGCTTGCATCTCAAGTTGACGCATGTTTTAACATGCTCTTGTCCATGCAACTTTTCTCATCTATGATCAACTTAATAATAACTCATAATAACATAATTCATGACACCACGGCTGGAGAAATAATATACAGAAACACAATGACGCAGTACTGAGTGAGTGTTGGACGACCAAGCTTCTCTCGAAAGGTCCGTCTTGAAAATGGCCTCACAAGTGTACCTGCAATTAATTCCACACTTTTCCCTCCTTTGGCCATTGCCGTTCAAAAAAGCTATGATAAAATTTCGATTTTCAAACTCTCGCCAGTTATAACTTTCTGGTGTGTTGATTTCGCATAGTGCTGTCCTCTCACAAGTGAGTATCCAATCACAAGACGCGTTCATCAACTTGAACGTAAAGCCAGCGAGAAGGCCTTACTGTCATCAGCTCGTGATTTGATTGGCTATCGCAACTGTCTATCAACTGTAAAAAAAAACAAAAAACCTTGAGACACAGAACAGTCGCCTGCACAATTGTATCTAAAGGCCGCGGACGAATTGTGTGTGCTACTGGTATAATGAAATCTGCCTGGCAACACGAGCTGGCTGAATTCTGATTGGATAAAAATTCAAACCTAAAAATTCAACACTAGGATATAATATGACATCAATGTGAAGAATATGATCATGATTTCTTGATTATGTTAGGCCAGCAGAGAAGGCCTTGAAGGCCTTGACCTCCCACCACCATTGCTTTTGAGAAATACACTGGGGCAGCGGAGTCAAATTTGCTCTGTTTTAAGCGCAAAAAGCACCTCCGAGTGGGTTTTCTTTGTTTTGTTAATGCTGGATGCTGATAAGACCCTCGCTGAGGTGCACTCATGGTTTCAAGGATGTCACCTCCAGTGTTTGCAGGGTCCTTTTGGGGCTTTGCAGCAAATTGGCACTTGTTTTTTTCTTTTTCTTTCTTCTTCCACTTAGGCTCTTATCTCCTCCGTTTCTGTTGATAAGATGGAGCTGATACATCAACGTCAAGTCGGGAGGACCCGAGTGGAATTGACTCCAATACGAGCTGCGTCAAAAACGCCACGTTGGAGACTTTACACGCTTGATTTATGTGCAGCTAATAGCCATAAATCAAGCGTGGACATGTTTGTACAGTCACATGACAGAGTGGGTGCGCTTTGTGTGCAGCCGGATTATAAAATTATTACAACATTCCATGTGGGTATTGACTTTGTCATTCCAATGCAACCCGCTCTGTTCTATAATCCAACCCACTGAGCATTTACAAAATCAAATTATTTATTGTAATTAATGTAAATATATATATATATAATATTTATATATTTTGCATATATATAATTTATATATTTTGCATTTATTTTGAACAGTTTTACGTAATTGTATTAAATAAATGAATAATTAATTTTGTTATTTAGGCCACCAATCGGTTTGAAATCTGAGCACAAAAGTTAGCCAGCGCCCGAGCGATGTAAACGACGAGCAGCTCTGCGCTAACTCGTGGGAACGTGGCTCTCGACCAAAAAAGAAAGAGCCGCTCCGCGTTCCAACTTGACCCTAAATCACGCAAGGCGAGGAGCTGCGATTCCCCTCAGAAATACCGATGGATGTCGTCAAGGCCTTTGAACGCGTGGCGGTGCGTCCAATAAATCCGACGGGGTCAAACGCGATCCAAGCCTTTCCCATGGAAAAGGAAGGCAAGCAGGCTGCAACACCTTTCGCAAGCGGACAGGCAGCTGCACAAAGAGGACGCTTTCAACATTCTCTTCATTCATACTGCTAATAGGAACGCGACAAAATGTTAACATTAATCATCATTTCATGTATTGTGTAATAAAACCAAATGTTTGCCATGAAATCCCGAAAGAAACCCAACACAGGCCTAAACCTACTTTGGAGCCCTCCTTTGAAACCCAACTTGAACCCGTAACTCTAATTCGAAACCTTATCTTTCATTGAAATCCTAATTTGAAACTTTTATATTGGCTTCCGCCCGGCATTTTCCAAACTCTAGTTTAAAGCCCTAACCCGAGCCTGAGTCCGTAACTTGAAAGCCTAATGCAGGTTTGAAACCCTAATTTCAAACACAAACTGTAACCTGAGCTTCAAACAGTAATTTCAAGTCCAAACCTTGTTGCTATCTTGAGTTTGAATTGTGAATTCAAAACATTACCTTGAAAGCCTAATACAGCGCTGGCTTCAAACCATTAATTGAAACCCTAACCCTCTCTTGGAACTTCATCTTGAAACCATAATCCTGGTTTAAAACCTGTATTTGAACCACTAACTTTGGACTTGAAGCCATCATTTGAAACCCTAAACCTGACTTTAAATTCTCAGGCTGTCTTGAAACCCTAATTTGAAACCCTAACCTTAGGTGAAAGGCCCCATTTTAAACAGCAACCATTGTTTGAAACCTAACCCTGGCTACCCATTTTTCAAACCCTAACCCTGTCTTGAGTCCTAAATTTGAAATCGTAACTTGAAACCTTTACTAAAGCTTTAACATTAACTCCTGACCCAAACTGCAGCCTGATCCCAAATTTAAAAAGCCTACTAGAACGGCTGAACTTTCTTGGGGTTAATCCGAACCACTGTAAATGGCAGCAAATGCGCTTTGACACCCATTCAACAGCAGTTCGAATGTGATTGGCTCATTCAAACATATTTCCCGTTGTAAGAGGGTGTGCACACTTGTGCAACAGTATTATCTCAGGTTTTTTATTTGCACTTTTTCCTTTTAAAAGATTGTTTTTATAGGTTATAGATCACATTAATGAACACCACTACGGAAAAGCTCTCACACACTACTGAGATGTCATCTCACACTCAAGCACACACACACACGTACACTATTGAAATGCTCTCATACTACTGAAATGCTCTCACACATACAACTTCATTTTTTCCTGCTTGCACATACCGTACAACTGAAACACTCTCACACAACACGGACCACTCTCACAGTTCTACTGCTACTACGCCGAAAATGATTTCACTCACACGCACTCAGCACTGAAATACTCTCACTCACGTTTGAAGTGTATTCATTCATATACACAAATGAAACTCAAACACTCCCGAAACACTTTCTTAAATGCAACTGAAACACTTACAATGCTGAAACAGTGTCAGTCACCAGTCTCGCACGCGCCACTGCAATTATATTTTGCTCACACGCTATTGAAACACTCTCACACTCAATACTGAAATGCTCTCACGCACTACAGAAATGGGTTTCAGTAGTGTGTGAGAAGTGATCCTGAATCGTGAACCTGACGATCCCCGCCCTCTGTGAGGCTGAAAATCAAACAAAAGATAAAGCAACACTTTTATTGAAGTGAGTTTGATAGTGAATGGCAAAGCAAAGTTTCACCAATCGAGCTGTCATCTGCCTGAAACGTGCCACCGCTCCTCCTCACGATTAGTCACATTAGCCGCAATGAAACAATTCATGTTTACGACACCACCAGTAGCTCCAATGTGACGTGAGGACTTTGGGGGAGCTCCCCGTGTCCCGGCGTGACCTCCTCGCATGTCAACAACTTCTTGGATCGCACGTGTAAAACACGCTAATTACAGACCCAGCGGAGCTATCAGTCACTTGTGTTGTTTTATGGACGTATTTTTTTTCCTTTTCTGCTCTTCAAGTGTTGCCAAGTGCAGTGAATTGAAGAGTGTCCATGAGGGCAAAGATAAGAGCTTTTCTGTATCAGTTTCACCGTGTCGACACCTTTGTCCTTTGACCAGGATATGACAAAGACGCTCACGGTTATGTATGCGTGTGCGCGAGAGTTCGTGCACACGTGTTTGTCATGTGTCATCAAAAAACAGGAAAATTGTGTTTGAAATCCCACTCAAAATCATTTTGAACTAAATTAAGCTAAACTAAATTATTGTGGGAAGTGCGTGTAAACTAATCCTAAATCGGGACCCACAATTTGGGAAGTTATAATTATTTTCACCAAATAACCTTTCAAGGAAGCCGTTACATGAATTTCTTTCATCCGCAACATAATTTAAAAATGAATCTGTTTGCGGCATATTAATTTTCATAACATGATTGATATGACTATTAACTGCAGGTCATTAATTTGAATAAAATGCTACAAAATTCTTGTCAGAACATAATCATCAGAATACGAACCAGGATCTGTCAGGACTAGCATTGTACAAAATCCTTCAAAAGTTCTCCAAAAAAGTAGTCATGAATCGGTTGTTATGTTTTGTGAGGAGGCTTAAAAGCCCAAATGATCCAGCGTTGGCGTGCAGATGAGCACGCTAAGCATTCCTTGGACCAAAACGCTTGAAAATCTCAAACAGGCGTCGTTGTCGAGTCAAAGAAAAGATCTTTGCGAGCATGCACTGATGACTCATGGCTTCTTGGGCAAACATTGTCTGCCGCATGAGTCACGGGCGCTGGCACATGGGCATGTGGCACACGTGGACTGGCACTCACCGGGCAGGTCCAAACGGCAACACATTCCAAGTGTGTCTGCGAGTACAGTATGTTCAAGTGCAGAAAAGTCTGGCTAAAATACAATGACATGTCTTTTCTTTGTTTTGGTGATACATTTGCCACTTGTTGCCGGGCAGAATTTGTCGTGATTAATTGTAAGTGGCTCACATGCCAGTCATACTACTAGAGAATGATCAGAGTGCATATGCAAGTGGAAAACTGCTTTGTATTAAATATGAAATCTGCAATTGAATATAATTTTATTACTGTACATGCTCTACTTGTATTTTACAAATGTGTAAATATTTAACATTCAACACAAATGTTTGTATTCATATTCATTCTGCATGTTAAAAAGCTGCTTTGTATTCAATATAAAATACCAGTGAATATTATATTGGCAAAATTGAGCGTTTAAATATTTCATAAGCGTTAACATTTCTTATATTTACAGTAATACAGAAACATGCACTACATTTGCATACAGATTCCTTTTTTAGTTGAATCAATACTTCTCATAATGTATAAAATATTTAAATATACACAAATTATATACACAACTCTAATTAATATGAGAAATATTATTTTAATGAACTATTTAGCCACTATACCTATTTTGATATTTAACACAGATGTATACAGTCATTTTGAAGCTTTATATTCAATATGAAATTTAAAATGTACATTGATTAAATATAGATAATGTTTTTTACATTGGTATTTAATATTTTAAAATGCTAAATTGTGCAATAAGAAATAAAACAATTTGAAATTAACAACAAAAAAACGACTTAGCTAATCAATATATATTTTTATGAATATATTAATATCACATAATTGAGTCAAAAATAAATATATATAAATAACTCCCCCCAAATTAATTTTTTTTTGTTGGTGTGGTGGTTTGCAATTTTTTGGGTGATATTCTTTCATAGAAAATTTGGGAAAGAAGCCAATTTTTGCTTGTCCTAAATTAATTTCAAGGATTTTTCAATGAGTTACCAGTACAATAAATACTTTGTGCATGCGTTGTGCTGTAAGTTTGTGGGAACGTGAGTTGAGCGTAGCAGGATCCTGCTAGTCCGGCCACTCGAATGCTCTTCAATTCTTGTGCAAACAGCAAAGAAAAGCAGCAATGAGTCACTGCGTCAACACGCTGCTTGTCTTCAGGTGATATCGCGGCTCCACATCCGCCACTGACGCTCAGCTTGCCCTTGCATTTGTATTACCAGGCGAGCATCAATGTGCACAACGCGTTGTGTGTGAGCGTCGTTTTTGTTACTCAAGTTTGTCGAGGCAACCACACACGTTTAAGAGAGGCTTCCACACACACCCTCACTTCCTCTTTTGAACAGGATGTGGAGCTTTCACGCAGTGGCTGGTGAGGTTCTCCGACCTAACCGAGCCAATAGATCAAGTGGTCTCCAAACTAACTAAGATTTGTGAATTTAGCGAAGCGGTTCAACAATTCCCATTCCAGTTCGGTTTCTAACCTCTACAGAGAGCAGCCAAGATCTTAAGGGTCTCGGATTTGATGACACCAGTATTGCGATTCGGCTCTTTGCGGATGATGTGGTCCTGTTAGCTTCATCAAGCCACATTCTTGCACTCCCTATTGAGCGGTTCCTAACCAAGTGTGAAGTTGATGGAATGGGAATCAACACCTCCAAATGTGAGATCATGGTCCTCAGTCGGAAAACGGTGTATAAGATCAAGAAGCGGATCGGTGCAACATCTGCTGTGATGCGGACTCCGTATTGGTCTGTCGTGGTGAAGAAGGAGCGAAGCAGAGAGGCAATTAAATAAAATAAAAATTAATTCATTAGTTAATTCAAAATTAAAAGGAGCCAGATGAGGTGGCACAGGCGACTAGATGGGATGCATCCTGAGAGTCTCCCTGTTGTGGTGTTCTTGGCACATCCTTTCTGGGATGTGCCAACTGGGAAGAGGCCCAGGGGCACAACCCAGGACACGGAGAGACTATCTCTGCTGACTTGAGAGCACCTTCGGATCCTCCCCTGGATGAGGTGAACGAAGCAGTTGGGGAAATGGAAGTCTGGGCTTCCCCACTAAACCTGCTGCAACTGCAAACTGATGTTCGATAAGCGAAAGCCGATGGATGGAGCGTTATGAATATATATTTAATATATATAAAAAATATATTTGACTAATTGCTGGATATCTTAACATACATGTATTGATTGGTTTGAGCATGTTACTGTAAATAAATCAAAGGGAAAAAATCCATCCATTCATTTTTTTCTGTGGAAGAAAAAACGTTGAGACCTCCGCGGTAGGTGATGTTTGGTGCATGGTTCCGGCTGGTGCTGGTGAAGTCGCCAAAATGAAGATAACAGCCATGCCGGTCCGTTGACTTTCTGAGGCACTCGAATCAGTTTGCTTGGAATGTGGCAATTCCTGCCGGGTGAAATAGAAGTCCGAAAACCACTTTTTCTTTTTAAAATGTCAGCATTCTCATCCACGGCCGCACTTTGTAAGCCACAGATGTTTCCTCCTTAAGAAAATGTGAAACCCAAGAACAAGGATCTCGTCGAGCTTTGCGGCTTTTCGGCAGGTTACAGTTGGGGCACTCCAGGGGAAGAAAAAGAAAAAAAACACACAACACAGCTGCTCAGCATCGAGGCCAAGCTAGAAATAAAATATCGGGTGCGCATTGCCAAAAAGCTGTAGTGCTCGACTTATGGATTGATGAAGGTGATAAAGAGGAGTCCTAATGGAGAGCACATGTGGACCTGAGAGCGAAGAGGCCTAACAAGCTGTTTGGGTCGCACCTTTGTTGGCCTTCTTTCTGCTAACTTCAAGGCTGTCTTCTCCGTGCGGTCACTGAGGAACTGAAAACTAATCCCTGGGGTCTTCTCTTGCAGTGAGATGACTGACATGAAGACTAACCGCGCCAGCATGAAAAACTACTAGAACCATCCTATCAGTGGTGCGTGCGGACTGAAATGATTATCAAGTACATTAACCAATGTTTCCACAGAGAATAGGGAAAAGGACTGGCCAATCAGTGGTGCAGCCTGTAATGACTGAAAACTTAAGTAACCAAGGCTTGTACGAAAACTAGGCCCAGGTTAGACCCCATCTTGGTAAATTTGCGTAGGGCGGCGGATCTGCAAGACGGATGTCTGCGTAACAGTGAGAGTGAGTTTCTTTATAAAAACATACACTGGTGACATAATAAACAGAATTTGTCACACATTCCCATGATTTGATGCAGATTGCTTTTTTTGAGACCGTTAACTAATTTTATCTGACATTGCCACCATATTTTACGATACAACTCACGGGCAGTGTGCCCATTTGGAGAACGGCTGCGAGAGAAAAAAATGCATGGTGACTGATGCATCTCCGATGCAGGATGGAAAGGTTAGAATAAATGCCGTGTAACACGCAAATATTTGTCTCGGCGGGAAGGCGGAGCACGGTGGACCTTATCAACTCCTCGTCAGCGCCGCTTCGCTTTCCATGGCACACATGTCGATAACCGCACTTGTAACGTGAAGTCTACTCGAGGACAGGGGCGGGGGAGTCGGCCCGTAATTACAGGGCCGTGCCGGGGAGAGCCATAATCACAAAGACCCAAATAGAAAGATGCGAGTTGACAGATGAGTGTGGATTGTTTGCTGCTTGTTTCTCTTTGATTTGTGGTCACAACAAGGGAAAAACCAGCTTTTGTCCTCTTGGCGTCAACTCTGTCATTTGACCCAATGCTGACTTGTACACTGACCGCTTGTTGTTTCAAGCTGATGGAACCTCAAGTGACCAACCAAATATGTCCTATTTTTATAGGGACCATAAAAAAAGAGATTCCAAAATCAGCTGACATTCATTTTCCTCTATTGACTTGTATTGTTCTTTTCACATTTGGTGCCACCTTCTTTCATCTCATTTGCTGTTCAGGGAGGCATTGGCTGGTACACTTGTCAAACATAACAGGTGGTACCACAGATTGTTTCAGTTCCATCTCCTCATCTTCATGCAGATATTGGTTACTTTAAGTTTGAGTCACTCCTTCAGGACATGTTCTCCTATCAACTCCTAAAACTCCATTTTATACACCGCATCTTTATTATACACCACATTAAAACACTCTACCGTGCGTCTCAGTCATTTTCTTTGTCGTTATTGTCAATGTAAGCGGTGTGGATAATGCCAATGACAAGACATATTCGAGAATACTCACAAACTGTGACCAGTTCACGTTGCGCTTTATGAGCTTTGCTGAAATCACGGCGGAATAGCCACCTCAAGTTAGCAAGAAAAACTAAAATGAAGGATTTTGACAAATCTCGAGACAAAAGAAGAAGCGGCCTTTCAAAGGCGGAGGGGCCACAGGCAGCTGAGAGGAATTTGCACAATTACTGCGCGACAGGTTTATCACCTCACTTTGATTTTCAAGTGATTGTACAGTTCAAAAAACAAAACTTCAAACCTAAACACAAGATTTTGTGGCACCGGGGGGGGGGCTTCTGGGATCAGTAGTTAATGGGTGCTGACAGTTTTGGTGCCAGAGCACATTAGATAGAGAGGGCGTTCGCTTTTGACTGTAATGTCGGGGTTTTGCATTTTACCGCTCAATAAACATACACACTTGCATGCCCAGACATACACTCACACAAAACGGGAGTTTCAATGTTAACTAGTTAGCTAGTCAATATCATTTTGGCTTTGATATTAGCATACTAGTGAGTCAAAATGTGTTTCTCCCTTTGCAATTAAAAAAGGACAGTGGTACTGTTTGGTGGTCGGACGACTCAGTCAAACTACACCATGTGACTGGAAGACTGCGCATATGCATTCTTGGCTCATCAAGAGCGGGTGGATCATTCCATTTTCAAGGAAAAGGGGGAATGGGGAGCAAAATTATTAGCATTTTGTTGATAAATACTGTTAACAAGTACAAAATGGCTTTCTTTTCTTTTAATCACTTTTTCAACACACAGGACACACAGTGAATAAAAGCTCACAAATTCTTTGACTTTAGGGGTGCTTCAGAATCGAGGCGGCCAAAAGTTCATCTCCACCTACTCAGCGAAATAGGCAAACGACAAAAATTGGCTCTGAACGCGTCAAAAGCGCCACTAACAACTGTGCGTACTTACTTGCATTGGGCATGTTCTTGGAAGAGAAAAAAGAAGAAGAATGAGACGAAGAAGAAGGGGATGAAGAAGAAGAAGAAGGACTCCAAGAAAACAGAACGCATTTTATTTCATAGACAGAGCATGCGCAGACCGGACGCAGCCTGGCTATGCGGATTGAATTGTGTACAGGACGCTCGTTCAAATTGGCAAAAGGCATATACCACCTCTGTGAATACGAATGAAATTCCATTTGGATTCAGAATTCTTATTCCAATTGGGGTGTTTATATGGCGCATTTTCATTCCGTTTGGTCATTCGGATCCTTTCTAATCGGAATAGATGGCTCCATGTAAACCCAGCTAGAAATTTAATAATACATTTTAAAAAAATACCCGATAATTTTAATAAATAAGGACAGTGGGTTGAGAGCGGAAGAGTAAAGCGGGGGACTGACCGGCAAAAAAGGGTCAAGTGCCCAGCACAGTGATCAGGTTTTGTCACTTAGTCTTCATACAAGCATTGGTTAATCTACATCAGCCATTAGAAACATTACCAAGGCTCAATTGTTCTCACATCAATATTCATCTAAAAGTCAATATTTTTCCCAAAGTTAGATCCATAAGTTGAGTGGCCATTTCGTCCATACGTGTGTATTCCATATATGGGCATCCATAACCGCAGTAAACGTTGATTTCAATGGCCGGCGAGCTGATGAATCGTTTGCATTCAGCCTCTCTGTGTGTGTCGGTGTGCTGTTCCACAACAGCTGGTGGAAGCTGTAAAATAAGCAGAAACTATGACACCTCGGTGGCTCGCAGGGACGATGTCATGGCACATATTTTCCATACAAGCGTGTTGTTTTAACTGGAGGCCCTGTTTTTAGAGTTGCTGTTGTTGACGCATTGCCGTACGATTCCTTTTATTTTTTTTTTCTTTGTAAAGCGGTGAAATACATCTGGGTGTACTTTTTTTTTGGTCAACATCAATATTTAAGAGAAAATGATTCATTCGGTGATAAGCAAGAGTTTTATGATTGGGCCTGTATGTGTAGTATGAGGCGTGTGTGACTTATTTCTTCTGTGAAGGTCATGCAAAGTTCACTCACGCGTCAAAGCGCGGCATCCGAGGAGCTTACGGGCTTCCTCAGGAGAACAAACTCCCACGGTGTTTTCAACATCGCAGCTTGTTACTGTGGCTTTAAAAAGGCTGCCGTTGCTCAACGGCAATTGCCTAAGACAACACGTTCCTGGCAAATGAATGTGCCGCCTTGTTCCAAATTTAGTGTTTTTCGCCTGCCATCACGCGCTATTTGCTCTGCCGTTTCTCAGGGTTGTGGGCTTCTTTAATGACCACTTTGATCCCATTCAGGTTTGGCGCTGTGTTTACATGACCCTGGAGAGGACCAAAAAAAAAATCGGAAAATATATCCTATTCTCTACAAGACTAGATGTGGATGGTGGCCACAGCCTACGTGCAAGATTGTCAAATATTTTTTTCATGTGTTTACGCTTGTCTTCCCTTTATAGCGCAGGAGCTAAATGAAGAGACGCCATACCGTCATTAGCGGAGACCTCAATCAGTAGTCATGTGATTTTTAAGTCATAAAAGTCAGAACCACAAATTACTTGGGCCTGTGAAACTTTGACTATCAAGTCTTTGGCAGGTTTACATGTCAGCGGTTACATTTACATGAACAGAATTGCTTTAATCCCATCAGAGTTCTGATGAAGATTATGATTGAATGCACTGTTTTCATTGACACCAAAAATATTAATACGATTAGGATTTCATATATAATTATTAGTGCTGTTAAGTGATTAATTTTTTTTAACTAATTAATCATAAAAAAAATCATGATTAATCGCGATTAATCACATTTTTTAACTACAATTTTTTGCGAAAAATGGAGACAACTTTGCAGGCATTTTTCTTTGAGACATTTCTCAAAACTGCCAACAAGGGCCACACTCCAGCAGTGTTGGTTCGCAAGGCCCAGTGGAAACTTGAACACAGCGTTTTGTTCTGAGACTTGCTAAAGTTGTACTGCTAATATGGCACAATACTTGCAAAGTATGCAAATTATTCTTGAAGTAAATCAAACTGAGTTAATTGAGTTAAAATATTTAACTGAGTTCAACATTTTTGGATTAATCACCTGAGTTAACACTTTAATTTTGACATCCCTAATATATATATATATATATATATATATATAAATAAAAAGAAAAACACTCAGAATACCGGTCATCGTGTCACACAGGGGTGAAAGTTCACAGTGCATGGCACCGCTTGTTGAGCGCAGATAGCGACCATCTCTCCAGTGAGACCCGAAACTCGTGTGATGAATTGCACCATTCACCTTCTGCCCGGTCCATAAAGACCTCTGTGTTTTTGTCACATACAAACACAAGCATGCCTCTTTAGCCCCAGACCCAAGTATGTAAAAACAGAGGAACTAGCTAAGAGAAAAGGTGTCCTTTTTCCTCAGCTGAAAGCATCGATGTGTGTGTGTGTGTGCAGCCGAAAGCGTGAGCGGCCTCTAATTTGCTGATCTCAGCTGATTGCGTTTTCCCGTCCAGACGGCAGACATTCCTGCAACCTGCGGCCGCAAGCATCGGGCCCCTCGCTTCCAGAGAACCTTGCTAGAGGAACACATCTCATACACACACACGCACACACGCACAGGTGAAGATTTGTAAAGCCATGCGTTAAACCTCAGAAGTGTAAATTCAGACGGGGTAGATGATTCGAGCCAAGCTGTCACTTTGTCACAAAACAGTCCAGGTCGATGAGTTCTCAGCAGAATTCTTTGGAAATGCTCCCAAAAAAATGCCCCACAGCAACACACTCCACAAATATGGCCGACATGTTGCATTGAAATGATATCTCTTGCCACAGGTTTAAAGCAGTGTGAGGTGGGTGTATTGGGTATTTTATTTCTCAGTAATCCTCAGCAAACAGAATTTGACAATGCGTCGAGTGTTCCCACAAAACACTCCACAAAGATGGCCGATGTGATTCGATGCATTAAAAAAAGGTTTGGTCACAATTTCAAAGCCGTTAGAACAACCAAACAGGGCTCCCTTGTATCCTGAAGCTGATTGGTCGTTAGCTGAGCCTAGAGCAACTGTGATGTTGTTTTCAGTCGACAGAAGTGACAAAATGGCTGCCAACTAAGATGACTAAAAACTGATGGAAATTATTGTTTAACTCATATTCCACCAACGCAATATTAATCAGAATGCCATGTTTTGACTCGTGGGCCTACAGAGAACATATTCTTGGAAAGAAAATTTTGGGTTTGACTTCACCTTTTCAATTACAAATATTTAGAATGTTTTGTCATTCCTACTCCTTTAATTGTGCTGCACTTCCTTGCCCACCTGGGGGGCAGTATAATACAAAAATATGTCTATACCAGGGGTGGGCAAACTTTTTGATTGGTGGGCCACAATGGGTTCTAAAATTTGGCAGATGGATGGAGTGTTTTGGTCACCTCAGCTCAATGGAGAAAATAAATACATTTGATTTTATATGAAACTGTACAAAAGCATTGCAACAATATATATATGTCTTTGAAAAAACACAGTATTTGGAAAATAAAACATCAACAAGGTTTATTAATTTAATTTTTTTCAAGTTCGGCGGGCCGGATTAAAATGTCTAACGGGCCGCATGTGGCCCCCGGGCCGTAGTTTGCCCAGGCCTGGTCTATACTGTAGTAGAGGCTCAGCTCCTCTCTCTGCTTCTCATTACGGCAGTAATATTACGAATTCATTGCAGCAGAAGAACATAAAGAACTTATGTTAGTATTGCATGCAAAAATAATAAATATGTTGTGAAATTTGTGCTCAGATATCCGTTATCTGAAGGCCGACCAGACCGCCACACAGATTCTAATTGTTAGCTGGTGTGCCTATGGAGTTAAATAACTTGTTCATCCTGCCACAACATTCGGCATGTAGTTTGCTGACGCACTGTGACAAAAAACACAAAAATTTGCCAACAAAACATTTTTCTCGTGCCCCAATTTGAACGCAGATGTTAGCCATTTGGCCACATTATTATTGTTACACTAACTAGAATGGCATTCAGTGGAGTGCGGACCTCCGCCAAGGCCAACAATACCAAACTAATTTGGAGTTGCACATCATCACGCCTGATTTCTTTTTTTTTTTCTTTTTTTTTTGTCATCAACAATCGCATGTATTGTTAAAAAATCAGGAAAATAAAAAAGTAATAACTGTCCCAACTGTCATTTTTCATGTAATCTGGCATCACAAGCAGAACAAACAACTTCATTGTTTGATCTAAAATTGATGTGTGACTTCTTTTGGAACAAAATTCGACGACATTTCTCATGAGAACAAGCTCACGCCAGAATGTGAAACATCAGGATCCGCCATCATCATCGAGTCACATCCGTGTGTGTGTGTGTGTGTGTGCGTGTGTGTGAGACTCAGGCAGCTCCTTTCAGCAAAACCTGTGCGGGTTAGACACACACACACAAAGTCCAAGCACAAACACACACGCTTCAGCCGGACACCGACCATCAGTTTTTCCAGCACGAAGGTCCCAAAGGTTGCGGAAACAGCACCCCTGAGCTCCCCCCGCCTCCCTCCTCTGTCCTTCATGTCCTCTGCAACGCGCTTACTATCAACAGGAAACATCTTTGGCAGCACAGGAAGTGTTACTCTCTAATTGGACTGACGTGATTCGACAGCTTCTCAGCCAATCGACGAGGGGCTTATTTTCGGAGGCGGTATAAAAGAGGCCTTCTGACAGCACAATGTTCTCACACTTTAGAGAAGAAGCATTAGTAAGCACATCTGCTTTCATTGTTGTTGTGAAAGCAAACGTTTGACAGTGGTGAGAAGTAACAAGTATTTGCGCTTTGTTACTCTGCTGTACAAATTTGACTTATAATGATATTTGACAGCAATACAAAAACTTTACAATGTCATTCTCTCACCCGAGTAGTTGATGAAACCTCTTAGTGTGACTGAAAATACACAAAATGAAAATATCTAATTCATTTTTTCAAGTGCCACAATTTTGCTAAATCATGGTGCGAGTCTTGAAACTGTAAAACTGTACATGCCACAAATGTATGCCTTTTAGGATGGCTCAGTGGTATCAGGGTTCATGAGGGAGTTGCAAGTTGTGTCTTCCCACCAAATCAGCAGAAACATGCACCTGCTGGTCATGCGGAATCTTAAAACAGCAAAAGAGCCCAAGTCATGTTTGTATGCAATGATATGAAACAGTATTAACGAGGTGTTAGAAACTGTCCTGAGTACATTTTGTGTTCAGCCAACAGTTGCGGAGATGCCTGCAGAAACATTGGTCATTGAAGAGACATCTCGAAAGAGTGAGCAAGTAAAGCAGGATAAGAATGACCGTAGATAAGTATAAGGAGGAGAAGTCATTGAGCGGTCAGAGGGTGCCTTGGCACCGTCGTGAGATGCACACCTGTAAAAACAGGTGCCTGCAAAAATACACTTTCTCCTTATAAATATAATAAATATAATAAATATAATAAATATAATAAATATAATAAATATAATAAATATAATAAATAATAAATAATAAATAATAAATAATAAATAATAAATAATAAATAATAAATAATAAATAATAAATAATAAATAATAAATAATAAATAATAAAAAATAAATAATAAATAATAAATACACACACACACACACACACATTTCTTTTAGATAAAACATTGTGGAAATCAAATTAAACTTACTCTTGGTTTCATTCAAAACTGACGATACATACAGCATGTGTGCATGGAAAATTAACAATATATAAGAGTTACGTGAGAAGAGATTTCAAGTACCTGTTTTACTTGTATAATTGAAAGTAAAAAATATCTTTCCGCCCTTGCGTCACAATTCAGCGTCTGTACATACTTTGTTTTTCTACCAAAGTAAAAGAGTTGAATCAATATTTCGACATTCACCAGAGACTTTTTAAATACAACTATCTATACTTCTACTTAGGTTAAAGTCTGAGTACATTTGCCACCTTTTAGATTCCCACAACTTCCTCCTCACACGTTTTGAGGAGGTGTGAGAAGCCACCCGTGCAGTCCAGTCAGGCCACCATGCATCCAGTCGTCAATCACACCGCGGTTAAAAGCAGAAAAAGACCCCGCAGAGGAGGTTTTTTTTCCGTGTTATTACAGAAGTGGTCAGACGCCTCACACAGCTCCCTTTTTCTTTTTTTTTTTTAATTGTTTGTCTTCACGGCCAAAAATATCATAACGGTGACGCCGTGTCGGAGCTCCCTGATTAGCGGCAGACAAAAGGAACAAGAGGGCCTCACAGGAAAGAGAACAATCAAAGCGCACATTCCAAGAAAAGCACGACACGCAACGCAACGCGACGGGGACACAAAGGCTTTAACGAGGAATGATATCAGCACGCTTGTGGCTGATTAAATCATAATGTCTCTGTTGGCATGAGGAAAAAAAAAAGAAAACACAATTAAAGCATTTCACAAGCGGGCCTCTTCATCGGGGAATTCATCAAACAGGTCTTGATTGTTTTACCCTAAATCGTAATTGAAGACATTTGGGAATAACAAAGAAAGGTCCTCAAAGGCTGCTTTGGGGAGAGAGAGAGAGAGAGAGAGAGAGAGAGAGAGACTTAAAAGTAGGCACCTTTTGCCTAGATAACAGTTTTTCACATCTTGGTATTTTCTCAGTCAGCTTTACCTGGAATTACTTTCGGGTTGCAGCATTATTAGAGACGTTGGTCCACGAGCCCACTTGACTTTCTTGACCTTTGAATTTGAAGGTGTTTCCTACCTTTTGACGAGTACTGTGTATATATAGTCTATGTAGAGCATAAAAATGCCCCTTGAATCTTAATTCTTCACGTCCACAACACACTCGACAAAGATGGCGGACATACTACAGTGAAAATGTTATATTTGGTCCCAATCCCAAAGCAGTTTGGGTGCGATTTTTAGGATTGACTCCTGTCACAACACGTTCCACAAAGATGGCCGATATGACTTTTTTGCCCATTGAGTATCATTTCCCTCAAACATTACCAGTCCCCTTCCCCATGCGGTCACCACCTTTGACGAAACATATAATCACAAATCCGAATCTAAAAAAACCCAGCATCCCTAGATGAGAACAATTCCCCCCATAATTAGTGGGATTCTCCCAGCAGGCCCCACCCCGCCATCCATCTCCATTACAGCCCCTCTCTGATGATGAGGCTATTTCAGCATCGGGGTTTTAGGGGGGCTTCGCAAAATGTCTCCCAATCCTGCCGTCATGCGGCAGGTAAACGACAGGGTTTGGAGCGGCAACGGCGGTGGACGCGGTCACGCAAACAGACGTTGAGGGAGATTTATTTCCAGTGGGAGGACTTGTGGTGCGCGTGTGCGTGTGCGGCTTCCTTTGTGACATCACATGAGTCTGATCCGCTTGGCCTCCGCTAGGAGTGGAATGACTACAAAAATTTTTGTAGTCGATTAAATGTGAAGAAAGCCGAATCCAAGTTGAGGAATTCATGATGTCGCTGATATTTTCAGCTCAGTACACCACCGTAGACAGGTTTCATTGGAAGACATATAGTGACAGACCGGCATAGCGTAGTATTGCGTGCTGTAGTGCAGCAGATCTTAGGCAAGCTCCAAAATATTCAGCATTCATGACTGTGCTACCGGTCACATTTTTTTCGTTGCCCACAACACATTATTGGGCATGTTTCGGCTACAAAGAGGAAACTTAACTCATTCACTCCCATTGACGGATATAGACGTCAAAAAATACATTCATTCTACCAGGGATGGCAGTCAACGTCATTTTGCGCCACTGCCGCTAGTCCCGTGGTACTGCTGGTAAGAATATATTAAGACAAACGGCGATCGGAACAACCAAAGCTAGCGAAGCTAAACGCTATTCTCATTGGCAGCCATCTTGTTCTTGTATTGTGGGGCTTGCGCACATGTATGAAAAATGTGTCGCTCCTCCCCGGAGCGTTGTTCTCCAGCAACAGCAGCAGATGAGCGAGTCGTAAATCATGAATTGTCAGATCGGAAGATGAAATGAGTGGTGGCTACTCAAACTCAAGCTTCAAACATTCCTTAATTTTGTTAACTTAGCATCATGGAAGGCATGCAACTCAAAACAAGCATTTTGTATCAACATATTGATGTAATGCACAAAATGATCCCCGCCCAAGTACCAACGGAGAAGTTTGGATCAGTTTGAAAATTTATCAATCTGAATTTTTAGGTTATGAAAAAAGTACAAGACAATCATTTTGTACTATATTGTGTGTTTTTACACCATGAAGAAAAACGTACTTTTGTGTAATTGACTCTAATAGAAGAGCTTTTCCTTCGAATGAGTTCATTAAATTGAGGTTTCACTAAACAATACTTCTCTCGAATTACAAAGTACGACTACTTCTGCCACCGTTAGAATTAACTGACAATGGAGTTTTTTTGTTGTTTCTTTTTGCATTGGCAACACAATATCGCAAACTGACTTGCAGCAGAGAAGATCTGTGATTGCCTCCACAGTGCATGCGGCACACCTCTACTTGCACACACGCCCACCGCTCACCACACACCACACACACACACACACACATTTCAGGAAATAGTGGCCGAACTGCAGAGAAGATTCACTGTTCGAAAAAACAGGAAGTGGTGAGCAGCTGCACGCGGCATCGGAGCGTAAAGAGTGGAGGACACCTGCGTCTCAGCTTCCATTATGAGATGCACCACCCGCCACTCACGCCTTATTAAGTCTCGGAATGTGCTTCCTAAATGAGCGCGTTCGAAAGTCAACGCTCACAAACGCGAAGGCCCTTTTGGCCTTATCACGTAGGAATCCGCAAGGCGCGTGAAAAATGTCGAGCAGGTAGATTAGCCCGGGATTATGCTTCTCCTCCAGGTGAAATGCAGCAGCTGCCATTTGGTGGGGGGGTCAAAAGGTGCTTAAACGCAAGCCCATCCCATCATCCCTCGCCTCACCATCGGGTTGAAGTGCGCGACTTGATCTTGCCGGCATGCCGACACTCGCCGGAGAAGTTTAGATGGGAATGGAAGTAGGCGAGGCATGAATGACAGCTGGGCAGGATGCGAGGTGACGGGAGGTGAATGGCGTGGCTTGCTTAATTGACCGCTTACTCGGAAAATCGCGATCAAATGCCGTTCCAAGCCTGGAAATCAATATTGAATTCAAGACCGCTCGGAAATAGTTAGATTTCACGTCGTTTGTGCGGTCCAACCTCAGTTTTCCAAGCTAGCACTTTTACAGAATTACTGAAGGGCGCGTAGCGGGCAGCACATCTGCCTCGTAGTTCCGAGGTTCGGCGTTTGAATCCAGGCCTCTGCCTTCTGTGAGAAGTTTTACATACGTGCAGTTTCTCATTTGTACTATAGACACACTCCAAAAACATGACATGTGACTTCCATCCATCCATCCATCCATTTTCAGTACCGCTTCTCCTCATGAGGGTCGCGAGGGGTGCTGGAGCCTATCCCAGCTGTCTTTGGGCAGTAGGCGGGGGACACCCTGAACTGGTTGCCAGGCAATCGCAGGGCACACAGAGACGAACAACCATCCACCCTCACGCTCACACCAAGGGGCAATTTAGAGTGTTCAATCGGCCTGCCATGCATGTTTTTGGAATGTGGGAGGAAACCGGAGTACCCGGAGAAAACCCACGCAGGCACGGGGAGAACATGCTAACTCCACACAGGAAAGCCGGAGCCGGAATCGAACCAACGACCTCTGCACTGTGAGGCCATCATGCTAACCAGTCATCCACCGTGCTTCTGCATGTTATTTGAAGACTACGTTTTGCGTTAGTGTGATTAATACATAGCTGATACCAAAACCAATTATTAGTCGTCAATGAGGTTGATAACCAATCTTTTGGAGCCGATCTTCATTTGCTGTCCAACCGAAAATATTTCTGTCCAACTTTTGAATAATACAAACATAGTGATGTGATCATCTTAGCTGGACGAAGCTACGTTTTAGCTTCCACCAAGAATTCCATGAAAGCCAGCAATTTACTATGCGGGGGTGAGGGCGAGCTCACTTGCATTAGGCAGGACCTCACCCTCTCAAAACAGGCCAACTTCAACATGGGCGCCTAAAGTCTGACGAAAATCTTGATCATTGTGGTATTTTAACAAAAGGATGTCACTGACACGACATTGAGACAACGCGGAACTCTTTTAAACTGGTAAAAGAAGAAAAAGCACTTTCATGTCTCTGATGGAGTGTCTCTCGTATGCCTCTGTGCTGTAACGTCGAATAACTGCATTCTTTGTACATGTGCATTGATTTGCCCCGACTTTTGCACTTTTCCTTGTCGGAGGTCTGAAACTTCACAGTATTTTGGAATACATCTTGAAAATGATCAACAACAAAACCAACGCTAGCCAATTATGGTTATCCACCATGTTTAGGTTGGACTTCCAAGTAGGACATTTCGGACTCGCCAGCATTCTCAAAGGCCAGTGGTCAAGTTTGGGAAGGTGGCGGTCGTGGTGGGGGTTTTACTTTCCAGCTTTACTTGGGTCAAAAAGTCAGGGTCACTTTGAACTTTGACCTTCCGAGCAACCTGTGAGTTACGCTCACAGCTGTGCGGATGACTGGCATGGTCACGTTGCATTAAAAACACGCATTCTCATCAAGCTGTCATTGTTCACATATTCAGATATGATAAGACGCATGACAAAGCGGGTCCATAAATCACGGGCCTGATCGAGAGCTTTGAAGAAGCCCGTAGAGAGACACGGGTTATTAAGGAGAAGCAGCAAGGAGCCCTCAGGGGGGACCATCACAGCAACTCAACAGCCCCCCTTCAGTTGACGTGTTAAGTAGCGATAGTAAATGCATCAATTAGCTTCACAAGCTAAACCAACAGGCTTTTCTTCTCAGTTGTGTGCGTGCGTGTGTGTGTGTGTGCACTCAAGCGAGAAAGCTACAGCGATTTGTTGTCAAATGTGACATCAGGTTACATCACAAACTGACAGCGAGAAGAGGAAACCACCCAGTATCGATGCTACGTTAGCCACCGCGCACGGCAACTTCCTGCCACATCAGAATCCGAAACGCCGCGCGTGCCGCGTTCCACGCCGCCATCCACGCGACGCCAGATCTCGTTCACTTTTGACGACCGCAGTTCGCCACCATTTTAGTCAGCGGTAGCAATACTCCGAGAGCCGCCCTTTAACTGAATTAACCGACCGAATGACACTAAACGAGGTTGTTTTGCTCCCAGAAATTGCTGACTCGGCACGCTCGCCGAGTCGTTGTACTTTTGTAGACTGCGACCTCTAACAGCATCACAGCCTTTCCGGATAATACATTGGTCACCTTTGATCATCTAACAAAAAGCGCAACTGTTGACCGAAATGAAAATGCACAAAACTCCGTACGCTATTTTTTTTTCTTTTTTTTTTTTAAGAGCTCTACAGAATAAGTTGAGTTGAGTAATAACAGACAACAATGTGCCTGTTCATTTTTATATTACTCCATATTACTGATTGGATGACCGTGTAGCTTAATCCATACACTTGCTAACTAAACACTCTTAAAAAAAATAAAAATAAATACAATGGCTGTAAATAAATTATATTTCTTTCACAGTCCTGCGAAATCGCAAATTGATTTGGAGTGATATTATATTTTGATTTTTGTGTTCTACATTGCTCTTGTTCTCTCTCAATATTTACATGCGATTTTTTTCTTTTGTGTTTAAAGAGCTTTAAAAATGTTTCAGTACATAACCCCTGCAATGGACGGGTAAGTGTGTTGTTGCTCTACCATTTCAACAATCCTTCAATTATTAAAAAAAAAATAGATAAATAACGCCATGTCACAGCTAAATTTCAATGCTCATATACGGTAAAAAGTATTGGGTAACGCCAGCAAAACTTCCAAGACCTCAAATCGGCTGAGCGTCAACAGATTAACTGCTAGCATGTTTCTAGCGTAGCATTTGGCGCTAACAAGGACATAGCATTATCATAAAGATAGTATTTATTTTATTTGTTAACGTAAACTTTATTTACCCAAGTGAGGCAGACGAGAAAAGATTCTCAGTTTTAATTCCGACCCGGATGCAGACAGTTCATTGCCTGCATTTATTTAGAATCTGATCGCTGGATTACGGGATGGAAGCAGGCTTTGATAGATGATGTCCGATGATGACTCCCTGATACCAAATCCACTGGAGCAGATAACATCATCTTTCTCACCCCGCACCCACCACTAAATCAGGTTGTTATACAGCCCTTGGACGGGGGGGGGGGTTGAGGGGGGGTTAATGCGCCTGAGCTACTTTGAGATAACATCCACGATGTTCTGAGGAACCTGTCTGACCTTGTGGCTTCCATTCCGGAGCGACTGGACTGGCAGACTTCGGCCTAGTGGCCTCCAGGGCACTCTGGTCAATATCTCCAGATATGCGGAGGCCAACTTTATAGTTGTCTTAGCTGAGGTCAAAGGTCAAATCAGTACATCAGAGCTCGAACAGATGTACTACTTGACCCATTTGCATTCAATTCTTGGAGATACTTTTTTGTAGTGAATTGAAGGAATGAAGACAGGTAAGTTGGGCAAAATTAGCCATATCAGCATGTCAGGGGTTAAACACATCACTTGAATTAACTGGTAAATGTTCGACAATTTGTTTTTAAGGCAAAAACTCCAAGACAAATCAAGATAAAATCGGATGAAATCAGGCACTAATGAGGTAACAGCTTGGGAATTCTTTTTCAGTGCAAGAATACTATTTTAAATGTTAAATGAAAAGCTGAGATCAAAAGTTAAATCAGGAAGAATCACCACTTTAGAGCTGAAACTGAACCACATCTATTAAATGCTGAAAAAAGTATTTGGGGGCGAGAAAAGCGCTATTCATGTTGAACAAATGAACCGAGATGAAAGGTCAATTGGGCAAAATCAGCACGTCCGGCCTAAAACTCACTCACTAAATGAACCACCTCTTAAACCAGCTGTGGGCAAACTACGGCCCGGGACCAAATGCGGCCCGTTAAACGTTTTTATCCGGCCCGCCGAACGTGAAAAAAATTAAATGAATAAACCTTGTCAATGTATTATTTTCTAAATACTGTGATTTTTCAAAGACATATATTTTGTTGTAATGCTTTTTGTTCACTTTCATTTAAAATTAAATTTTTTAAAGTTTTTTTTTCTCCCATGAGGTGAGGTTACGAAAACACTCCATCCAATCCGCTCCTGGTCCAGCCCATCTGTCAAATTTTAGAACCCATTGTGGCCCGCCAATCAAAAAATTAGCCCACTCCTTCTTAAACGTTCAGGAATCATCTATTTAGGCGCAATAACGCTATTCATTTTAAATAATTTTAGACATGCTTTCGCTAGCTATCATTGCTAATAAGGTCAAACGAGCTCATCAATGACATCTGTGCTGTTCCAGACACACTTGGTCCAAATCCGTCAAATGCTTGGGAATGCTCTTTTTGGGGCAAAACTTGGAAAAAAAGGACAATCTATAGCTGTGGGAACAGAGAACTTAGTTCTTAGTTCAGGCAACATGAGATCAAATCAGGAAAAATTAGCAGGTTAGCACTTTAACTTGGCTCATCTCTGGTAAACACGCTTTCATTTCTTTTTTAATTGGAATTCTTTTTTGGGGCAGGGGGAAACGACACTATTCATTTGAAACAAATGAAGGTGCGATATGGCTCTCTTGGATATGCTCATTGGTAAAATCATGCAAAGTGAGGAGGAATTAGCACTAGAGAGCTCTAATTGACAGTATTTAACCATTAAAAGATTGTAAAATATCTTTTTCAGCAAAGCAACGCCTATGGCAGCAAAACTTGAGATAGAAGTTCAAATCAAAATCTGCACTTCAGAGTGCGTACATACTACCTGCACCATCTTCATGAAATATATTTTTTTCTTTACCAGCGAGAACGCAATTCATTTGGGATCGAAATATTCGACAGCTTTGACATCAAAGGTACCCATTTAAGAACTGTACAAATAAACTTCCATCTGCTTCATGTTTCCATTCATTTCTCTGTTTTAAGTCGCAACAAGAAGAACCTGCCCCCCCCCAAATTGGTCTGAAACACGGGGGCCGCCACTGTGTTTGTCCAAGTCCCGTATCGAGCACAACATAACGCCATTGAGCACGAGAGCAGCAACAACAAGGTCTCTCTGACAGAGCGCGGTCCTGTGCAAACACACCAGTGCACTCAAGGAATCGTAACCAGGTGCAGAGGAGGAAATACCTGGAGCATTCCATGCGGCAGGAATGTTTTTATTAGCCGCTTTTTATTTTGATTTTTTTACAAATGTCGCCATTCGGAGGTGTGTACACTATAAAGTGCACTGCAGGCCGCTTCGCTCAATCAAGGGCAAGCAGCGGCTTCAATGGGGAACCTGTATCCCGGGCCCTGGTGGCTTTTGCTATTTGGACAGCTGGCAAAGTTTAGTTCGGCATGTTCAAATGTGGCCGTGGAAAGAAACATAACAGAATGGACTCCACTTTTATCGAATGGTGTCACTGCCGTGCATTCAAGTTTGATTATGACTGGATCAGTGGACAGCTTCTTTTTTTTTCTAACTTTGATGCCACGCTCCATTAGATGTCATAGGCAAAAAATGCTTTGCAATGGATTGGCGTCCATCGGCATCAAATTTAGATTGGGGGCTCATTTGGGCAAATTGCCAAGTAGGAGCTCTGGAATTTGCACGTTTCAAATCAAGCTGGGTGACTTTTTGTTCAATTTTAGGTGTGGGACCTTGAGGCTTTTTCTTGTAGATTCTTCTAATGCAAAGTAGATTAGCCTTTCATG
Source organism: Idiotropiscis lumnitzeri (assembly GCF_059441095.1). Lineage (NCBI taxonomy): Eukaryota > Metazoa > Chordata > Actinopteri > Syngnathiformes > Syngnathidae > Idiotropiscis > Idiotropiscis lumnitzeri. The sequence continues at coordinate 11,119,513 of NC_142402.1, read as the reverse complement.
TCTATTGAAAACTGGTGTTGGCGGTTACGTTTTTATCATTATGTTTCACGGGTTTTATAAGGCAAGTCATTAAACTTCACTGCCATGCTCTTGCTTCACACAATGACAAACAAAGTTTTTCTAGATTTAGAGAGGGTCCAGTTGTGTTGTGGACGTGGTTAAAATTTGGTAAGCAACACATAATCTGTAGGAGTAGTTTGTCTTTCAAGAACCCTTGGAAATTGCCAAAATAAACCCAAAATAGCCATTTCAAGCCAAAATGGTCGCTTTCCTGTCTTTTCATCCACATCATACGCCTAATAGATACTTTGACTAGATTTCATGGAGGTAAATTAAACTGACTTGAGGGGTTGAATCCTCCTATAAATTCCATGGTATGCTGGAAACGTAATTTTATACCAAAATAACCTCAAAATGGCTGCTTCAAACCAGAATGGGACACTTCCTGTTTGATTTTGGGGCATGGGTTCTTTTTCGTGGGTTTAATCATCATAGCCACACCAAGCAAAAGTCATGGGGCCAAAGAAAACAGGCTTCAGGGGACTAATATTTGTCATTTCTCTGACTTTCGTGCTAGAAGAAACTGCTTCATGAAGCATAGGCCATCATGTCTAGCGTACAGGCGTAGTTAAATTTCAACAAACAAATGGGGGTAATTTCTTTTTTTAAGGACACTTGGAAAAGGCCAAAATGACTCTTATACGCTCATTACAAACCAAAATGGCAGACGATCTGTGTCATTTCATTCATGGGTACTTACAACAAGAGAGAGAGAGAGAGAGAGAGAGAGCATCAGAGCATTTCAAGAGCCCGAAACGTCGCCCACCCGTCTGCCAGTTCTGCTATATCACATAAAAAGCGCCTTTCTTCTCACTTAGAAGAGAAAAACAACATTTTTACAGCAAGTGTGTGTGTATTTGTGTGTGTGTGTGTGCATGTGTGGGGGGCCGGTCGGATTGCTAGTGTTAACAGCTAGTAAATTGCGGCTCCTGAAGTGCTTCACTGGCTGAATGATATCCGCATGCAGGCTTCATTATTAGCAGCCATGCTAAACAGACGCGATGCTGCATGCACGTTTTTTTATCGTAGCTAGTGACAGTTTTTAAAGTGACTTATTGTTGAGTTTTATCATATCAGGTTTTAATCATATCTAAAGACAGATAAAATAAAATCTGATACAAGGAAAAGTATCAGATTTAATTGAATCTGCCAAAAGTTTTTATCGTACCTGTTGAGGTTTTTTTATCGTATCAATTTTTATCGTACCTATCGGCAGTTTTTTAATTGTACGTTGACAATTTTTCCTTTTGTTATGGTAGTTGTTGAGGGATTTTACAGTATAGTATCAGTTTTTATCGTCGTGATCGACAGTTTTTATTATACCGATTGACAGATTTTGTCGTATCAGTTTTTATCGTATCCAATGAATGTTTCGTCCTATTTGATTTTAAGCATATCTCTCAACAGTTTTTGTCGTACTTTATCGACAGTTTTGATCATATCCGTTTTTGTCTGTCGATGGTTTTTTATCGTACTGGTTGAGAGATTTATTCGTACCAGTTTTGATCATAGCAATTGCCATATTACCATCAATATTGATATTTTTATGGTATCAGTTTATGTTATATCTGTTAACAGTTTGCATATTTATTGATGTTTTTATTTGAATAGAATCAGTTTTTATATCTGTCAAATGTTATTAGACCTGTACCTGTGTTTTTATCTGTTTTTATTGCCGCTATCAAGAGATTTATACTTATTGACCGATTTTATCTTGTCAGTTTTATTCGATCAGATTTTAATAATATTTTTTGACACTGTTTGTCATACCTATTGATAGGTTTGATGTTTTTATCATAAGTAATAAGCAATAACACATAACTATATGTTTGTGCTGTGTGCAGCATAACATAAATTATTAACGTGACTAAATGACATACAGTACTGTGGGGATTTAATTGCACATAATTGTGTTGTAATGAGCCTCGATGGGACATTTTGTACTGTCAAACCCACACATGCACACAGAGTGAAAAAAAGGCCCGAGGCAATGTCTCACTGACGAGACAGTCTGCTGCGAGCAGCTTTCATGTTGGGATTTATGCAAATAAGCGCAATTAAGGTGAAGGCTATTTTCTGCTTCTTGGCTCTCATAGTGAAACTGTGCTCGTCTTTGGTGATGTTAATAGCAACGGTGAGACTTCCCTCGGAGAGTATCGGCTTGTTTCTTTTGTCTGATATTTACTTTTTGATTTGGGGGGGGGGGGGGGGGGCGGAACACAGATGGCAATATGGAATCAGTCCCTGGAAAATAAATAAATAAATAAAAAAAAATAAACAAATAAAAAAAATTAAAAAAATTATATATATATATATATATATATATATATATATATATATATATATATATATATATATATATATATATATATGCAGTAGATAATAGAATTATAAGTACAGATATGAAATGTATATATCTTCTATTAGGATTCGTGCAAAACTGAGATGCCGAGGCCAACAATGAAGCATCCTGTCTGTTCAGCGTTTGTCTTCCCCCATTTTTTGGTACCAAATGTTTTAGTGAAATTGGAGTGGTATTGGAATGTCAGTGTTGGCACGTGCTTCATCTTTTAGGCTAAACATTCTCTTACTCGAAAGAGGAGGAGGTAAGGTGGGGTGGGGTGGGGTGGGGGAGGTGCAGAAGTGGCTGAATGCTCTCATTCTCTGCCTGCGTTTGAATGTGGCCGCGTGCGAGCAGGAAAAGGAGCCAAACGTGCTTCCTGAGTGGGTCCGAGAAGGGGGAAACGGCTGTAATGAGCGAGGGGTGGGCGGATAAAAATAACCGGCTATATAAGCCCGAGCGTCGAGGCCCACTCGCTCTCAAACGCTTGCTGCCTCTGCTCCAGTCAAGTCGTCCCGTACGCTCTCTCACACACAAACACACACACACACGTTGATTTTCCATGGACGTTGTAGTAACGCAAGCAGGCCGGTCCCCCTGCCGAGGTGACGGAATGCTCCATCTTGCAGACTTGACACAGACGTGATGCATGCTTGGCTTGAACCCCACGACAACAACAACATCGTCATGGAAATTATGAGCCCGCCGTGAAGCTTTCAACCTCCTTCCTTTTGCGCCAATTCATACAAGTCGCTTCAATTTATGTGGCGTCAAATCACTGCATAAGTTTTGGGACACCCCCCTTGATAGAGATAGGAGGGTCAGGGGTCACCGAGGCCTTCTGTGATAAACATGATCAGCAGCACTGACTTACATTTACAAGCTAAATTCTAATATTTGATCCATGAAATGAAGTGACAATTTACTGCTTTCGGAACATGTTATTGTTTGATTTATTTTATGTCCCATCAGATTTCAGCCTCTATGTGTTGTCAGTCAAAGACCCACCGCACACCGTGCGAAGCGGCTGAACCTGACTGGAATGGACCACTGCACAAAAATATTATAGCTGGCGACCCTGTATTGGGTTTTGAGGGTCAGGCTACTTTTGATGTTGTTCTTCCAACATAAAACTAATTCAAATACATTAGTGTTGAAACTAAAGCGAAACCAACATCTCTGCGAGTTAAATTGAGCAGTGGTTCAATTTCAAGGAATTCATTTTTTATTTTAATTTCATCCCTTTATTGAAAACCAGGACATTATTTCAAACTGAGAGTGCAGAAAAGGTTCAAACAAATTATAATTCAGTGACTGGTTTGGTACGTGACGTCAGAAAATATGCAAAAATACCGATCGTTGTTTTTCAAATTAAAAGCAGATGTTAGCATTTTTCTAAAAAAAAAAATGATTTGACACAAAGATACATGATGATTCATTTATGACGACGGGAGAACATGAACTTTTGAGAAGGCTGAATTTCCGAGGATTTGGACAGGCTCGAACCTACACAAGGTCAGTAAACGGTTAACTGATCATCAAGAATAATTGTCAATTATCAAGTCGTTGTTGATTAATAACTGCACTTTTCACGCATTTCCTTTTTCACCAACCAGAAACTGATCAACATGATGGCGCGGCAAAACTTTTCTCTGTGCGTTGAAAATGACGCCAGCAGTACTAACAAGTCGGCTGGCATACTTGAGCGGGGGTTACATCGATACCGTAGTGATGTTTTGGGTCAGAGCTTAAAGAAGATCCTTAAGAGGCGTGGGCCCTTTTTGATTTTTTAAACTTTTTATGATTTTATTCCTTGGTGTTCAACATGACACTAGTTTGTATTTAAATTGTGTTACGTTAAACTATTTTAAGTGCTCTAAAAATAAGTTTGACTGGAGGTGAGTTTAGCAGAGGTTTCAAATTAAAGCTGTATCGGCCCAATACCGCTATCTGGTATCGGCATTTGCCCATGCTTAGTTATAGAAGTTGTGTTTCTTATCTTCGAGTTTCAAACTCTGCATGTTGCTATTGTCTTTTCCTTGAATTAAAATCTATTCCACTTTGATGACACTTACAAGTCAGCCTCAGCCCTTGTTGTGGCCGGGGAGGAATATTGGGGGTTGCCAGATCGGTTGTACGCATGACACAAAATGTGAGTTTTCCTTCGAAAAGACAATGAATTGTATATTAAAACGTTGGTCAGCTACTTGAGGTCCATAAAAAACTTGTTCGAATGAGTTTGATTTTGAGCAGAGAACGCGTTGAGCGGCCATCGGCCTCACCCAGATTCCTGAAAGCACACCTCGGACATAAACAAAAAGCGTTCGTGGGAAAGCGGCCAACAAAGAAAACAACGCAGCTCCAAGAAAAGAGGGGCTGGCGTGAAGAGCCGTCAGCGCCTTTGCGACTCACTTAGCCGCGTGACAGTGCGTTGATAGTGAGGACAAGCTAACGGCCATGCTTTTACAGTGCGCACATTTTAAAACAAAAGCGCAAACAAATGCACATAGATACACGTACGCACGCAAAAGTATAGTGACACAAATATTACATGGAAAATACAAAGGTGTATGACAAAAAAAATCTAATTCATTTAAAAAAAAAATCCAAAAGTCCAACAACAAACCAAACACGCACGCATGCGTAAGCACACACACTCATACAAATATTTTTAAAAAAAACATCAGGAAAAAAACAAAAATATTAAAAATATTTAAGAGCAATACAAAACCAAAAATACCACGACAATGAGAAAAAGAAAAATGTTTGACAAAAAGTGTGATTTCGTTGTAAAAATAAATAAATTAATTAATAAATTACCATCCATCATCTGTACCGCTTCTCCTCACTGGGGTCACAGGGGAATAAATAAATAAATGAATAAATAGATAAAAATACCAAATACACACGTGCACACACAGAAATATCAGGAAGATACTAAAATATTAAAACATAATTGAAAATAACAACAATATAAATAACAAATAAAAAAACACTACAACAAATTATTCCATTAAAAATATAAAGTTTGACAAAGAAAAATGACCAAAATCAAAATTATGAAAGAAATTTGAACAAACTTTCAGAAAAAAAACAAAAAACACACATTCGTGTCCACCCTCGCACACACCTCATTGCTCAATGACAAGACGATTGTGCAAAAGAGCGTTCGGGAAAAACATTCTCAGTATAGCTTCTGTAGAAATGTTGCTCATTGATTTTTGCAGCCACGGCTTCTGCTTTCTGCGCGAACGGCTGTAGAGTGTAGGACCATCGGGTTAATAAACCAAATTAGACACTCAATCCCGACTAGCTTTTTGTCTTGTTCTTGAACTCACAGCTCGAGGCAGGTGCAAAAATCAAACAAAATGATGAAAATGTCCCTCGGGGGGAATTAATTAAATGAATCCCAAAGATGGGTCCACCCTTCACAATTCCCGTTAGTTTGCTTTGCTCACATTAAAGCAAAAATACCTCGAGAAAATGTCACATCATCATCAATAAACAAAAAACGGTGCTCAAAATATTCTAAGAAATATCTAAAACAAAAATGAAAAATACACAAATATTTGAGACTGAAAAATATTTTGAAAAAAAAAAAACATGAAGCTGTGAAAAAAAATTAATTGGGAAAGAATTAAAAAATATTTGACAAAAATATTGGGAAAAACACAAATATATAGTATTAGCAAAATCACATTAAATAATTTTTAAAAATTCTGCCAAAATCATCAGACAATAGATCCATTTGGAAAAAATGATTATATATATCCTATATATTATTTATAACACTTTTATTTGAGAAAGAAAAAAACTAACATTATGGAAAATTAAAGCATATTTGAAAAAAAACAATTCTGAAAATAAATAAAATAAATATATATATTTTTTTTTAAGTACTATAACAAAAGCATCAGATGAGAAATAAAACAACTGAAAATTTTAAAATTTTCAAAAAAAAAATGAAATTTGGGATATTAGAAAAAGCAAAATATATATATGGACCTGTGACAGAAATCTAGTTGCAAAAAAACCAAAACAAAATTTTCAGTGCGTTCACCCTCGTTTGTATACCTTGCGCATAAAAACTGTCTGTTAACACTTCTAGGAGGAGCCTGAGAACACAAATTCTTCATCTGACATTTGTGAGTGTTCTGACCTTTCCAAACACCTGACAAGACGTTACCACAATTATGAACTGAGCAGCTGTTGAACTGACTAACCAAAGGAGTAAACATAAAATGAGTCATTATTATTAACGCTGTTTAAAAGGATTCGCGACTCATTGTTTAGCCATGCGACCGAACCACGTGCTGCTTCTTCGAGCGTTATTATGCAAAACAAAATGAGAGGCACTTTCTATCATCTGCTCTTACTGGATCCACGTGGCGTGATACACTTTCCAGTGAACACACACATGCGCACACACACAGAAAGTGGTGTGGAAAGCTCACAAGTGATGGCCGAACATGACAGCTGGATGCGAGCTTCAGCTGCCCCGTCTGTTTGCTTACATCATCACGCCGAGCGCTCACTTCTCTCACAGCCGTGCAAAACTGAAAACCCCCTTCCCGTCCTCACCGCAATGCCCCGCTTGATATTTGTGGAAAAGGCCATTCAGAGGATGGATGAATGTATGGATGGACGGCTGTGCTATGACCCTTAAAGCGACAAACATTTGGACACAAACAGTGAAGCAACACACGCAGACAAAAAAAAACACAATATGAACAGTGCCATACCATATTTTTGATTTACCGTATATTAGTTACCATGCGGAACATGCCTTACTGCGATATGATTGGCTGACTGCAGCATCCAGACAAAAAAGTAAGCGTAGAGTCTGAATTGCCTTTGCATTGCCCACAAGGTGGCTAAGGCACACAAACCAGAATGAGCAGCACGTGTGTTGAATTGAATGAGAAATTGTGACCAAAACTGAGTCTATTTTATTTTGCCATTATTCTGTTTTTTTTTTACATAAACTATATTATCAAAGAGTGATTTTTTTTATTTAAAAACAAAAAAAAACATTCAATTTTTTTTATTGTTGTTGTATGGGAGCCTGGAACAGAGAGGGGAGCCCTCTAATCTCGTTGCACTCTTGAGTACAATGACAATAAAGGGATTTCTAATTCTAATTCTAATTAATAGCATTTCACTTCACTTTAACAAGGAAAGGAGTTTTCAGATTCAAGTGTTTTGAATGTCGTGGTTGGACATCGAATGAATTCAATTCATATTTCATGGCAATACTTCACAACTAGTTTTTGATTTTGCAGGGGAACCTAATGAATTGGGCCGTATGGTTTTGTCAATCCACAATTGAAAGGTAATATAATTTGTTAATCTGATCCCTGGCCCGTATAAAGCATCCATTTCCACAGTTTCATTGATATGATGTGGATCCGGTGGCGGTTCTAGGAATCTTTAACTGAGGGAGAAGAAGGTTCAGTTGAGGGAGAGAGATTATCCCACTTCTAGGCAGATGCGCACACATGCACAGATTGCTAATTCAGATTTCCTTTTCTGCATTCCCTGGGCAGGCAAGTTTTATGGCAACTGCCACCTTGTAAAACCGCCTGTGTGTGTATCCAAACTACATTATTTGATTTTTCAGTACTGATATGAATATTTTGTCAATATTTTAACTCATACTGTAATCCGTACAGAGAGCGTTTGTATTAGCTGATGTACCTAATGAAGTGACCCATGTTGCCTCTGTCCAATTGTCTGCCTTCTTGAGTGTCAGTCAAACCTCAGCCAATGGGAATATGCTATCAGGCATTGCACGCTTTTATATTTATTCATTTCTGGATATTTCTTTATTACATGCAGATTTTTTTTTTTAAAGTTTTTCAAAGTACTTCTATGGATTGAGCAAGTGTAACTAAATAAGTGTCCCACAATCACCACGTTACATGAAAAAAAATATTCATTTACAATTTGATAATCTAAATATATTTTTTGTAAAATAAACCAATAAAAACCTCAAGCCCCAACAATATTACACAGGCAGAACAGATTGCAGTATTTAATTTATGTATCTGACACTCAAGGCTTTGTACTGCAATCAAAACTGCTAGTATCGATCACACTGAGAAAACACGCTCGAAAGCACAACTTGATGCAGTTGTGATGTAAATTGCACCCCCATTCCCTTCCTCCCTCCGCTCCAACCGCTATTAGCACCTGAATGGCATGTTACCTGAAATCGTGTTTACATCGCGGCTGCTCTTTAGCACGCTGGCGCCTGTTTGGACAAGTCTGCTGGCTCACAACTAAACCTGCTTCCATTCGGGCTCACCGCACGTGCGCGCGCACGACAAGGGTGGCGGTGAACGCGTGCTCCCACAGGGCCACTCCATTAGGCACACTGACGGATAGATACTGGACATGTTTTGTTGAGAAAAGAAGTGTTCCTTCTGTCCTCCTGGCAGCTGGTTCTGGCAACCAGTAAACACCACTCCAAATTAGAAATTCACAATCCTATACCTCTTATTGATATTTTTTTCAAAATAACTGAGTAATAATTAAAGGACCAAAAAGATAAGATATAAAGGAAAAACATGCCCGACAAATGTCATTCCTGCCACGTTTCTGATTTGTTGTATTATTGACGCTGAAACGATGCAACGTCCCCCATTGTGGGAAGAATAAATTGTATCTTAGTTGGCTTTCCTGTCGGGACAAAATATTAGAAACATGTCTAGCTGTCTGTCCAGGGGCAATCAAAGGTGAGCACTCGTCACCTTTCCAGTGACGGATTTGAACTTTTTGCTCGCCTAATTTCAAGCACAAAAGTGTAGAATTTCTATTGTAAAATGAGTGGTCATCGTCCACCAAGTTCTGTTGTTTGTACAGTCAGACGTTTTTTTTTCCATGCATTGGAAATCATTCAGACGTGAGCTTATATGTTTGTGTGCGCGCCTACACTTATTAAAAAAGTGTTAACTTATGTGCGTGGGCTTTTGAAAATGTTCTCATTCTCTTAAAAAGTGCATAAATCACGACCGCGATGTCCTGACAGCACCGTTTTCTTCCCTGCGCCAAATTACGTAATACTCTACGGTTGCTATATGAACCGCTTGTGTGTGTACGTGTGTGTTTGACACTTTTCTTCCAGCTGCAAAGTGGGCGTGGCCGGAGGAGCTTGTGCGTCATTACGCGTAGGCAGCCCCCACTCCCACCCTCGCTCGCTTTTAAAGGAACCCCATTCGCTCGTACGCGGTGGCCGTCAGCACTCGAGTAGCGCGCGCGACTGGAAGAAGCGGCTGGGGAGAAGTCCCGCTTTATAAAGAGCTAAAATTACGCGAAGTCGACGTGGTTTCCTGGGCGGCTAAGAGGACTTTTATAAAGAGCCGAGTACGGTGGGGGTGGAAACTCACTGCACTGAGAACACTTGTTGCGTGGCGGTGGAGCCACAGCCACTATATCGAGTAGTCGAGGCGCACGGATTGCGCGCAACACTTTTGGGACTGAGTTTTTTCAACAAGACGACAGCAAATAATGGCTTTATCAGGAGTGATGCTTCCTTCTTTTGCCACATTCACCAACCAAAGGGAGAAAAGCTGGGAAAACGTAAGTTAAATTCGAATATTCACTTAAAAAGTTTGTTGGAAAAAGTTTTTGTAAAGTTGGAGCACACTTCAGTCTTTCTTAAAATAACAATTATTCCGTCTTTACATGAACTTAATCGTCACGTTGCATACCTTTTGTACAAGTATTGCGATGGTGGTGTCTGAATGGCATGTTTTGACGTTTCAGAGGTGGAAAGCAGAAAATGACAACAAGCTGCCCACCGGCAGCTGCTCCATGCTGGAGATGGTGCACGGCGTGGAGAACCTGTTCCCCAAGAAGGACGACGAGGATCTGAGTAACTACTTAGATCTGGATTTTATACTCGACGGAGCCTCAGCCTACGTGGCCCCGGCCGACCCCGGGGCGTACGCCGCGACGGACGCCGCCGTGCCTGCAGCCTTTCCCGCCGGCGACCACCGCTCCCCTCCGCCCCCGTACGGGGCCAGCCTCATGACCGAGCTTCTGCGCTCCGACGCCGGCTACGGAGTGACGCGCAACCCCCAACAAGCGGTGCAGGGCAGGTTTTACGCCACGCACTTCCCACGCCAGGACATCAAAGTTGAGCCCCCCATGGACAGTTACGGCCCCGTGTTGGGCATGGTACCCCAAAGCTGCAGCAAAATCAAGCAGGAGGGCAACGTTTCGTGCATGATGCCCTTTGACCAACCACGCTTGGCCATCTCCCCGCGGGCTGCCAGCAGCAGCATGACGCCGCCGCTCAGCCCGGACGAGCAGGTGGCGGCTTCGGACTTGTGCGCGCCTATGAGCTGCTTCGCCGCCCACAAGTACCACAACAACACCTCCTTCCAGCAGCAACAACAACACATGCACATGGCCTACCACGGCGCGCACCACCCGGCGTTCAGCGTCTACGACGAAGCCTTGTCTCTGCAGCATCCGCCACCCGGCGCGCAGAGGGCGATGCTCACGCCGCCCTCCTCGCCGCTGGAGCTGCTCGAGTCCAAGCCCAAGCGCGGACGCCGCACTTGGCCGCGCAAACGCACCGCCACGCACACCTGCACCTTCGCCGGATGCGGGAAGACTTATACCAAAAGCTCTCACCTCAAGGCTCACCTGCGCACACATACGGGTAAGCTCACCTCACCCTTTGTGCCCTGCGTAATTACGCACGGCCACAACTCGGTCGTTCGTTACTCCCAGTGCAGGTTAATCATGTTTTCTTTATCTTATCCTACCAGGTGAGAAACCATACCACTGCAGTTGGGAAGGCTGCGGTTGGAAGTTTGCACGTTCGGACGAGCTGACGCGTCATTTCCGCAAACATACCGGACACAGGCCCTTCCAGTGTCACCTGTGCGAGCGCGCGTTCTCCAGGTCTGACCACCTCGCGTTGCACATGAAGAGGCACATGTAGAATGAGCCTGGACAACAACAACATAAGAGACTTTTTGTGATGTGTTTTTTATTTAAAGTGTTCTTCACGTGACCAAAGTCTTTTCCCCCTTAAAACTATAGAAATTTATTATTTTCCAAACATGTAGCTGGTACTACTTTGGTTCTATGAGAGCAGACCAATAAGGGGCTGGCCCTTGTACAGTGTATACTTACAACTGGAATGTCTTGGACACAAAAGTGCCTTTCTATGACTCTGCTACTGTTTAAACAAATAACTGATGGTGAAACAACTCCCACCACATAGTAGACAATCATGTTGACAGGATTGAAATGCACACTTAGTGTATAGACAATGTTTTTCTCCAAAGAAAACTGCCTCGAAGGATGAATTGAACAGCTGTACCGATGCGGTTTTTGTCGCTTCTGAATCCAGCCCCTCCTGTACACTATCAGGGCTTGACGTCCTGTGCATTATTTTCTACTTAAAGTTATATAAATATGTACATGGATTTTATACTGTCAAATGTGTATTTATTGTAAATATTAAAAACATTGAAACTGACCATCTTCTCGTCGCCTCTTTTCCTCCAAATCGCTTCCTATGGTCCTGTAAGCCATCATGTTGCCATTGTGTAAGCGCTATAATTTTAAAATATGAGCACTTGATTTCCACCGCTGTGATGTTTTGCAGCTGCAAAAGTCGCACACACAGGCTGCAGCCACTTGCGGGATTTAGCCTATAAATACAAACACTCCATCTTCAGTAATTACAGAGGGAGCCCGGAGCCGTCTGGACAAGGAGAGAGAGGGGGGGGTGGAAAAGGAGGGGGGGGGGGTACACGGCAAAAACCTCATCAGGGAGCCCTTCTTCCACTCCGCTTTCTGATGCCTCCCAATTATAGTCGCAGATCAAAAAGGCCCCTTAATACTACAATTACACAGTGCACTTCGAAAAGCTGCTGATTCCAGCGCATGCGACGTCTGCGCGGTGCATGACGGTGTCATTTCAGACTAACTTCACAAGCATTAAGTGCACCCAAGCAGGGTACCAATTTGTATTTGGACAATGACAGACTTGTCACGATTTTTTTCTCCTTTTGGCCTGGATCTACCACCATGACACGTTTGAAGTCAAACAGATCAATTTGGGATTGAAGGGTAGACTTTGAGCTTTCAATTAAGATGTCTCACAAACAGAAAAAGAGCCATTTTACATAGAGCATTTCAGTTTAGCGAGCTTTTGGGGGGGGCCCCATGTTGAGACACTCAACATCGGTGTTCCGCATCAACGATTGTTTTATTTCTACCTCAACACTGTCCAAATTATTATACAGCATCTTAAATTACTAGTGACATATGCTCCCCTTCCATGTTAATATTTAGAACCAATTTTTCGATGATTCACCCATTTCCCGAGCTCCATCAAATCTTCAAACTCCTTCTTAAGGATTGTTATCAATAAGTGAATCGATGCCTTTCCAGTAACTGACAAGAACATGATTCAACAGTTCAACATTTTGACCGCGTAAAAACTTACATCTTGGTGAAGCAAAGCCTCGTGCGTATCACACGCCTCTTCTTCTTCGTGGCTGACTTTGACAAACAAGAGTGGCGCACGACACATAATAGCGTCTTGCTCTTCGCTGCCGGGAACTCACATTCGGTGTGTCAGTGAAAAAGGTTGAACCCTTTTGTAGCTTCCATAAATTGTTTACGTTCGTCTCAACTTCGCAAACCACGTCAGCAAGTTTATTTTGCCATCGTCTTTCGGATTCAAGTCTGCACATGTGAGGGTAAAATGGAGCAGCCCATTGTATGATACTGTAAGGGGTGGCATCGAAATAATCAAGATAGTCCACACATTTATTGAGTTTTTAACTGTGTGACTTAAGAATAGTAATACAATTATTACTTTCAAGTGAGGAAAACCTTATCAGTTTTCATGAGACATTTGGGAGGCCTCTGTCCGCTCCCGTTTCCTGCGGGAGTTCAAGTATTCAGACAAAGTGCTAAGATTGCAATTACAAGCATGTTTAACACAGATTGGAATTCGACAGATTTATTCTTTGTGAGTTTTGCCGCCCCACTTTGGTCCAACATACTCTATCGGGTTGCGATCAGACTGGGACAATCATGAAAGAAGCGAGCCTTCTTGCGCACGTGACGACATTCAAACTCAGCTGCAACGAGCACATAGCGCCGTTCGTAACTTTGAAACGTCGCATGCCTCCACTGCCGTAAACCGAGGATTTTTCATGCCTTGACACATCGTTCCGATCAGTTTTGGAATACTCAATTGAAACGCGGGCAGGCTGTAAGCTCACCACTAGCAGGCAGACACAATGCCCATGCCATTAAACTGGCTGCGCCGCATGATGTGGTATGCCTTGGGTCTGTGCCTTTTTCCATCATTTTGATACAAGTTGATCCGGGTTTTCTTCTGTCCAGAGTATCTGATTCCAAAACATTTCTTTGATGTTTTCTGGCAGTCTAACCTGGCTTTCCTGTTTTTCAATGTTACCAGTGGTTTGCACTTTGTTGTAAACCCTCTATTAACATTCACGAAGGCGCCTCTTCATTGTAGATGCAGCAAATTTGTTCTCTGCATTTAACGCTTCCCAGAGGAGCAGTGGACAGCAGCCGTGTCGAACCCCGGGCAAAGAATCCAAATCTTGTGTCGGTGGTGTGGTCACTGGGACTGACTGGAAACTGACAGATGTTTTTATTTTTTGGGTTTTGGGGAAAACTGGAAACTCCACATAGTAAGGTGTTAACATTGGTCCAAGGTGAAATGAAAATGAAACGCAGGGCCCGGATAAACTCATGTAGTCGCTCATATGCGCCAATAATAAGATAAAAAAAAAAGGGAACATTGTACAGTGATAGCTGATTAAAGAGGACGTCAAGTCAAAAATATTCCGTACAATAATCAATTCGAAGCGGCCTCACTACTCTAAACTTGTTATTCAGATTAATATTGCTTTTACGGAATATGAATTAAGCAGCAAAACCCACTCATTTTTATCCATCTCAGGGGGCGACCATTGTGACCTTTCAACTCAAAATGACATCACAGTCGCTCAGGGCTGAAGTAACGGCCAATCATGGCTTAGGTTGTGAACGTCGCATCATCAAACAGAAAACAGGTGGTCCTCGCAAGTGCTCGACAACAAGTAGTAGAAAGACGGCCCTCTGAAACGGATTAAAAACCAGTTGACGTTGCAGCTTGATTCATGTTGCATGCATCCAAGAGACTAATGTGGGTACATAGAACATATTGTAAAAGCTTCTTGTAATAAAGTTTAAAGTCCACACATCAATCATGTTATTGTGGTGGAGTTTGTATCCAGTGGCAGTGCATGACTAGTCATTGACTAAATATCGTGTCTTTGGTCCAACATCAAAAGAAGAAGGCCACTCACTCAGTAGTTTTGCATGTCAGTCTCATCCATTCCAAGACGTACCAGCTGGCCGTGAGTACGACTGTACTATTCTGTAAGAACAAGACATTGTTCAGATTAAAAAAAGGAAGTGCTCTCAGGGTCCAAAAATATCACCAGTGGTCGATGCAAATCTATCACTCTCATTTCACTTTTTTCCGTTGACTCCAATATGAAACTCTTGACGAGCATTTAAGATACCAAAAATACACTCAATTTCACTCAGAACAATATTAAATAGCAGATTTATTATTAACAAGATAAACGTGACCTTCTTCCAGCATTAAATAGAGTTTCAGATTAGTTTCAAATTCCATTAGATAGTTAGCGCATAGATGGATATAACGAGGATATGTTCAAAAACAAGTACAGGAATGAACAAGTTTATGTGCCAAATCATTGATTAGTGTTAAAAGCTTCAGAGGCACCGTTTTCAACATTGTCGGACAAAGAAAATAAAATGAAAAAAATTCAAATCAACACGAACAGAAGAGGTGACCTTGTAACAGCGGTTGTGTATAGCACTGGAGGTTAAAGTGATGAGGATTGGTGTAACAGTACCAGTGGTTTTACACATTTTGGAGAGGCAAATGAACTTATATTTTCCTGTATGTACAGTACATGGCGAAAAATAAAATGACGACAGTTTGGATTATAGTGCTTGCGTCTTCATATACTTGACATCTTGGCTGTAATTTTAGGACTAAAATGCGAGCAAATTGGAAAACAATTGCATTTAAACAGATGCATAGGCAAAAATGCATTGTAGTGCAATAGATTTATAAAAAAAAAAAAACTCAATCTGATTGTCCTAGTTCCAATTCATACATTCAATTCATCATTAGGTACCCCTACACACTCTAATGAGGTCCAATACAACAGTGGTATCAGAAATTGAGTCCCAACAAAAATAACATCCACTTCTGATTGACACAGACAGAATAGCCATTTAGCAATGTGCTTAGAATTGAGGTTGGCGTTTGCAGTGGTAAGGGGAATAAAAAAATCTGAGCCGCTCTCAGGACACCACCGTATAACATTTTGGATACAGCTGTTTCATTGGTTTTCAACTAGAGCAATGCAGTTCAAGTGGAAAGTGGAATATCAGACGCAAACAAACAAGGAACCATCCTAGGTCGGCAAAAGGGAATTAAAAATGGTTGATTTAGTGCATTTCACATCCATTCATACCATTCTTGATAAATACAATAAAACAGTTTAAAAAAACAACAAAAGAGGTTAGTTTCCGTGCAGGCTTTGGAATAAGGCAGCATCAAGCACCCATCTGCTTCGTGTTTTCCCTAAATCACTACGTTGTGTCCAGATGAAGCCACACTTGACATCAAGAGGATCCATCCTGGCCATGATTATAGTTGCCTTGTCGTTTGGGAGCAATGAACATAGATTACATGCTAAATGTGGAGTCATTTGAGGCCAGCACATGGCGGGGGCGTCACTGGGCTTGAGCACAAGGGCGGGGGGGGGGGGGGGGGGGGGGGGGGGGGGGCTTTTTGGAGTGTGACAGTGCAAACGTCTGCAGGTAGGGGGGCTTTTAGGTAAGGGGCTTGTTGGTGGGCCCTCTCAGGAGCTGGGAGCGTCAGCTCGGCTGAGCGCGATGGCCAGCTCCAGGTCCTGCTGCTCCTGGAGCAGCAGTCTCCGCAGCCGGTCCTGCTCCTCGCGCTCACTTTCCCGCTTGGCCCACTCCAGCTGCTGGCTTTCACTTCCAAACTGCAGGAGCCAAACAACGAGAGGTTAGCCACGAAAATGAAGCAGAGGCTAAAAAGATGAAGCTGACCTGGGGACTGGACTGAATACTGGATGCAAATTTGACAGAGAAAGCACATCCAATACACGGCCGGCGTGATTTAAGAGAATCGGATGTTGTTTACATTGCCGATGCAGCAAAAAGAAAAAGAAATACAGCAGATAAAAGCACACCAGATGATACCCCGTGTACATGCGAACTTGTAAACATTTATTTTGAGCGGGTCATGTTCATGATTACGGCACATGCAAAAGCTTGGTGGCAGACTGTCTGACCGACCTTACCTGGTCATCTTCACATCCTGGCAGGAAGATTAAAAGACAAAACAAAAGGCCTTTGACAACTTCATGCTTGAAAGTGGGAAATTCTTGTTTTGAGAGATTTAAAAAAAAAAAATAAATAAATAATTGTGGACCTATAGGCTATTGTAGACATGTTTTAGTTTTTGATTAGTGTAGCTCAGGATAACATTTTGACAGCACATAATAGCATAACCCAAACGCAAAAATCAGTGATGTTTCCTCCGTGAGCCAACTAAACCCCCAAAACATAAAAACTGCAACTGTACTGCTTGGTGGAATAATAGACCAAACGGGAAGCTTAACATCACGGCGGCCAGGTCAGTCATGCAGGCATTGACTCTCCTCTATAACAAAAACAATAAATGAGATGCTGCAAAGTTGCACACTATTCCGAAGATGCCGGGCGGCCATCTTTACAAACAATGGCAAAGCAACTCCTCAGGCTCATGCAAAAATAAAACAAAAACAACTCATTACAAACTTACAGAGGCAGGACCATCTGTGGGAGCTCTACCAGAGTCTGGCGGAGTAAAAGAGAGGACACTTGACACTCCGCTCTGATGCAGCACTTCAAATCCAGATGTGCAATACTGCGTTACAAAATTCTGACAGGAAGCAAATTGCGGTGAGCTGACAGCACGCCCACACAAAAAAACAAAAATCAGCGGGGGTTCAAATGAAAAGTGACTCTCGTGGCTGAATTGCAACATTCTTCCAATTTGCATCTAAAAAGTAGGCATCTAAAAAAAACAAAAACTCGAAAGCATCCATCGATTCCCGCTGATATAGAAAATTAATTAAGGAGGTTCCTTTGTATCCAATCATCTGTGCACGGTATAACCGTTACAACATTTTGGTGAAAATGAGGATAAGGTGCGGATCCAAGTTTGTGGCCTTGGCAGAGGTCTTTCTTGTCCCACTGCTCCACAAAAATAGTCAATTTTGATCATTTGAGAGATGACTATTATAATGTCGGAAAATCCTGTGAGATGCCGGCTTAATAAGTAAGCAATATGTCACACAAAATGTCAGCAACAGCCATGAAAAAGTTAGTTATAATTTATATTTAAAAACTGCCTGAAGACTTAAAGACTTTAGAAGCTTGAGCTTGGAACCATATTAATACACTTCACATGCAAAAAATTGTTTTCAACATATTGTGTTCAACTTTGGAGGTTGCCCTGTATTTATTATTAGTGCCCTACTATATTTTTCGTCGCCCACGGCTTTGGGGCTCTCACTTCCCCTTCACGTATGAGGCCACGCATGGCTCTGCCACTCCGCATGGTCAAGCAAAAGGGAACGGCAACTTTCTCACGCCGCCACTTCTGCTTACAAGCACAAGTGCGAGGTGACAGCAGAAGGGCAGCCAATGGGCACAACCTGCGGGTTTTGCATGAGTAACACTTACACACACAAAATGTGCGTAGACGAGAGTGATTCTCAGGCTTATCCAAGTATTCAAAAAAAAAGGTTTGCATTTTTTTTTTTACAATACATATGAGTGACTGCTCAGCCCACGACTCCATGTACTGACTGGCCAGAGTCGAGAAAAGCTTTCGGCACAATTAGGAGACTCTAAAGTCATTTGGTGAAGCGGATCGGTGTCGATGACATTTTGTAGAATTCTGTGTTACATTGCTCAAAAGTATAGAATCATCACCCAGCCCAGCTGCCAAGTCGTGGCAGGAGAAACTCAGTGTGGGTAAGTAGATTATGTAAATTAGATGGATTGTGATGTCACAAACTGGCAAATTACAGAAGGGTATTTACTTGATTGCTTAATTTCAGGCATGATCTGCGAGCATTCCAGAGACAACTCTCGGTTAAAACAAAAAAACAAACAGATCTCCAATAAACTACAGGGCAGGGTTGGAAGTTAACTTTAAAAACTACTTGCCCATGGGGCAAGTGCCACTAAAATTTTCCTTGCCCGAGTGGCCAAATTACTTGCCCAACTTGGGCAAGTGAAAATTTTTTTCTCTTGCTCGAAGATTAAATTACCTTGCCCTGAGTGACTTTTTGTATGACAGAGTGTCTAATTTTTTGGAAACTCTAAACATATCGTACAAAACATCTTGCCATTTTTATAGTCAAGCCATGGGTTTGCAGTTTTCCAGCTTTCTTGAAATGTCCGAACTCTTGAATGTTCATCATATTGTTTATTGATTTCAGAAGATGTTTTCTTTTTTTCGAGATCACATTCACAGCTTTGCTTTTTTGAGTAGTCTGTACTAGTCCTAATTTGCTCTTTTTTTCGTACTGGAGAGTCCACATGCCGCTTTTTCTTGGGAGATGTAGGCCTATCGGAATCACTGGAGATTACTGCAGAATCCAGTCGAATGACAGAAGATGCAGTTTGGAAGACGTTGAGGTGGCCTCTGTATCGTCACCGGAAGATGTACTCGTAACTGTACTAGTAGCGTCACAACGTTGCTTAAATAGTGCTGGGATTTTGGATTTTCCCTTCGTCCTACGTTTAACTCCCGATGTTGATGGCTGAGGTTCTTTATCCGTTTGTTTTGGAGGGCTTGGCCTTGGAATTCTCGAAAAAAAACTTCGTAATAGTCGCACGTTTCTTTATGTTCGGTAATAAACGGAAACGGAAATAACAATTCCAAACATGCGCACTTCCAACGTATTCGGTAAATAGTCGTAAAAAAATCGGAAATAGGTAGTTGTATTTTGTCTGCTTAAATGCAATTTGCAGAATGTCCAGATGCAATATTATTAATTTTTTATTCCTTACTCACAACTGAATTGTCTACTTAAAAATATTCGAGCTATTTTAAGTCATGTCAGAGGAATCCGAAATGTTCGGATTTGAACGAACTCGTCGCCACTTGTAAACATGCGCAGAAGGTAAGAAAACTTCCGGCTGTCAATTTCCGGCCGAAATATTGTCATTCTGTGAGCTCATGAGTTATCTCAAAGCTGCAGGTTCAAAATAAGAAACTACTTTCGTTGTACCTCACAGCGTAATTAGGGAAGTGGCACTTTTTCAGAGGTCATGCTTTCCCGGCACACGGTTAGCTTGCTGTACAAACGGAACAGTCGCCATGGAACCCATGGGCCAGGTGTGCAATTAGCTAAAAGAATGTATTTGGAATGAACCACTGCTTGCGTGCTAGGAAGTGCCGCAAAGACACACACAAAACACGCTTACCGTAGGGCGGGGTAGGGCGGTTAGATGCGTTTTTCTTTGATGGCAGAGCAGAATTGTCGGACTTCTGTTAACATACAAGGATAATGATTTAAAAAAAATATAATCAACAACCGTCATTCAACACGCAGCCTCTGGCATCAAACTGACACCGACAGTGTTCATACATGTGGTTGAGGCTTAAGAGAAATAAAACGGCGTGATGAGCGAGGCGTGCTAGATCATAGTATAGATGATAACTGTAATTATTGTAAGATCACCGTATTTCGTTAAACAGATGCATGTGTCTCAATTTGTCATGGGTGCAAAATAAATGCCTCTACTCCAATGGATGGCGTAAACCAGCAAAAAGGAATAACATTTAATCAAAATTAAACATTGCTTTGGAATTGTGGTTCAACAAAATAGTTTTAAAAACAAAATCAAAGAGATGGAAAAAAAAATCATGGTGCCCTTAGAAAGCTTGAAAACAACGACCATGTTCAACCAAGGTGTGTCCTCTAATTTGAGTCACAGGTGTCTACAAATTTCTAATCACTCAGTTGGTCAATTTAAACGGTGACAGTAAGTCAACGTGCTGTTTGATGACGCGGTGAGTACCCGACTAAACATGGACCAGTGAAAGCAAAGGAGGGAGTCGTTTCAAGAGATTAGAAACGGTTACACTAACTACAGATGCACATACTATTCATAAAGTTATGATCCACGGGACGGGAGTCAATCTCTATGAAAGTGACGTCAGGAGAAAAATTAATGCAACTGAAGTGACTGAAAACACAAATGGCACCTCGAAAGAAATGAAAACTTCCAAGTTACATCAGTCTATCGTTCTCTGAGTCCGAGTCGACTTCATGAGAGATGACCAAGGGGGATATCACTCTTGAAAATAAATCAGAAAAGAGCAAAGTCCCTAGTGTGAAACATGGAGGAGGATCGCATGTTCAAGGGCTGCTTTGCTGCATCTGGCACAGGATGCCTTGAATCTTTGCAAGGTGCAATGAAATGTCAAGAATTTCAATGGATTCTACAGAGAAATGTGCTTCGCAGTGTCTGACAGCTTGTTCTCAGTCGCGGGTCATGAGACTTGCAACGAGATAATAACCTAAAATGCACAGCTAAAAACACCCAAGAATGCCTAATAGTAAAAAGTTTGACAACTAGACTGAAGTGGATTTTGAAGAGCTCTGATCTAAATCCTGTGGTACATCTTGGATGGAGTTGAAACAAGCCGTCGATAGAAGGTAACCTTCACACCTGAAACGAGTGTGCCAAAATACCTGCTTGAAAAGTCTCATTGAAAGTTGTAAAACTTGTATGATTGCCTCAAAAGCTAGTGCAACAAAATATTAAGGGTACCATGATTCTTGAGTTTTTTTTATTTTTTATTATTAATTCTGCAGACCCCAAAGTAAATAAATGATTAATTAATGTGATTGAAGCTCACCTTGGACAATGGGCTAAAATCTGGAAATCCAGCGTTGCTCCTGCCTGCAAAGAGGTGGTTCGGCAACCGGACCGACTCTGCAAAAGTAGCAGAGCGAAACACTTGTGGAAAATTTTCAAAAGTTAAAAAGAAATTCACTTATAGACCACATGTTTTAAAATGACACTTTATTCCACTGAGGACCCGTGTGCTATTTTGAGGGCGCTACGGCTGCTAAACGTTCCATGACATTTGCCCAAATCCTAAAAAGCAGAGGGGGGTTCTGTTTAACTTGACGTATGCATCTGATTAGCTAATTAAAGGCGTCAGTTGGAGCACTGTTAAACCAGAACTGTGCCCGGCTTGTTTTGAAGCTTTGTGGTATGCCGCTTAATGAAAAAGAGAGGGGGGAAAACGTACAGATGATTACAGTGAAAAAACAAAACATTGTAAGTGAATATGTTTGTTGTGCGTGCGCAACCACAAGAGGGCCCATTCATGTGGAGGCCAGCCGTGTGTTTTCTTATTGGCACAGTAAGCCGAAGCAGGTCCACAGTTGCTTCTGTGTGCGTTTGATGACTGGCAACGCACCGGTCAACGATATAGCCTCCCCTTTTACCTTTTACCCCTGTCGCGGACTTAAAACAACTTCCGCAGTGAATAACGAAAGTGAAGTGCAGCAAGGTAGAAGGTGAGAGGCGGGTAGGGTGGAGGGAGGGCTTCAAGGAGTGACGGTGTGTCCTGGTACAGTCACAGACTTTCTGTTGTGTTAGGCTCCTGTCAACCTCCTGTTTTTCCAAGGTAGGTGGGTCCGTGAGGGGGTATTTTTAGTTTGCCCGTAGTTAAATGAGTAATTCCTCATCTAAAAATAGCCTCAAACCACAGGAATAGCGAATACGTGGGGAGTAAAAACTCAATTCCGACATGTCACCCAAGAGGAGCGCTGCACAATGTTCCTTCACATGAATAAGAGGCATTACATTTGTGCCAATTATTTCTATGTATGGAAAAAAAATATGGTTTCACCAAGCAGTACTGTACAGTATGCGTTGTCCGGCGTTTCCAGTTGCCTCTGACAGAGCTCTCGCAAAAGTGACAGAACCCCGCAAATGTTGGACACTGGTACTCAGACAACAGACTGGGAGAAGTCAGTATCAGGTGTTAAACTTCCCACCCTGGTCTGGCAACAAACCCCTCACAGGCTCACACGTAGGAGGAGACTCAGCTCTAATATAGTGGGTGCTCGGTTTATGACAAAATTCCGTTCCAACAGCAGTAAATTAACCCACATTTGAATGCAAGGGGCCCTCAGTCTGATAATCTGCGAACAAGTCAAAATGACAAATAATTGCATGAAAAAAACCTTCAAGGCTGTAACTATAAACTAAGAGGAAACAACGAAGCGCGGCAGGAACTGAGCATACCGTGCTATTTGACAACATATTTTCACATAAATGGGGCGGCATGGCTCAGTGGTAGAGTGATTATCTTCCAACTTCAGAGGTTGTAGGTTCAATCCATGGCCATTGTGACCATGACCAAGTGTCCTTGAGAAAGATACTGACGCCTCGGTTGCTCCTGATGCTGTCTCATCAGTAAGTCATTGTGAAGTCAGTGTGAAGCGCTTTGAGTGCCTTAGTAAGTGGAAACGTGCTATATAAGTTAACGACGATTTGCCAAATGAGTTCACCGCACGACATTTGTAACCCTGAAACGGCTTATTTAGATACCATCATAAACAGAGAAACTTGCTCCCACAAAGATGGAAAGTTACAACTTCATTACCCCCAATTCCACTTCGGTTCCAACTCCAAAAAATTAGACTGCGGTGTAAAGGGGGCTGTAGCTTTCGATGTCTCATACAGTTCCACTTTTGGGGAAGTAAAACTAACTTTTAAGTAGCATAGTGCAGAATTCAGTGCTGGGTTTTGATTGTTGACAGAGAATGTCAATTTCTGGAATGAACAAAAAAAATGGTTTATTTTTTTTTTTAATACACCAGAACAAGTTCATGCAGTTTCCCTACACAGTCCAAAACTTCGAAAAAAAAAAAAAAATCCATCTCTGATTCGATTATCTGAACTGTACCGTACATGGTTTCACTGCCTGTGGGGAAATGTGAAGCCCTGGATTTTCATTGCACTCTTGTATTAGGACTCTGAGCACAACAAATTGCCACACGACGGCTCCACCCCAAGTTATAATGGAGATGAGAGCCAAAATTGCCTTGCTGTAGAAGGGCGGTGTTAGCAGCGGCTAGTTTGCATGAGACAAATCTGCGCTTCAAAACAGGATCATTTCAAGCACAGGTTTAAGGGAAGTGAAGTTGGGCTGCCACAAACAATTATTTGATTAATTGATTGTGTTGGATTATTTTGTCACATAATAACATCCAAAAAGGTTTCCATTCCTACGTAAAAAAAATATACAATTATTCCAAAATAACTGCGTAGAGAATACACTAACAAATTAAGAGTTAGTTACTGATTTGGCCCTTTACATGTTAGAAAAAAATGTTGATCATCGTTTTCCAAAGTAAAAGTTGTTTGCAAACGTTATACTTTGATTCAACACAGAGAAGTCTGCTTTCACATGGAGGACGACAGAAATCTAAGGCCATCAACAATTATTTTGCTTTCATTTGCTAATAGATTGTCAATTAATCGTTGCACGAAGCGTGCTGTGATTTAAAATCCTCGGTGTATTTTAATGAAAGCCTGTTATTAAGACTCTTGGGACTTGGACTGTGTGATGGCATGCAGTGACGCTGGTACCTGAATGCTTTGGCTTTGGACTGTGGGATGAGAAGCCGAGACGAGCACGGACCGAACCGGGCTGAGTGGAAAAAAAGCAAAAGTTCAGCGATGGCACTCAAGCAAACAGTAACACCTCAAATTTTCCATCATCACCTTTACTGGCGGTTTGGGTTTATCTGCAAATTGGTCAGAGGATGCAAACAGATCCGAGCTTCCCGCCCCGCTAAATGCATCACCAGCCGTTTCTCTGAAAGGATCTATGAGGACACAGACAGCTTGTGAGTATGGAAAGTAGGTCGCACTTTGCTCTACTCTCATTTTTCAAAAGGACCATTGAAGGGGTGGGATTTGAAGGGGTCCGCCGTCTGGAAGGGGTCCACTGGTGCAGCGTTGTTGTTGAACATGGCTAACCTTGATTTGACTGAATCATCCTGAAAGAGGCGGGGATAAATAAAGATGGATTGAATGCCTCCAATAGATTTGACAGCCATACGACACGTATACAGTAGGATGCCCACCGCCACACTCCTGAAGGCGCCGTTCTCCTTCTCAGAGAACAGGTGGCTTGTGTCTGCCATGTTGTTTCCCCCGGCAAGGTCTCGCAGGGCGCTGTTGTACTGCTCGATGGTCTTGGTGAACTCCCTCTGGTTCTCCTGGATCAGCGACAGCTTGCTGCGAGCCTGAAAGCACCGCAGGAAAAACCAAAAACAGAAAAGACTTTCATCCATGTGGAAAAACATACAGGGTTATTGTTGTACCCGCGTAGCTGCGTGACTAGAAAGGATTTGGCCTGGGTCAACCCTGTTCTTTCTTCTTTTACCCATTTTTATTCAAACTCTCATAGATTATTATTTAGTCAGTGCAAAAAGGCATGGGACCGTCTGGTGCAAAATGCAAAACGGAAGTTCTATTCCTTCATGTAAATAGGAACAGATTGGACACTCTAGATTTATGATAGCCCACAAAAGAAGGCGAACCTAACAGAAAACAAAGCACTCATGTTTGCCCGGAAATCTCAGTGCCATGCTCACCTTAAGAACAAGAACCCTACTGATTTTTTTTTTTTTTTTTTAAATGGTAAAGGTGAATGTGACCAAAGTTAAAAGACGTTTAAAAGAAAAAAAAAAAGGGGGGGGGGGCAGGGGGTGTACAGTATTTATTCTCGCCTCTCATTTCTTGAGTGTCCGCAAACCTAGATCTACCAATTTAGATTTAGGCATGTTTGGTTCACATAATTAGGAACGTGACTTTAGCTAAAACGTTATATTGCTGTAATCTTTATGCTTGCATCTTCCTATGTCTTTGCACCCATGCAGGCAGTTAAGACAAAATTTGGTACATATACTTCCATGTGTTAGGTTAGGGCGTTTTCCCGCGTAAGAGAGGCGAAGGACAGAATAAGATCAGGAACCATTTTGGAGACATTAGACCTTCTGCTGCACCTGCATGGTGGAAAGGCTCCACAAGACCGTGTACTAAACTTGTTGCCCATTAAATAGTCTAACTGGCAAAATACAGTCTTCAGGAACGAACATGAAAGACTAAAAGAACTGGCTGACGTTTGAATGAAAGTTTTCAAATCATGCCAAAGTGAGAGTTTGATATTCTTGAGCCAGCTGAAGTAGATTTACCTTTATGCAAATGTGTGTCTATGTCCACCCTCACCTGGCTAATCTCTTCCTGGGTGGTCTTGAGAGACTTAACAATGCTGTCCAGCTGGACACGGCCCGTTAGCAGGCTCTGCTCCAGCTGCGCCTCCTCGCCCTGCAAGCGACCGAGGTCCGTCTTGGTGCGAGTGACCTCTTTCTCCTGGCTCCGAAGGTCATTTTCCTGTGAGCGGATTTGGCTTTGCAAGGTGGAGATCTGCGAGGGGACGGAGAGGATTTGGTGTTTGCCGACTATTGTTCAATAAAGTCAGGGGAAAAGAAAAAAAAAAAAAGACAACTAACCGTTTGTGACTCCTCCTGACACTTTTGCTTGACGTCGTTGAGCATCCCTTCCAGTTTGGAGCGCTGCTGGTCCATCTCGTCCAGACGCTTCTGGGCGTCATGCTTCTGAGACTCGATGTCCTGCAAACTGCTGCTCTCCCGGTCTAGGTCATGCTGCATGTTCTAAATACAAAACAACATTGCACAGTAAATCTACTTCATAAATTCAAGTACGCATATTTTTTGGGCTTTGTCTTACTTGAACAGCATGATTTTGCCTTCGGATGTTTTCCTCCTTTTCTTTGAGCTCATGTTCCAGAATTAATTTCTCTCTACAGGGGAATCACGCAAGAGAGTTCATTCAGTGAATACTCCTTTTATCGCAGCATTGTACCGTTATGTAGCATAAAAGTACTTGGTTTACAGCGGAGCAAAGAGTTGGAACAGGCAGTTATCTATTAAGTCATTATCATAATTAATATTGTAGGCCATAAACAAATCAAAAACTACCTCTTCCACGTGAAGACGACAAAATGCCATGGCCACGATAAAATGAGGACTCCCTGTATAGTAATCTAACATTTAAACTAAAGCATACTAGAGGAACATGATAATTATAGAGTGTTGCTCTGAGCAATGGTGTTGCATTTTCCGAAAGTTTAGATTTGAGTTCAGTGCACCCAACGTGCATGGTTTTAGAATGCCAGTGGAAGCCGGCGTACCATGAGAAAACTCTCACATGTGTGGGGAGAACATGCAAAAACATCAGACAAGAAGGCCGGCACCAAGATTGGGATCCTGAACCGTGAGGCAGACATTGCAAACCACTAGTCCGTCGTGCTTCCCATGACAAATAGACAGTTGAATTAAGACCTCAACGCTGAGCATCATAATGTTGATAAAAGCCAACATTTTTCCAAATAGCTCTGGTGCTGCCTGATTTGTGGCCATTAAACAATAATACATGAGCAAGAAAATTGCACTGCTGTGTTAGCCATCTAACTCAATGTGATTTAAAGAAGGTAGAAAAATAAAAATAATAAAGTTGGATGATTTGACTTTCTAATGAAGACTGCTGCTGGACAATGCTTTGCTTGGCATGAAACAGCTGATAGGAGCAGCAGCATTACGGCTCACAAATGTTGATATAATAAAAAATAAATAAAAGCTTGTCATTCCACCAAGCTCATTTCCCATCGCTTTTCTTTTTCCACAAAAGGAAGAGAAACAAATCTCTCCTTGGCCGCTTTGAGGGGCTCACCTCTGCAGATGACTTATTTCCTGACTGAGGTCGTCCAGCTCTTTGATCCCTGTCACCTCTGCGGGCGCTAAGGCAGTGAGGTCCTGTGGAGGGACGGAAAGTTACAAAAAATGAAGTGAGAAAAAAAAATGATGCTGCAATAGGGCAGAAAACGAGTTAAGAATTAGGGATTAGATCAGTGAAGGAGCTCCCCGCTGATGTGTGGAGCGAAACAAAAGACAGGAAGGAAATGCATCTCATGCGTCCTGAACAGCCGCACAATGCATGAAAAGCACGCCGGCGAGACGACACAAAGGAACGCACCATTTATAATTATGATGTCATGACAAATGCAGCTCGAGGAAGTTTGATGGAGATCATGGACCAATCCTGCATTTTCTGTCCCTCTTAGGTTTGAAAGTATCGATGGAACTTTCAAAGTAAAAGAAGGTCATTTTCGGAATAGATAACATAACAGATAACATATCGGAAGTATTGTTTACAAACCAAGAGTTTTAGATTTACAATATTTCTTTTGCTTAATTTACTTCAAGGGACTCATCACTGCTTGCCTGCCTCAAGCACACGCACGCACATGCACGCACGCACACACACTTGCAAGCTGTTCTGCAAAAGCACTCTGGGCACTGACTGACTACAATCACAAATAACGGGTGCTAAATAGCGTGACCACTTACACTAGAGACTGCACGCACTGTTTGGAACCCCCCCCCCTCAAAAAAGTGGTGAAGACAACTACATTAAAAAAGGGGGTTAACAATGGATACCGTTCAGTCTGTGTATTTCCTGTGTACGCGTGCATTTACTACTACAATGTGCAAAAAGGTTGCAATTTAGAAATGATCAATTCCATAAAAGCTGTGCACATTAAATTGCAAGACTTTGTCCCAGATAAAAAAATAAATAAATAAATTAATAAATCTAATAATAGGTATAGTTCCAGATCGGTGCTATGTTTTGAATAAATTAGGAATAGGTAAGAAAAAAAGCTGCAACTGTATATATACATTGACAAGTCCAGGAAAGAGGAAGAAAAGTACAACATTACGGGCAGGTGTAGAACCTCTAGGTGGAGCAATAGCATCCCCTGGTGGCAAATACTCACAATAGGAGCATGAGCCAGCGGAGCATATTCATAGTCAAGTCTCCCAGCAGAAAAAAGCTCAGCAAAGCTCTGTCAAACAGGAGCGAATGTAACACAAAACAAACCAAAAAGAAAACATGCAAAATGACAACAGGACAATTTAGCCAGGCAGAGCCAGAAAGCACAAATAATTTAAAAACAAAACAGCAGGAAAACCCAGCAAACAACTCAAGGCTCATTCAAATCAAGAACTTACGGGAAGGGTTGCGGAAGGCGCCACCATACTTGTTGTCCTCTCCGAAGGGGGAATCATGTCTGGGGTGAGAGTGGTTGGCGGGTCGATGTCTTTGGTGATCTTCTGCTGGATCAAATGCATGGCGAGAGAAAACTGCTCTGGGGTCAGCTTGCCTGTCTGTTTGGTGTCGGCGAGGCCCCTGCACATGAAACATATCATCAGTCATCATAGTAAAACCACAGTCACAAATGAGTATTCAAATTAGTAAAGAAGGCATTTCAAACACATTCTAGTGAGTCAAAAAGAAAAAAAGAATTATTTCCTGCTAACAAACAGCCACGTTGGTTTCCGTAAGACGAAACATTCAAGTCAAGTCAAACGCGCATAACACTTCCAAAGACTTGGTGCCCATGTATACATGACAAAGAAGTTATCAACATGTTGGCTATTTGACATGAGGTGTGTGCTTTCAAACCACAAAAACTGTGTATAAGCGAGCCAAATATGCAAGGATGTGAGAATTAAGTTATGCATCACAATCATATCATAGCCTTCAAAATTCCAAAGCTAATGCAGGGCGGAAAAATTGGTAAAGTATGTTTGTTTATATGACCCGCCGATGCCCATATGTACTTAGGAGGGTATTTATTTAGTTTTTTTGAATGATATGGCCTCAATGTGAGTGTGAGCGAGGATGGGGATGGTTGTTTGTCTATGTGTGCCCAGCAATTGGCTGGCAACCAGTTCAGGGTGTCTCTCGCACACTGCCCAAAAACAATTGGGATAGGCTCCAGCACCCCCGCGACCCTTGTGAGGAGTCGCAATTCAGATAATGGATGGATATGCCATAAGTTATTTTGTAGCTTGCAGAACCATTACAGCATGGGAACTCCTAGGTCTGTGCGCTTCACAAAAGGCCTGAGCTTTTATTTATTTTGATTCTATTTAGAACACACCAGCGCCCCAACCACACAAAGTGAGTCACTGCCTCACCAGATTTGGGCCAACATGGTCTGGGATAGGCTGGAGTGCATGAAGATCTCGATGACCTCCGTTCCGTCGACCAGTCCGTCGTTATCTGCGTCGGTTTTCTTGAAGATGTCATTGTAACGTTCCCTGTCACCCTCGGGCACCACCCATTGCTGCTCTGGCTGGAACTCAACAGAGAAAACAGGACGACTATCATTATTATTGTCATGGATATTATTGAGACACACATACAATATAGAAAAATGTACTTCTTAATTACTTGTACACAAATAGTTTGAGTCCCTACCCACCAATCATACGGCCTCTCACTGTGAACGAGTGTTTACCAAACACCGCCCCCCACATAAAGTTCGCCCACCAGTGACTCAGCAGCTGTGCTACATAACTTTGGTGTTAAAAATGCAGGTAATGAGAATTTTACTCATTTTGTTACCCTACTAAAGATAAAAGTAACAAAGTCATCATGTAACAAAATGAAAGTGACAATCAGAAAAAGATGGGAAAATGTGATCTACAGGCCTGACTTCCCGCCCATGGTAAAACCTGTTTGTCAGTGTTGCAAGTGACAGAGCCCTGAAGTAAAAACAAGGTAAAGAGTAGGCGGCAGGTGAAGAATGGCAAAATGTGGAAAAACGAGTCGAACCACTTGATTCGCAACTGAATACAATTGTAATGTCAATTTTGCTACACAAGCCGTCTCTGCATCTTACATCACAAATGCATCCACATACTGTATAATAAATTCTGGCACTTTTCCCCCAGTAAAGAAAAAGATGAAAGTGGCACAAACTAACAATAAGCTCAACCATGCATCCATGCTGATTAGTAGTTGCTATAATTGGTGTGTCATAGTTTCGTTTCGTATGAAGTGAATATTGACAGTGACTTGAGTTATTTGCTAAATATTTTACAGTGAAACGCAACTTTGTTTGCAATTAATTTTAAATGTCCGGAATAAAAGAGGCACATACTGTATGTCAGTATGCACTTATCAGTTAATGTTGTTTTTTGATTTGATAAAATGTATGATACATTAAATTATAAATAAAAAACTACTATTGTTGTTTTTTTTCCCTGAGCATTTTTCATTATTACGTAAGGAATTACGCACGGCCTTTGGCATGTGGAAAATGAGTACATTGGATGGTCTTTAATTCAAAATACTGAGGGCATAGACAATCTCGCATCACACTCTTAGCGCATGTGTAGACCTCTGTGTCACCATCGATCAAAAATGATAAGAGGACGGCGTGGAGGTGATTTTATCAGCAGTCAGGTCTGTGTGGAGTGAACAACAAACATAAACAACAATGGACACCTGCTTTGAGGAACGTTAAATGAGAAGAACTGCTTGTATTTCCGTCAAATGTTACAACAAACACGGGACCTGTTCTGGTGTTTATCTTTTGCTAGGTTGCTCTTTCGATTATAAACGCCGATACGTGCACATGTTTACTAACGTCACATGGGGACAAATTCGTATGCGTGGAACGCATGCACACATCCTAAAATGTTTCGTGACCGGAACAGAGCGCAAAACTGCGGTCCACATGAAAGTTTAAAGTAGTCAGTTGATGCACAATTCGGAGACCATAGACTACTGAAAAAGGGGTGACTTTTAACCACAGTGTCGAATAGAGTGCTTGGGTTGGTGGCAGCATTAAGAAATATGTGCTCGCACCAACAAGACCAGATGAAATTCTTACTCGCAGACTGTGGAAAAACAGGTCGCGCATGCGACCATATCGGTCACAGTCTCAAGCCCTGAAATGAAAAAAATAAGTTCTAAAATACCCTTCACAACATTTACATTAGCGACCTATTCACATTTTTCTTTAAATAAATAAAATCTACTGTATATTTTCAAAAATATCCTATATCAGAATATTAACATAAGCATAAGTGCTCACAAAAATGCAAATATCTAAAGTACATTTAAAAAAATATATCCTATATCAGCTTATAATAATATTATAATATTTAAAAGATTGAAAAAAATTCCAATGGATATTGGTAGTTAGAATATTTATGTTTTTAATTAGTGAAATACTCAATAATAAGTTTAAGTTCTAAATATCCCATAGTTGAAGGTTATCAAATTTGCTTAGTAGAAATTTATTTTAGATAAAAAAAATTAAAGCATCCTAAATGACCATGTATTAAATATAAGGATTTTGCACATTGTATATGCAAATGTACATTGCACAGAGCAGCAGATTGCTAGTCTGAATCTTCCATCCAATAATAATCATGTTATAAGAAGTGCCAGCTAATGTATATTAAAAAGGTGTGTGTTAGTTTTTGGTTTGGGGGGGCAATATCTTGTAATGTTCTTTTAAACCATCCACAAGATGAATCACAAAAATATCAAATGTCAAAATTACTCTTCTCAACAATGCAGGACAACCTATCATGGAAATAAGCCACTGCTAACTCCACCCATCTCTACTCTAGGCAATTTTGAGACATTACTGTCTGGCAAAATTCTGATCAGCTTACTCAGGAGACACATTTTAGGAAATGTGAAGCTAAAAAAAAAAGCCTGACTTTGTATATTTTCACACCTGAAGGGTGAGCAAGCAAAACAGATACCCAGTTACTCTACTTCTTTACAAGTTATTGAAAAGTACATTTTCTCTAAGATATTGCCTTTAAGATTCACTATATTGCGAGTGTGCCAGCACGTACATGTACTACAAGTAGATGACATACCTGTTTGCTGTCTTTAAAGGAGTGTGTTGGGGTTAGCTTGGCGAAGGGAGACGATCGGGCGAGGGGGGAGACGCTTCTCGTGCTGTCCTTGAGAGCAAAGGAGGCGGACCTGGAGGGCAGCACGGCCACGGCGCCGGGTATTGCGCCTGCCACCTTTTTCCTTTTGGAGGGTGGGATGAGGGATGCTGGCAGGGTAACCGGCACTGGCTCCTTCTCCATGGCTCGGTACACAAGATGCATGACCTAATGGAATAAAATAAGCTGTGTGAAGAATAGGAGAGGTGCATTTTTGTGTTCATGAGCAAGTAGGCAAGTTACCACAATGAATTCCTCCTTGTCCAAGTAGCCATCTTTGTCTGCATCGCCCAGGTCCCAAATCTGCATGACAATAAAAACTCTTTAATTTAACGCTTTGGACCTTTTCTTCATGATGTCATCGGAACTCCCAGGTTGCAAGAGATACTCTCTGATATCATAAGTTAACAAACCTTCACATGTTATTTGGCCAAGTCGGAGTGACTGAGAAACAGAGTCAATGGCTTGAATGATCATTTCTGCCTTTTTCTGTACCGCCATAGTCTCAAAGTGTCATCCACTTGATTTACTCCCCTAAAACTCAGGTTCTGCTGGATTAATTGAGATTTTCTTTTTCAACTCGATTAAAAAAAATACACATGTATACATGCATATCCACAAGGTGAAATTCATTTCAGTTCAGGCCAGCAGTAATGAATCACATTTTTGCCACCCGCAAGTACCCCGACGTCAATTCACAAATATTATAACATGGTCTACGACAAAAGTTGTCATTTTAAGTAGGTAACATCACCTTCCCCAGCAGATCCAGAGGTAGCTTGGAGTTGATTAAGACGGGTTTGACTTTATCACCGGAAAGGAGGCCCTTCACAGGGGTCAGACTCTCGAAAATGCCCTCAAATTTCCCTTTTTCATCCGGCTGAAAATCAAAACAGAAACGAGTAAGAAGAAGCAAGGGGGAGAGAAAATGCAGCATAATAATGTCATATATTGGGGAATGTTAAATAAAAAAAAAACAAAAAAAAACTTACTCTTATGGCCCAATGCGAGTCAGGCGCTGGAGTGCTTAATAATGGGCTGCTTGTGTCTCGCTGGGGGAAATAACATCAAGTTCAGTAAGTTTATGGAGAGAAAGGTCATTTTAAGTCAAGTACAACCACTCGCCACAACTTTAGGCAAACCACTCTCAAAACAAAATTCTTATCAAAGTGTTCAGACATATATTCATTTGATTATTATTATGGTTGTAGTTCACAGTGGTGTAAATTTGCACCCCGTCATATTGAGAGATCATTTCTGGTTACCTTTGGGTAAAGTTTGACCACCCCACACAGGCTATCTGCTGGATTAATTCTACAGTTGATGTTTGTTTGCCAGGAACAGAAGCAATAATCCTCTGTTAATATACCCTGGAAAGTGTTTAATGGTCCAAAAGTAAAACAAAAAAATAATCTGTGTAATGTCATTAATAACATGTAGACAATCACTATAATCACTAAAAATTAATTAACAATGAACAATTGCAACACCGCTACTAAAAGTATAGTCAATATTGTATTGCAGGAATGTTTAAACCCGGAAAATGTACAGGTCAATGTGACTCGCAACATAACAGCAGTGCAGCGCTACTGAAAACTACAATATTATTAGTCTGCAATGTTGATTACATATCAACATCTACAAAAATTCTGCTTTATTATTATTTCTTTGTAAATTGAGATTTTTTTTATACTGCATTTTATTCATCAGTTTTCTATAGCACATGTCTTCATTATTGTTGTGGGGACCTAAAGTCAACCCCACATTATCTTTAGGCGAAAGACGGGCTACACCCTGGACGGGTCAACAGCCAATTGCAGGCCAGGTTTTGACAAACAAGGATTCACACTTATGCACAATTGAAATGCAAACCTAACGAGCATGTTTTTTGAAATCGAGAGGAAACTGGAGTATTTCTGTCTTATGCATGTAGCAATATCCAGCTCGTAATTTATTCACAAGAGTGAGTTCGTTTTGCTACTCACAAATTTAGGAGGTGCCACCGTTTGGTTGAGGTTGCTGATGCTAACGTCATGCCCGGCCTGCGCCGAGGCGACCAGTCTCAAGGCAATGAAGAAACCCTGAAGGAGAAGATGAGAGAAGTAGAAGGGGAAGGAGAGCGAGAACAACCCAGTGGCTGGCGCCCACGTCGGCCTCCACAATGACATCACATTTTGTACAAAAGAAAGTCTATGCGTTACCCGCTTGTCCAAATAGCCTTTTCGCTCCGAGTCGGCCAAATCCCATATCTTTAAGGGGGGGGAAAGTGACGTTAAAGCTTCTAAATATATATGTGTCAAGTATAGCAGTGATTCCCAACGGCTGTGTTGTGGCACAAATTATCCAATTCATTGTGAACAGCCCAAATTTTTTTTATGATTATTTATTTAAAAAATAAAATGCCTCTTTGGTCATCCATACTAGCAACAGAGAGTGACAGGCAGAACAATTAAACAATCTTCACCGTGATGACTGAAGGTCAAATTAAAATGTGTACCCAAATGTTGACATTCATACAACAGAATAAGTCATCACTTCCTGGCCCTTGATACTCATATGATAGAATATCATAGCAATAATTATTTCATCTTTAGCATCTTTACACTGTCTTATTTAACACTAAGAAAATATTACTTATGTGTAGTTACTTTTTTTGCATGATATTTCTTTTAGCAGTAATAAAAATCCAACTCAATACTGAGCATTTTGTTATGGAAGGATTTAACCTGACGCTCACAAGAAAAAAAAAAAAGAGCAAAGCGCAGTAAAAGATTCAATTAGATCGATCAGTATAAGTGGCTAAAAGTCAAAACGTTTATCATTATCCTGAATAATCACACAAGAAATTACATAAATGAAATATAATTTCAAAATGTTTCCAATTAATGTGCACTCAACAGGGAAACGCACAATAAAATTGCACATATGCATGGGGTGCTGTGAGTGGGCGCTCAACTCCAGGAAAAGAGTGGATGAGTCACACTGGTTGGCGGATTAATTTGTTTTAAGAAATTCGTAACTAATAAAATCTGAAAATTAAAATCTTCTGTTAAATAGAGGGTCCACTGCACAGTCAAATGAGACATTGCCATCATTATTTCAGTGGTTATACTTCGAAACGTTTGTCTGCCATGACATTTTCTAATAAAGAATATGAGCCCCAGCACATTTATGGTTGGGAAACACTGCACTGTATTTTGGAAGTCAAACCTTTCCGAGTGTGATGTCCGACAGCCCGGACTTTTTCAGGAACTGAGCTGCATCCCCAGCAGATATCTTGCCAATGTTCACTGGATCCAACTGCAAAAAGACAAAACCATGGTGAGTTTTGTGACACACAAAAACTTTATTGACGCAAACTGACGCTTATTAATAAAAGGGCGTTATGGCAGTTGAGTAACCTTTCTGTAGTAGTTCTCATAGGCCGGGTTGCCACTCGATAACTGTAGGAAAGCACAAGGAAATCGATGAAAAAGGCGTGCAGCTTATAACGTTGAGCGGCTGTGGCGTTTAGTCGCGCTTTGTCGGTTCTTGTCCGTCATCGAAGTGAACATGAACGTCCTGACGAAAGGAAGCGGCAATACGCACCGACAAAACTTGCGAAAAACTTGACTTAGGCGAGGAAAGTAACGCACATATCTCAGACTACAATGCTGTATGTAGAGTTAGTTGTGGTGTCAGAGTGGCGGTCGATATACGGAAGAAAAAACGACTTTTTCAAAGCTAGTTAAGTTATTACCTGGCTGAGAGTCATGAGCGCCGCCATGTTTCCTGGTGTCTCGGGAGCGCGCGTCCATCCGCCCCTTTAGTGCGTAGGCACGAACGTCCCACGCTGATATGAACTTGTACACGCTTGCGTAACATTGGCGATTCAGTTTACATTTTTCCTCAATATTTCTCCCACATTGCGATTTATTTAAATCGTATTTTGCACAGTTCATTTCCAGTAAGTTAATTTGACTATATGTTTATGTACTTTACATTGACAAGTTCTCTCAGCAAGCGCGAAGACTTCCTGCTTGAATCCGATTGGATATTGTCAAACAGTGGGCGGATTTCAAAATAGGACAAGCGAAAATGACACGTAAGGGAACAACGTATGTTTCCCTTTTAATTTTAAATGTACATGGAAGAGTCAGCATTTTTATTGTCAAAAGTACATAGGTACAAATATCCTTGTGTCAAAGACGTGTTCACTGACCGGGAATCGAATCCACACCCGACCGTGATTAATTTAGCGAAACGCCCCTAAACCGATTTCGATTCACGACCATGGTATGCTAAAACCATCAACGATGCGATATTTTTTTGGGCCTCTACTTCTGGCGGAAGCGCTACAGGCAGATTTTGAACAGGAAGTTAATTTAACGATTTGGAAAAAAAATAATTTACCTCGCGACGCCACTTCCAATAAAGCGTGCAGTCGTGTTGGCGCTCCTCATTTGCAATTTGATGCCTTTTGTTGTCATGAGGATGGTTTGAATTGCTTTTATAGTTTGATAGTCAATGAGCCGTTTTGAAGTGATTTTAATGAAAACCTTGTGCATTCGGTGTCATAAAATGCATTTGCTTGTGTCTTTATGGTCGAATGTTTTTTCTTTTTGACGCTTATGCAGGGCTATTTTATTATAATTAGTGCTAAATGAGACTAAGAGCATGCTTAAACTAATCTGCTTGAAATGTTTACATTTCTATCGTATGCTTTGCATCTTTGTTGCGTCTGGGGTGGTTTCACGAATGTGAATGAATAGGGGCGGAAGATCGAAAACATTCTTCACAATCAGTATCGTCGGTGACATCAGTTGTGACAGGTTTTTGAAATGGTTTCATCAGTGCCACACAATTTTTTTCAGCTTCTTCAATTGTGTCCGCAGCTTGAACCTTGCAAATCAGGATTCTTTAATCCAGAAATTTGACTGACTTCGCACAAGCAATAACCGGCACCTAATATTTTCTCTTGTCTATGCAGGTGCACAAATTGTAAATAAGACAGACAAAATCGGTTAACCTTTAATAAAAACTTTGGTATAATCATTTAGACCCATAGAAATTAGCAATGCCTTGCTTTTAGTCACATCAGGCTAGGGATTGAGAAGTTGATTTACTGGACAGCTTTGATCACAAAATATTTAAAATGTCAACAGTGATTTCACATCATTTGAAGGCATCATAGGGCAATTCCTATTTGCACTGTAGAGTGGGTGAATGTGAAACATTTCAATATCGTCCTCGATTATTTTCGGGTGATTTGAATGGTACACAATTTTTTTCCACAGCAAATGACGTTACCACTTAAATATGAATGACTTGCTACGTTTACCATTCACTGCGACCCAGAAGTGATGAGGAAAGGACAGGAGATTGATACTTCCTTTATCGAAGATGGCAATTCAGACAAAATTCGATTGTAATTATGCGTCCAGTCATTGAAGGTAGCCGCAATGTTGACAGAGTGGCCTAAGTGAAGTTTATCGCCCTTTGTTGACAAATTTTATTTTTTTTTTAGGGCGAGGGTGCACAGCAGCCACGATATCCCTGGAATGTACAGTTTACTCTCTGCAAAGCAGACCTTTTCAAAGCTCATCTTTTGGCTTTGCGTCATCCTCGTCACCTTCATCCTCATCCTCATTATCATCCTCGTCCTCATCATCATCATCATCTTCATCCTCCTCAGTGTGGGTGTCCTGCTCTTTGTTTTTTTCCTCCTCTTCCTTGCGTTTCAGGTCATCTTGTTCCTGTTTCATTTTACGCTCGGGTTCCTGTGGATGAATGCAGGACATATTTAGGATACATATTTTGTACTTTCAGACTTGACAGAATACGCCTCATACCTTTGTGACACCCCATGTCTCATTTCCGATGTCCTCAGCTTCCTTCACGTCATCTGTGATCAGGATGTTGTCAAAGATGGTGCCGGATTTGACCTGAGCGCAAAATTGAGCTTCAAGCTTCCAGTCAATGTGATATTCGTAGTACAAACACATTTGTCACTCTTACCTGCCAAAGGTCAAGACCAATCACACCGATCTTGTCAAACTTGTAAATGGTTGCGTCAGGGCTGTATTCGGGATTGTCAATCTCGGGGTGTACCCAGCTACCTTTGTAGTCGGGATTGTCCATCTGCTTGGGTTTCCAGTCTCCCTGCAACATTAAGTATATTTATAGTTATGGTCAAAACAGCATCAGTAAGTCGCATCATGGAGACATGGAAAGTAAAATTGACAATAGCAGGATCTGTAGTCTCGGCCCATCAATGAAATGAGAAATTAAACGACTAAGAAAATCTTTTGTGAACTGCCAATTTCCTAGTATGCGCCTGAGCGGGTTGACATGACATTAGTTTCTTTGGCGTCATCTTGGTTCTAAGACTATGTTGAAGTGAGGGGATGAGATTCAAAGATAAAGTGTGCTTTGCTGCCTTCTTATGGCATCTGTAGATTATTGGAATTGACAGCCACTAGAATTGTGGATCCCTCACGTATTTGACACCTGGGAAGTGTTTTGAAGAGTAAATAAAATGCTCAAGTCTCAGTTCAGGCAGCCATTGGGTAAGAAAAAAAAGTCAGGTTTTTAATCACCTACTTTGTACTCTGGGTTGGGGATCATGGGAGGCTCCCACTCTCCGTCCATGTCTTCATCCCAGTCTTCTGGCTTTTTGGCATCAGGGTCAGGGATGTTTTCAGGCTTGTCCCAGTCCTGAAGAGTTAACGCATTTCCAATATCAAAAGTCAATTTTGCCATTTGTTCATATTTAAGACATTATCATCCAAAGTAGTTTTACTTTGTAATTCCACTGTAACTTACTTTCACACATGCCTGACAGGGAATGTTAGTTTTTCTTTCTCACCTCGGGTTTGGTGTCGTCGGGGTCGTCGATCTTGGCGCGGTCATCCCAGTCCTCGGGCTTCTTGGCTTCGGGGTCCTTAATCTTCTTTGGCGCCAGGAAGTCCCAGTCCTCCTCCAGGCTGCCGGACTCCACCTTCTTGTTGTCAATCTTCACCTCGTAGGTTTGGTCGGGATTTAGAATCAGCGTGTACAGGTGGCTGAGCTCATCGTCCTGAAAAGAACAGAGGGAACAGTTCAATGAGAAATCTACGTATGTTTTAGGGATTCGGTGCAAGTCAGCTCCTTAAATATATTAATAAATTACCATGCACTTAATTTCCTTCTTGATGAGGTGATTTTGGCCCTTGTAATTGAAAATGACATGGACCTTTTTGGTGCTGTAGCCACAAATATCCGGGCCTGTGTGAAGCAAACAATCACATTCACGAAAGCTTGCAAGTGTTTAACGTACACACAATGCTGTGGCTTGTATGGGTGAGACTTACCAAACATAATGTAGTATGAGGAATCCCCGTGCATGGCGATCTGATCCAAGTCTGCCGGGAAGACCTTGACGTAGCCGCCACCACAATCTATCTTCTGCTCGTGCTTGACAGTGAACTGGATGACGAGACTCTTGCCTTCGTTGCTGAACGCCTCAAAGCGGGCTGAGGATGCGTAAAATCGAGCATCCTGGCTTGTTTGCAGACCTAAAAAAAAAAAGATACAATGTGATACTGGCACACAAAGAGCTCAGCTCTGACGTGTCTATATTAATACATCTTTTTTATGCTTATTCTCCAAAGGGTCAAGGGTTAGCCAGGTTTTGGATCATGGTCTCAAATTCCTGTCCTCGAGGGCCTCTATTATGCCGTCTTTTATTTGCTTGCCTCCTCCAAAACACCTGAAGTCAAACAATCAGCAAGCTCTACAAGAGCCTGATAATGATCCATTTCAATTATTGGATGAGGGGGGGCATCTAAAACTATCAGTAGCATCTAAAACTATCAGTAGTGCAGGCCTCGAGGACCAGATTTTGTCCCCCCCCCAAAAAAAAGAATCAGCGTTCATTGGTTATACTATACAGTACTTCACCTTTTCATCACGCCCATTCTTTGTTCTCCATTCAAATCAGTGTTCACCACTATACAATACATCTATGCACACGTTATTTGGTATTTTTTTTTGTAATTAACATGTTCTAAACTCCTTCGATTTCCAGTATTTCCCACCACCATTGATCAATATAAATTTGGACATGTGTGGCTATCATAACATGTTGTGCACCCCAAATTGAAATGTAGGTCTGCCATTTTTGTTTGAAGCAGCAAATTCCAGGGCGGATACCTCGTTAAACTCCTCTGAAATGTGCACAGATAAGCCCCAATACCAAGCAGGTACCCTAGACAGATGAGATGGTAAATTACCAAGCTTTGATGCATTACGTGAACATTTTTGATCATCATTCTGAGGATTCCCTATGAAAATGGTGGCATGAGGGCCAATTAATCTCACATCTTTAATCATCGCCGTTGACAAATATGTTCATCATGTATCAGTCGCCATAGCATTCATCAAGTCACTAAGCCTTACCGGCAAAGCCAACCTACAAGTTATTTATTTTTTACGCGGATGGATAAAATGAGAAAGAATGACATTTTAAAAAGCAGTTTTGCTTTCTCTTTGTTTAACTGAAAGATAAGGTACAAGGCCAACAGTCGCTAGAGCACCTTTAGCGCTACCTTTTCATGCAGTCAAACCTAAAAGGAGAATATTACTCACCTATGTCCTTATCGGCGTCCCCGTAGAATTCGCCTGCCGTCAGTTTCCATTTGCCGTAGTCAGACTTGTGTTTGGAATCCACCCAACGACTTCTCCATTCATCTGAACAACAAACACATTGGAATCAACCAGATTAATGACTTAACAGGTTACACGAAAATACGCTATCAGATCCTCGACGCCCACTTAAGAGGCGACGCCTCGTTAGCCAAGACAATAGCAACACCTATGTAACTTTAAAAGGATTTAAGAACACTGTCAAATACGAGTAAAATTGGAGTTTATATAAGATCGACATTTGATTTAATAGCAGGATATTAACTTTCGGTTTTGATTCAACCTTACCGCCATCCGAGAAGTCTTCCCTAAAGTACACTTTGGCTTGAGCGCAATATGTTACTAAAAGCACAGTAACAGCGGTCAAAAGTTGCATTTTGCCCATCTTGAGTGGTCTCGGACTAGATGTCCTTCTCGGGGGTCTTTTGGGAGAGACTTGACACTTGAGTGGAGTGTCTTTCCAGAAGCCGCTCAAGCTAACAGATGTCCGCACGCCATTGGACGAGCACACTGTGCGGCGGGACCAATCACAGTGGACCACGAACCATAGGTTGACAATAATGACTGATCCAGAATCAGTACTTGATGAATTCACGGTCTCGCGCTATATGTCAGTCCACATATAGAGGTCGCAATTTCCCACATCAACATGGCTCAATCGTGTTGTTTTTTTTCGGTATATGTCAAATTGTGTCTTTTCTTGTTCCAAAAGCGTATACGACTTTAAAATGTTGTGTAACGACATCACATAAACATTCTGAACGTAGTTTTCTTTTGACGTGTAACGACATCAGCTAACGTAATGCTACATTCAAAAGTAGTGAAAAGTAGGAAATCTTCCACTTGAAATTTACCTGGCTCGACTGTTGGAAAAAAACAGCAAAACTATTTAACGAGACCTAAAAAGACGTTAAAAGTGCATTAACGTAATTATTACAAAAACTAAATCACAAAACGTTATGCGCAGTTGATAAAGTGTAAGTGTTGTGACTAAAGGTGAAATATCATATCGTGCAGCCAATAAATACAGGCAAATATTTTTATATAGTCTTTCAAAAGTCCTTTTATATCCACAAGATGTCCCGACAAATGTGTACATGAACAGATTTCATTTGTTTTTTGTAAAATATCACCAATTTCTTGGTGTCATTGAACGCACCATTAGTCTCGACAACGAGAATAGAGATTACCGTAATACCACCAAAAGGGAAAACGTCTTTTTTTTTGTTGCGCACGCCGCAAGTATGACGCAATTGTTCTTTTATGGCGGAGAACACGACACACAATCACACACTTATCGAAACAACAATGACAAAGTAGGCACACGTACGACGCACAGGTCAATTTTTTTTCCATTGTGTTCCACTGTCAGATATTAGGAAAACTAATGCGTTCGTTGAAAAACAAGCCATTGATTTTTTTTTTTGCAAGGAAAAGCCAGCACACTGAACGTTAGTGTCAGGCTAACGCAACATGCTCCAGGTTATCACTTAATAATCAATTTAAATTCAAATTGTCAGTAAAAATATTGCATGTTTTTTTTTTTTGTAGTGATGTAAATTGAGCTCTTGTATAGTTTTATTGGAATACATTTACATTACATACATTTATTTATACATATTTATGATGCTTTATTGAGGTGGTTTCTTATGCACGCTGTAGCACTTTGTTACAGCAGTGTTTTTTTTTAATGAACTTTATAAATAAAGTTAGGTTGAGATGTGTTGAGAATTTTGTCTGCTTTTGATTAAATTAATGTCCGTTGTGTTCTTGTCGATATAAGTACGAGTGTAAAAACTGGGTTAATGTGTCAGTCCTGTGTAGGAATCAGTTGTGTCTTGAGCTTCATTTGAATATCATGTGTT
Source organism: Idiotropiscis lumnitzeri (assembly GCF_059441095.1). NCBI lineage: Eukaryota > Metazoa > Chordata > Actinopteri > Syngnathiformes > Syngnathidae > Idiotropiscis > Idiotropiscis lumnitzeri. The sequence goes on along the minus strand of NC_142402.1, from coordinate 11,076,512 downwards.
TAGTAATGATGAGTAGCTAATTATTATTAATCATGTTTGTTTATGTAGACAAAAACTGGAGAACCGCTTACCTACAAAGTCAGAATTCAAATCTCTAAATAATGGAGCCCCAAGAAGTGATAAGTCAGGTACAGAACTGCGCGGATATGTCCACTACAGAAAATTTTGTGCCTTACCATTACTTAAAAGTACTTAACGTGAAGGTTGTTTTCCACAGGAAAATCACAAGCATGCAAGGAAGGAGCGAAAGGAGCAGTTGGGACCTAGACACCGCTATGTGATCAATATGCTGGCCTTAAGGCTGGGCTTGACACCGTCAGCAGTGGAACAATTCATTCTGGACTTCTCGGTGAGAATGTGCAACGTATTTCACGGGATTGCCAATGCACAACAAATGGGGAAGAGTTGCACTGCAGAAGAATAGCACTAATTGTAAATGGGTGCATGGTTTTCAAGAGGAACAAAAGCCTAGCCAATCAAAATCCATCACAATTCTTGTTTCTATAGTGAGAACAGGCAGAAAAACAGAATCACTGAACCAAATATGAATAAGATGTGCAAGATTTAAACCATGCAATAAGATCAAACATGTTAAAAAGTAGCTTGTATTCATCTTGTTTAATATTCTTATTCTGGAGGAGTTGATTTGTTTTCGCTGTCTTTGTATGCAGCTGGCTCCTTTTGACAATTTTTTTGCCATTAATGGAAGTGCTACCCTTGCCTTTGTGTATCAAGAGGCAAAACATCCTGGGGCAGGTAGGTATCATCTTTGAAAGATGATCTTTATTTCATTTACATTTATCTCATTAGTACTAATGTGGAATTTAACCTCAGAATGTGGCCGTGCAATTCCTGGCCCCCGGAAAGCACTGCGACTTGTCCATGCCAATTTATCAAAGAAGCGCCTTACGGGCATATATTGCGCTTTCACTCGAATACGAGTGGATGTTGCTGTGACTGCAGACAAAATACATGAGGTAGGACAGAATTAGAAATATAAAAATATCTGTTTACAACATTTGGATATGAACGTGAATAGCAGCAAAAAATACTCAGCAGCATTGTATGGAGAAATACACTCCAATTAATACACTACTATGTACTGCATCAATTAATAATCTTTAAAGCAGGGGTGGGCAAACTTTTTGATTGGCGGGCCACAATGGGTTCTAAAATTTGACAGAGGGGCCGGACCAGGATCAGATGGATGGAGTGTTTTGGTAACCTTGCTTTATCTGAGAAAAAAAATACATTTAATTTTTAATGAAAAGCATTTCAACAATATATATGTCTTTGAAAAACCACAGTATTTAGAAAATAAAACATGAACAAGGTTTATTCATTTAGTTTTTTTTAAGTTCGGCGGGCCAGATTAAAACGTTTAATGTGCCGCATGTGGCCCCCAGGCCGTAGTTTGCCCACGCCTGCTTTAAATTACGAACTGACAGTACAAATTACTAAATAATTTAAGACTGTCTAATACTGTACTACCGTATGCATACTTTTTATTCATATGTCTATGTGAACCGCAAAAGCAAAAAAATAGTCAGTATTGTATAAAGCAATAAATTCTATACTGTGCATGATAAATACCAATACAGTATAAACAGATCACATAGTGAGAATGAACAGCAGAAAGAATATCCTGCAGAATTAAAGGAAGCAAAAATCACACTCAATTTATACTGTAGCAAATGCGTACAGTACGCAGAGAATGTAATTAAAAACCATAATTTTATCATCTGTAGATTGACAGCTAAGAATGATAATCATCATCACTTACAATAACACTGCCTGTTCCGGCTGCTTTTCACATGAACCAGCAAGTCATTTCTCAGCATTATTTCCGCTTTTCAGGAGACCTATTTTTCCATGTTTGATGCGCGTGATGGCTTTCATAAAGCAATCAAGAACAGCTTTAATAACCTGCTGCCCAGTTTTCAAGCACTGCTAAATATTGACAAGACCAGGAAAAGAAGCAGGATTAAACCAAATTTTGAGCACATCTTCAAGCATAGTGTGATGGGTTTAGATGGTAAGGCTTCCATCCGTTGTTCTGATTAAAATAGTCTTAAATGTTTCAATAGCTGCTATTTTTGTCTTGTTTCCACGCCAGTGATACAGATGAGCTATCAGAATGTTAAATTGGCAGAAGCTAAGAACATTGACTTCAGTACACTGGCATCCCATCAAGATATGACGTTAGCAGCAGAAAACCCTGAAATGGTTAAACAGCTGGAAGATATTCTGATACAGTGGTATAAGCAAATTGACCAGGTAGCGTCTAAAAAGACTTAACACATTGCACAGAGAAGATCTCAGTGGAGAAAACACCATCTACTTTGTTTGCATGAGTAGGTCCTGCTGGAAACTCATGCGCTGAAGCAAGGTCTCGTGTCGGACGGGCCGCTGAGCGAGCTAGACTACTGGAGGCAGGCGCTCCTGAAGTTCTACTCCATCCTCAGTCACATCAACGGCGAACGGTGCAAGGCCGTCATAACTGTGCTCAGACTTAGCCGCTCCAAAGCACTGAAGGTATGGATGCTCTCTTGGTCGCCACGGCCATCATACTGCAACGTAAGGTCAGAAGCAGACCCGCACCAAAGATTATAGACTTTTAAAACTCATTCAGTTTCATTTTCAAACCGTCGTACTTGGGATTGAATGTCTGGATTCTTAAAAAACGTCAATGTTCCTGGGACTGAATGAGCTTTTTATATAGTTAAGAGCAGGCACAATGGAGCAAATATAATAAGAAGCACAACGAATCAAAATCAGATAAGAGATAATTTGGCTAAGACAGGGGTGGGCAAACTTTTTGATTGGTGGGCCACAATGGGTTCTAAAATTTGACAGAGGGGCCGGACCAGGAGCAGATGGATGGAGTGTTTTGGTAACCTCACCTCATCTGAGAAAAAAAAAAAAAAAATTAAGATGAAAGTGAACCAAAGCATTACAACAATATATGTCTTTGAAAAACCACAGTATTTAGAAAATAAAACATTAACAAGGTTTATTCATTTAATTCTTTTCAAGTTCGGTGGACCGGATTAAAACGTTTAACGGGCCCCATGTGGCCCCCGGGCCATAGTTTGCCCACACTTGGGCTAAGGTGTATTAAATGTTAAGACCATCTCTTTCTGAGTGCATTGCATCGTGTTGTCTTGGTTAGCTGTGGCCCATGCTGGAGTCTAGGGTGACAGACATCTACAACGAGTCCAAGGACAATGTCAAGTTCCTGGACGCACTGGAGAAAGTATGCCAGCCTCTTTATATCAGCGACCCGGTTTGTACTCTCAATTCTTTTCATCATTAGGTAGCTTTTTGAAAGGTCAGTGTAAGATGATTTTTAATTGTATCTTTTTCAGGCCACCATTGTGAAAAGCGTGCAGAACATCATTAATGCAGTTCAGATGATCCACACGGTGTCACGGTACTACCACACCAGTCAAAAGATATCGGCCATCTTCATCAAAGTGCGTGGATCCAATTGGGCTCCCCACGCATAACGTAAGATGTATACCAAGAGTGCAATTGCAATAAATTCATAATCTGATATGATGTGCAATCAGGTCACAAATCAGATGATCATAGCATGCAGGCAATACATTGCCAACAATGGCACAGCAATATGGGATCAAGATGTTAAAAATGTTGTGATGAAAATACAGGTAAGGATGACAAGACAACCATGCCAATTATGTTGAGTCAGATATAAAGTGAGCAATTTGTTTTTATTTTATTTTTTTCATTTGATAGGAGTGCCTTGGTTTGTATCGGGAGTATGAATCTTGTTTGGAGAAAACGCAGGAAAAAGCAAAGGAAATGCCAGGACAGAGGCCCTTTGGGTTCTCCGAGATGCATGTGTTGAGGAAATTTGAGGTCTTCTGCAAGCGCCTCGAACATGTATGTTTTATCTTTGATATGCTGCCACTTATCCACATACGCTGCTCTCCATAAATATTGGCACCCCTGTTCATCATGTGTTCTTTAGGTTGTAGTAAATTATTTTCACCCTGAATCTTAATAATAATAATAATAATAACAATGATAATAATAATAATAATAATAAAAATAATAATAATAATAATAATAATAATAATAATTAAAAATAATAATAAAAATAAAATAAGGCATTTATTCAGTGGAAAAAAATCCCATTCATCAATTAATAATTCTTTTACATCAAATCATGTGTTCCAGAGCTTTAAGTGAAAAAAAAAGTACAGATACTCACATTATTCCGCTGTTGCCAGGTAAATTAGGTGTAGAATATATAAATATACAATGAATTATAAATAGAAGGCTATTGTTTTGGTTCTCAATACAAGAAATGGGATTTGGCAGCTTTTTAGTAAAGGGGCGGGTCTATTCTAAAAGGATTAAGGTCTGGGCCACCCCAATGTTTTGAAAGCAATCGTAAACAATTTGCCTGATCATATTTTACTATACGAGCTATATACAAGTAACTGTAATATATAAACAAAATGCAAGGCCTGGATTGACGTGTTTAATAATTTAAAGTGAAAAAAGAAATGGGGAAAAAAGAGACCCTTACATCCTTCAGTTTTTCTGTATGTGGCCCTTATTGGATACGATTAAAAATGAAAGCTGATAAAATGCTAACATGATAACATACGGGAAAGTTACATTCTAAGTTCAGGAAGCATAAGAGATTTAAAAAAAGTATTTGTTATTTTCCCTATTTTCTGACACTTTTTTAAAATTAGAGAGATAATTGCTTAAACACTAACATGCTAACTTGGTACGCAAACATATACCTTTTACAGATTACCAAAATATTAGCAGTATTCAAGACGTTTGATTGCCTGGCAAAATCCAACATTGAGGGCATCGAGACTCTGGCCGGCCAGTTCCGCAAAGTGTCCACCGACCTGAAGAACAAGCAGGCGGACGTGTTTGCGTCGAGGACGGCGGCATTCGAAGCGGATTACGAGACGTTCATGACTCATATAAGCAATCTGGAGGTACGTAGCCATGAGTCCACAGAGTACTGTGTACATATTTCTTTGCTTTTGCATCATAGTTAAGTTTTGCATTTGCCACCAACCTGAAAACAAAACGGCAAATAGAATATGATCTTAGATTTTGCCTTGTAGTACGTGCCTTTTATTAGGATACTATTTCAATTGAGGATGACAAAATAGTTATCATGCTGACTAGTGATGCACCAATACCACTTTTTGTTTGCTATGAATAAAGGTACTTACTTATTTGAATACTCACCAATATCAAGTTGCGGTATTTGTCAGAGCTATTACATCTTTCAATTGTGACAGAAATGTATATTATTTTAATCAAATATAAAACATACTTTTCCTAAAAAGCCCCCCCTTGGGGGGGTGGTGTGCTGCTGAGGGGGGCACGTGTGACCCTGGGGAACATTCTTTTTTTTTTTTTCGCTTTAAGTGTAATTGCACATCCACTCCAGTAGTTAGCAGTGGCGCTCTCATTGCCCATTGTGCGCCGCGAATATTCGGTGTAGGTTTGGTTCGGAACAAAAATGCTATTATTTATAGTTACGGTGGAGAGTGCTGGTGGGGTGGGGGCGCAAATTGTTTTCTTCTTGCTTGGGGGGGGGAGGCGCAACATTGTACACCAGCAAGAGCAAAACAGCAGCAGCGGCAGCAAATGCAAAACTAAATAGCCAAAATTCAAGCAGTCAAACCTTCAGTCACTGGATTGGTGCATCCCTAATACTCAGAGTTTGTATTTTAACATCCTGCAGGATATCCACTCGAGTAGGAAGAGTGCTGGGATTTGGATGGAGGATTGGATTTGAAATGATTTTTAAATTAAAATAATATAATCAGTTGGTGTTCTAATTAATATGCAGCAGGTTAGCAACCTGAGTAGAGAAAGTGCTTTTGAAGATCATAGACTGAAAAGAGGAAGCACTAAAGTAGATTAAAAGGATTTTACATGTCTTCAGCGATTGGGTCCTATTTCAAATGAGAATTGCTCTACTGTAATGCTAACGTGAAGCAAGAAAGCAACATGACTACAGAAATCACAAAGATATGGTAGATATTACATTTAAATCAAGGTTCTTTTTACTCTTGTATGACAGAGGTAAAACGTTACCTAAAAAACATTACCTCTCTCTTCAAATAAAACGTTTTATTGACTATTTTTCTTTTGTTTGCAGGAGCAGCTAAAGGGATTTATGAACTCTAGTTTTTCCAAGTTTGACTCATCCCAGCAAGCTCTCAGTGTAATACAACGGTGAGTCCAAACTAGACAAACAATGTTTTATTAATTGTAGCATTTTTTTAAAGCACCTTTTTGCACATTTTTTTGTTGTTGTTGCAGTTTTCAGAAACTAAACATTCCCTGTCTAAAGGCAGAAATGGCCACTGCTTTGGGTTCTATTCTCCAGCTTTACGTCTCAGAAGTGGAGGCGGTATCTAAGGTAAATGTATCATGTGAATTTATTGCTCTGTGGATGTCATGCACCTATCACATGTTTATTACCCTTGCGCTAATGTTATTGTAGCTCTTTGAGAAGCAAAACGAGGACCCGCCACTGGGTCGAAATATGCCGCCAATCTCTGGTAGGCTTCGCTGGGCCCGGCATCTCTACAAGAAAATACACGAGCCCATATCGTATATACGTGTAAGATAGAATGAGCGCCTTACAAGAGCTATGCATTCTAAAATTCTACCTGATCTTGGATGAGATTTAATTTCCTCTCTTTACAGGAGAACTCCGACATCCTGACCACCCCTGAGGGACGTACTGTGGTCAAAATGTACAATCAGACTACATCCGTGTTACAACGCTTCGAGTCGGACCACCACAAAGCTTGGACGGCGGAAGTGTCAAAGCTGGATTTTGGTTTGTTCTCTTGCAATTGTGTTAAGGCAACCAAATTAGCGATAGAAGCCCCTCCTATCTTGCTGTACTGTGTGAAAGGTATGAGTGCAGGGTTCAATTCAATGTGCAAATTCACCGGTCAACAAAGTAGTACCAGATGTGAATCAGCATCTGTACAGCCCCTTTTGTGCTGTTGCATGTTTAAGGTACCAATATTGAATGGGAGTTGAAGTTGACGGTAAATTTGTGTGTTGCCCCCTTTCACGCTGGGCCATCTTCGCCCAATTTTTTACATCTCGCTGTCCTATGAGGGGTTGAATTTGACCTGCAAATTTATCAGTCTCTCTGAGAGGTGGAACTCTACCTGCTTTCACACTGCCTTGGGCTGGCCATCCTTGTAGTGTGAGGGACACAATGATCCCCGTGTAGCCCCTTTCACACCGGTCATCAATGTCGTATTCTCAGCTTTTGTCCTGTGGGAAATGTAGCCTCCGGTGATCTGATGCACCTTCTTGAAAGGCAGCGGTGCATAAATGCATGCTTCCAATGTGCCGTGCCAGTATGCCGGGAAGGTTGTGTGAAAGGGGCTAGAGTCAATAGACTCAAAGAATAAAAAAAATAGCGGCACACAGAACTTTGGGTAACATTTTGCATTTCATATTTGTTTTGTATCTCGACAGCCTTGAATACGACACTGTTGATTCGCTGCACTGTTACGGGAAAGTACTTGGTCAACTTTGATCCTAAAATAAGTGAGGCCATTCAGGAGGCCAGCAGTTTGGTGAAAATGGGCCTGGATGTTCCCAAGCAGGCATTGCATTTCCTCAAGGTAGAGGCCGAGTTGAAGACCTATCACCATCGTCTTCACGTAAGTCTATTTTCCATCATTTGCTGTCCTCGTTGTACGTTGAAAACAACCTAAAAGCGTCCTTGTGTTTCCTCATGTAGACCATTTTGATGGACTACAAGCAAACTTGTGACAACATACCAGCGGACTTTACCAACTTGATGACATCAAAGACCACTCAAGTAAGCTCTTTCATGAATGCAATACAATAAACTCAGAATTGCCCCCTCCACCCCCCCAAAAAAAAGGCCAGTTATGTATGTCACTTCAGTTCTATGAGTCTCGAATGACTGCTAGGGGTGCTGCCTAACAACATAGAATAATTTATTCCCGAAAGTCACCCCCTCAGAATTGGATTCCAAGAGACATGATGCTCGGCACGCATAGATCCGTCGTTTTGTTAAACGAAAGTCTTTTACTATTCCATCCCTTTCGATTGGTGCCAAACAACACAGAATAACTTTATAGACGGGAAGTCATGAGGAATCTCAGACACAAACCTCACTGAGAATCCTCCGAAGAGCAAAAGACCACACCTAGAGGATTAGGACCAACGGTAAGAGATCCATCTTGTTGAGGAGACACCACGGGTCAGAGAAGCAGAGTTGGCAGCAGGAGGAGGAACCGCATCTGGGCCGACTAGAACGGGGCCACCAGCAGCAGCTCGTAGTCCTACTGAAGGAAACTCTGAAGCAACAGACCAAGTTAGAGGGTGTGGAGGGAAGGCGGAGAGAAGGCCAGCACATCCTGGTCGAGAGGACTAGTGGTCTCCCTAAAGAGAAACCTAAGAGGACAGTTTGTAGAGTCCTTGGAGGCAAAGAGATCCACCCTCGTTCTGCCGAAGCGACCCCAAATCATGTGCACAACCACGCCGCTGTTAGGCACCGCCGTTAGCGGTCAGAAGGCATGAAATAGAAATACAATATTGCTTTGTTTGGAGAGTTACTCATGAGTCGCAATTTATGTTTGTGTCCAATTACAAGATGGAGTCCCTGCTTCGCTACGGGTCAGTGATGGTGATGTGGTCATCGCTGCTTCTGGAAAAGTATTTTATAAATATTGACACCGCCTTGTCTGAACTCGAGCGGATCTTGACTAAGGTATGTACTGCACCTCAAGTTTAATTTCGATTTCGGGTTTGATGCTCGTGTCTGGGTTTCAAGTTTGGGTTTTTAAGACTAGATAGTATTTAAAATGAAGTTTAGGGTTGCAAATTGTTTTTCCAAACCAAGACAGGGGTTTGACGATATGGTCACAGAGGTTTAAACTAGATTTAGTTGTTTAGTTGTAGTTTAGTCAAAGTTGGCTTCAGGCTTCAAATTAGTGTTTCAGCCTATTTTCATGCTCAGCGGAAATTGATCGTGCCCATTTGCAAGTAGCAAACATGTCGGCTCATAATTTAAAAATTATGTTTTCGTCATTCCTGAGGGATAGATTTTTTTAATAGTTCTCTGCGTTATTTTAAATTGTTTTACATTTGTTGTATTGTTGAATGAAATTGTTTAAAATGAATGAAAACAAATAATCTTTTTTTTTAATTATTTTTGTGTATGTCAATAAAATGTTGTGTGTTGTGTTGGTTGTCAGGTGCAAGGAATCTGTAAGTTTCACATTGACGATTATCTTAAAGAGATCTCAGAGACTGTTCTCATCGAGCTGCCTGAAGATCAGGCCTCTGCAATTGAACCGCTTGTTCATCTCACTGAGGTAAAAGGCCGCCATCGCAACTTAACGCATATCGCTGCATTTAGGGTTTTTTTTCAACATCAATTCATTTTTATTTTTTTAAGAGTCTATGCCATAAGGGTGTCACAAGACTAGAACACAAGTGCTATCACGTGAAGGAAGCGGTGAACGAGTTGGGTAGGGTGTTCAATTCTATTTACAAGTCCAAGCAAACCAAGAAGCCCACGGAAGGACTCAGTTCTGGTACTCGCACATTTGTTTCTCCTCCCCAAATAATTGTACTGTAAATCCAGTGGAGTGAAATTGAATACACGCACCTTGGCCATGTCAATCAGGGCTACCTCAGATTGTGACCAACAAGTTTATTTTTTATGTCATTTTAATTTGACATTGTAGCACAGAAGGAGCCCCAGAGAACTTCTGACGCAACATCGGAGAACCAAGAGAAGTATAAAGCGACACGCTTTGAAAAGGTTTGTGTGCTCACTATCGTCATGGCGATAGTACACTTTTTTGTCAAGTGGGGCATTACTGGACAACATCTCTTGACGATCTCCAAATGGACTCAAAATACCCGTTTCAAACCGAAATGACAGACTTGTTGTGTCCTTCCGGTCATGTGTTTTTTTTTAGAATGTATGTATAAATATAAAATTAAAGCGTTAACTCAAGTGATTAATCCCAAATTTTTTAACTCCGTTAAATATTTTAACTCAGTTAACTCAGTTTGGTTTACTTAAAAAATAATTTGCATACTTTGCAAACATTGTGCCATATTAGCTGTACATCTTTAGCACGTCTCAGAACAAAACACCTCGTTCAAGTTACTACTAGGCCTTGCAAACTAACACTGCTGGAGTCTGGCGCTTGTGGGCAGTTATATATATATATATATATATATATATATATATATATATATATATATATATATATAATAATAATTTAATTTATATATATATAATAATAATAGAATTTATATATATATAATAATAATTGAATTTATATATATATATATATATATATATATATATATATATTAGTGCAATTAAAGCTAGAAACAATGCAATTGCAAACAATTTCAGGACTTCACAAAGCAGTATGACTCCTTCGGCGCGAGGATTTTGGATGCACTGGTGGAAATGACCAAGTTGTCCCTGAAGACCTTGGAGAGGCGAGTCTGCGGCTATGAGTAAGTCTTCTTCGGTCGCTATCGCTGATAAAAACACATCATGGATTGTTCCTGTTCCTCATGACATTGGGACTTGCAGCTCTTTCCAGAAGCGAGCTGACTCCGGCTGGGTCCCCATGATGAAATCTCAAGTGCATCTGAATGCACCCAATGTGGTGAGTAACTCACAGGAAACAATGGCAATCAACCTGGAGCAATTCTCAACTGATTTTTAAATATCTAGGGTCACCAACCTTTTTAAAACTGAGCGCTACTTCTTGTACTGATTAATGCAAAGGGCTACCACTTTGAGACACATTTCTTAAGTAACAAATTTGCTCAAAAACCCCAATCTTTGTTTGAAAGCCTAATACGAGCTATAAACCCGAACTTTAAATCATTAGCATTGCTTGAAACCCTTATTGTAAATCCTAAAAATTTGTTTAGATTTTTTTTTTACTTGAAACCCTAAACCTGACTTGAAATGCTCATTTCAAAACTACCTGAAACTTTAACCCTGCCTTGAAACCTTGTCTCAAACTATAACCCGGGCTTGAACCCTGTATTTAATCATTTGAAATCCCAAGCATGCCTAGTAACCCAAATTTGTTTGGAACTCTAAACCAGTCTTCAAAACCTAACTTGACACAATTGTTTCAAATCCTGATTTCAAACTATAACTCTGCCTCGAAACCCCACAAAATATTTTTGACATTGATAGCAAATAATAATAATAATAATAATAATAATAATGTGTGGTTGTCCACAGGTGATGGTCCCCACTGTAGATCAGATTCATCACGCCATACATGAAATAATTGAATTTATCTTGGAAGTCAACAAGGGCATTCAATGCTGGGAAATTGAATACAGACATGAGAGCTCATCTAATGACGGTGAGTGTCCATGGACCGAAATAATACTGCATTCACTTGGAATGACGCTCAACTCTCTCTCAGGTCGGGAGAAATTGAACTTCTTCACTCGCGTTAATAAACACGAGGATATCAAAGCCGTCATTTTTGCCTTGAAGTCGGCCTTGAAGTTGCAGAGGGACAATGCCGCCACCGTTCTGGATCGCTTTAAGAAGTTCAAGGAGCTATGGGGCGAGGACAAGGAACGCGTCATCAAGGTTTGGGAACGTACATCATCTGGGGCATCAATCTGAAGGGGAAAAGGGACTATGAGGGGGTGTCACACATGTTGGTTGGGTGTGCTCTTCCCAATAAGTAATATATGTCGTATATATATATATATATATATATATATGTGTCATTGGGTGCAATTTCCCTGTATGTCAGTGTCTTCTCGTGGTGCGCTTCTTTGACACTTGTGTTTGCTTTTTAAAGGCCTTCATTGACAGCAAACCAACCTTGATTGAGATTAAAAATAAATTGCAGCACTACGACATATTTGAGAGCCAAATTGAGGAAATCCAGAACGTCATCGTTGTTGGGATGATACAATTGTCAACAAGTAAGATAAAATGTACTCTGATGTGTTTTTTACAAATAATCTGAGCGGATTGCATGAAACTCCCTGCATCATTTTTATTATTATCACACGGACACATGATCTGGGGTGGAAGGCGCTCTCCAAATGTCCACTTCACAGTGGCCAAATTGACATCATCTGCAAGTGGCGATCTTGCAGTTCCTCATTCACATACTTTGCGTGCGTCGACTCTAGTGAGTCAGTTCATGCTTCCGCCATGTAGACTGCTCACCTATCTTGTGCTTAATTTAAAGATAATGCGTGCAGCCACTTCAAATGGCCAGGAAGCAAGTTTTTTTTTTTTTTAAATAAGGTACAAAACTGTAGAGTGCTATTTATATGATGAAAAAACATGTTATAATGGAGTAATAATGGTTTAATAGGATTTTTATTCATTTCAATGTTGAAAGTTGAGTGATTTTGAGTGTGGTCAGGAAAAAATGTAAATTATACGTTAAGGCACCACTGTAGTTATTTGTATAGAGAAAAGGAATTGAGCTAAGCAGTTATTTTCTGAATCAGATCATTTGAAGGAGTCCCTCAGGGTTGAGGCTAAGGCCTGGAAGTGGATCCTGTGCAAACATCTGCGCATAGAGTGTCGGAAGAGCATCATCGACATCAGCCTGCACACCCATAGGAGCTTCACACAACTGTCACATCCCATTACAAATCTGGATGACGTCCGCTGTGCCATGAAGACGCTGGCCAACCTGCGGGATTCTGAAATAAACACCGATATAACGCTGGTCTCCACTCAGGTATAAATACTGAAACTTTCCATTTTTCTTTTCCAGCTGGATCCAATCTGACACGTTTTCCCTATTTTTAGGATGCCTATGAAGTTCTGATCCTTTACGAAGCTGAAATGACTGAGAAGGAACCAGGAGAGGTGTACGGGCTGGGTCGTTTCTTTACCAGGCTTCTGTCTAAGGCTGTAAGTAGAGTTACAAAAATGCTGGAATTTTCACAGTTATAAACTTTTCAAGGGACTTTATGGGAATAATCAAGAAAAAAAAAATCATGCATCAAAATTGAAGGTTGACTCCTAATAGGGAAGTGAGAATATAATTGGGGAAATATATTTATGCTCACTTAAGCCTCTGAAAATATAAAATCGGTGGCCCCATTATTTTCAATTTTATGGCTTAGTTTTTCCCTCTCCAAAGAGGCGTCCATGACAGACGCTTATGTTGCTTGATGAGGAACATGCTTGGTCCTTAAAATACAAAATATTGGGGCAATCATTGTGATATTTTTAGCGGTTATTGTGGGGATAAGCAGAGATGATGTCCACATACATTTTGATGACGATTTTCTGACTTGTTACATGACTTAAATTAAAAAAAAAAAATTTATTCTTATGTTGAGTTCGATTGTCCCAATTTTTCACAGCACTACCATAACTACCATAATAACATTTTTTAAATTATCAATAAAAAAAGAAGATATTCTTCTTTATACTGTATCCATTTTTTTTGCCCCCCAGATGTCCGTTCAGGATCAGCTTTTCCGCATGCAACCCAGCCTCAAGCAGGACCTGATGGAGCGTGTCGGCGTCTTTGAAAAAGATGTCGGCTCTTTCATGGATGACTACGATATTGTAAGCTGCACATTGCCGATCCGTCCGTTTGTCAAATAAATGGCGTACGTGCATATTAAAACTGATTTTTAAACACACTGCAGGAAGGCCCCATGGTTGAGGGAATAGAACCGAAAGAAGCCAGCTGCAGGCTCCAAAGCTTCCAGGTACTTGTGCTAGTTATTATTTGTTGTGATTTTTGTTTAAAAAAGAGGACCATAATCACACAATATTGAAATTTTGTCTTTTTTCTAAAATAAATAAATAAATAATGCATGACTTTCGTAACAACAAAAACATTCTGAAAGGAAAACACAGACAAAAATTGTCTCCTAAAATGTTTCTATTCATTTGTATATTACAATGCACTTTATTTTTTTTCTGACTCTGCCCATCAATGAAAAAATGAAGCGCTGCGTTCCAACTATTTTTGTTGTCAATATAATTTAAAGTGTTATCATTCCAATTATTTGTAGTCATTTTAATTGTGTGTGTATTTATCTCATTCAAGGCCCGGTTTTCTGAGCTGTGGCGAAATTTCACCACCTACAACTCCGGCGAACAGCTTCTCGGCCTGCCTGTCTCTGATTATGAGTGCCTTCAAAATAAAAAGTACAAAGGCTCAACACTTGAAGTCTTCAAAAGTGAACGATCACCTTACGTTAAAACATGCATTTCATCCCTTAGGAAAGAGCTGGACCTGCTTCAGAAGCTCTACGGCCTGTACGACACTGTCATGAAGACCATCAGTGGTCACTCCAAGCTCCTGTGGACACAAGTGGATATCGAGAAGATCAATAATGAGCTTATGGACTTCCAGAACAGGTTCCATTTGTGTTTCTCATTTTAGTGCATGTAGCGTCTACACCCCACCATGAACATTTTATATAAATTATTTATTTTTTCCAATTAATGGAACTCAAATACATATTCGCCATCCAAAAAACTTTGTCCTACAAGCAATGTTTTAATCAAAGTTTAAAGTGCAATACAAGAGGAGTTAACAAGCGCAAAATACAACTAAAATAATGTAAAGTTATTACGCCTGACAGACATTGAAGTCCAATAAATAGGTTGTTTCTTCCTCAGTGTGGTGGGTTCATTGGAGAAGAATAAAAAAATGCAAAAACACTCATCTGAGTAAAACACAGAGACCTAAAAAAAATCTGCTTAAATACACTAAAGAATATTTGTTACTTCTCACCGCTGAATATAAAACCAAATTTTCCCCCATGTAAATTTTCGACCGTAACTGCAGCAAGTGTAATGTCTACTTCCAGGTGCCGACGTCTTCCCAAGGCCCTGAAGGAGTGGCAGGCTTTCATGGACCTAAAGCAGACCATCGACGACTTCAACGAGCTGTGTCCTCTGCTCGAGATGATGACCAACAAGTCGATGATCCGCAGGCACTGGGATCAGATTTCCAACCTGACTGGCCACACTTTTGAGGTTGAGTCGCCCACCTGCACGCTGGACAACATCATGGAGGCGCCGCTGTTGAAGCACAAGGACGACATTGAGGTTAGCTGTCGACGATCTCTTCTCTCATTGCCTCGGCCCCGCACTGGCGAGGTTGCAGCTTAATTCGCTACGCTCCTCTTTGCATCTTCCAGGACATCTGCATATCCGCCGTGAAAGAGAGAGACATCGAGGCCAAATTGTCAGGTGTTAAAGCTGTTTGGCATGACCAAAACCTGACGCTGATGGACTTTAAGGACAGGGGGGAGCTCATGCTGCGAGGCAGCGACACAACAGAGATCCTCACCACTCTAGAGGACAGTCTTATGGTGCTGGGATCGCTGCTCAGCAACCGGTGAGGAGAGAGTCAAGTCACCCATTTTTTTTTTTAACAGCCTCTTTCATGTAAGAAAAGTTATCTGCCTGCGTCAAATGTTTGTCGCTCAAATTTGTGTGCATGCACGGTTTGTGAAAGAGGCGCAAAGGCAACTCTTTTATTCCAACGTGCAAGAAAATTCATAATAGTGATATTTTCTGCGTCTATTTAGATACTGCACATTCTACAAAGCAGAGATTCAGGACTGGGTCTCCAAGCTGTCCACGTCAACAGACGTCATTGAGCAGTGGGTGATCGTGCAAAATCTTTGGATTTACTTGGAGGCCGTGTTTGTCGGGGGTGACATCGCCAAAGACCTGCCGCAGGTAAAATTGCCTGTCGCTCTTAATCTGGGAATGTCCAAATATTTGTGATACATATAAAATAACTTATTTGAGTAAGAGAATACTAAATCATTTTTGTTAAAAGAAAATATTATTCACTGTTAATTATTAGCTAAGAAAATGTGTATGTATTAAATACATATTATTTAAACATACATTAATTCAATAAAACATGGGAGAAAAACATTCTAATTAACCATTTAAGAAAAAAAGCATAATGCTACAAATATTACAGGTCTATTGTTGATGTTAATATTCGGTGAAAGTGGGCCAGCATTTGCCCACACCTGGTCTAAATTGTCCTTCTGCGTGAATGTGAGTATGAATGATTGTTTGTCTATATGTGACCTGTGATTGGTTGGCAACCACTCCAGGATGTGCCCCACCTATCGTCCAATGACAACTCTCAAGCCCACCCGGAAAACTAATGAAGAAAAACGGCGTCAAACATGGGGGAATTGATCATTAATTCGAGTGTGTTTTACAATCATGTAGGAAGCAGAGCGCTTTCAGCAAATTGACTCAACATGGATCAACATCATGCAGCGAGCGCGGGACGTCCCGAACGTGGTGGAGTGCTGTGTCGGGGATCCAATGTTGGGAGAGATTCTGCCAGATCTTCAGAAGCAACTGGACTTTTGTCAGAAGTCACTCACAGGGTATATGTTTACTTGTTCATTTTTGGAACTTGTTAGTTACTCCAAAAAAAAAACTGGCACAGTGAACCGCCACGGAGCACTACCTTTAGTGGAGGTTCAGCTGCCAAAATTGACAATTTACAGCCACCCAATAAGGGTTGTAATTACATAGGAATGCCACAAGATGGCAGCAAATATTTTCTTTCATTACACAAAGTTGTGGCCCGACTTAATGAAGAGCCTATCCTAAACTCAACATCAAGATTCCACTAAATGGTGCTGATGCCTAATAGACATAGTTTTTGCTTGATCATAAAAGCAAAACAAATATTTGAAGTTTACACTGAATAACTGAGGATAGATAGGCCATAACATTTTGTGGCCGATCTGAATAAAATTGGATTGGATTAAAGTCACGAATTTCACAATTCCTTTTAGTCGACTTGCGTTTGAGCCAAGTGAAGGTTGTATTAAACAAACAAAAAAAAAAGTTTGTGAATTGTAAAAGCACATTACCACCACAAGTTGAATGACATGATTTTGCATTGGAAACAGTTTTGTCGGAATACTAACAAGCGCAAACGCTGCAGGTACCTCGAGAAAAAACGTCTCCTCTTCCCACGTTTCTTCTTCGTGTCTGATCCTGCCCTCCTGGAAATCCTTGGGCAAGCTAGCGACTCTCACACGATCCAAGTGAGTGCATTTAATTGACAATAAAACCGCAATTGTCTACATCACTGGACATACAGCATGAGTTGATTAATTTATAATGGACGATATTGACTGGGAAACACAAATGGCAATATTGTCAAAAATGAATACAATAAAAAGTGTTTGTTTTTTTTCTCGTGGCCCCCCCCCCCCTCTCTCTCCCTCCTCAGTCGCATCTTCTCGGGGTGTTTGACAATGTGAATGAAGCTGAGTTTGATGTCAATGAGTATGACAGCATTCTGGCTGTCCTGTCTCAAGAATCAGAGAAACTGCCGGTACGCATGCAAATCGTTGATATGGACCTAGTCTTCGGTCTTTGTTCATGGGTGACCCAAATCCATGGAGGATGTACTGTAAATACTTGTATGCATTTTCTAATTGGTTTCATGTTGTATATTTGTGCCATTTCAGCTGGACAAACCTGTCTTAGCTCAGGGTCCTGTGGAGCTCTGGCTTGGGAAGTTACTCTCGGAGCAGCAGACGTCTTTGCACACAGTCATCAAAGCGGCTGATGATGTGATCAATGACGAAGAGTTTGAGCTCATACCGTTCCTTGACAAGTTCCAAGCACAGGTCAGTGTCATTCCAGCCCGCTTACACATTTCCGCAAGTGGATTGTCCCAGATACACACAAGTTGCCGCCAATTCATCTTCTGTCTGGGCGCGCATGAACGCTGAACAGTGAGCTAAAATTTTGGGCTGCCGCCTCAGCTCAGTACCGTAATGGGAGGGACAGGAAATGTGCAGTTGTGGGCAATTGTCAGTGCTTTAGTCCGTCTGCGAGTTCTCGTCAGAATTTCACCCACTGGGTTTGAGTCAGCCAAACGGCTTTGAGAACAGACTTACCAGTACCACGTCACACCAGATGCCGCACAACCAGACATGCAGCCAAATAAATGAATCATTTATTTGTCTACGTGTCTGCTTGTGCTGCGCCTGCACATTATGCAAGATGAGGGACAGATTGGGTCCTTTGCTGGTGAATGTACTGGTCCATGTTTTTGCTAGTTATCACAGATTCCACTTCCTGTCTTAGGTGGGCCTGCTTGGGATCCAAATGCTTTGGACAAGGGACTCAGAAGAGGCCCTTGAAAATGCTGAATTCAGCAAGGAGGTGATGGTCTTCACCAAAAAGAAATTCTTGAACCTCCTCCGAATGCTCATCAAGCAGACAACCTACGACTTGACCAAATTTGACAGGGTCAAATACGAGACTCTCGTCACCATCCACGTGCACCAGAGTGACATCTTTGAAGAGCTGGTAGACTCACTCTTGCTTTATAACTCTTGTTTTGTTTTTTGTGTTTCTTTGCCTTTTTGTACCAAGTTGATGTCGCTTTCTCTTCAGGTGGCAAAATCAGTCAAATCTACCAATGACTTTGAGTGGCTGAAGCAAAGCAGGTTTTACTACAATGACGGCATTGATAAGGTCATCGTGTCCATCACCAATGTCGACTTTATTTATCAGAACGAGTTCCTCGGCTGCACCGACCGACTGGTCATCACCCCACTCACTGACAGGCAAGACAACATTGTCACAATTTCTCTACACTTCTTGTGTGTATTAGCGTACTGGCTTTACGTCATTGATTTTGTTCACAAGCGTAATCATGGCCCGTGTGTAGGTGTTACATTACACTGTCCCAGGCGCTGGGCATGAGCATGGGCGGAGCCCCTGCTGGGCCAGCCGGCACAGGAAAGACAGAGACCACTAAAGACATGGGTCGGTGCTTGGGAAAGTATGTGGTGGTCTTCAACTGCTCTGACCAAATGGACTTCAGGGGACTCGGCAGGATTTACAAAGGTATTCAAAGGCACTGTGCTATGCTATTGGCTTTTTTTTTTTCTCACTACAGGACTGTAGCATGAGGTGGAAAGCCTCGAATAAATTTCTTTGCTAGGAATGTTTTGGAAATGCATTTTTTATTTTCTCTTCGTGACATAAAATTTGGTATATCATTAGGATAATTGCAAAAAAGTTTCAATTTGCATTTTTGACTCAGTACCTTTTAGCCAGGGTCACATTTTTTGTTTGAAGTCATTTTGGTGCAAATGTACATTTAGTAGAAACTGGCCGAATATTTAGCGAATCCCGTCCCTGACTAAACACCAAAAAAAAAAAAAAAACCTTTGTCTGAAAATACACAGCAACTCTGCCCTTCTACTTTTGAAGTGGCCAATTTAGTGAACATTTGTGTTTGGATACAGCCCCCAACAAAAGTTTCTCTTAGGAGCATGAAATTTGTCCGGCGGAGTTCTTGCATCTTCAAAATTATCATTTTCCAGGAAGAAAAAAAAATAGTTTAGTCAGATCGTCTATAAAAATAAGCTAATTTCAATACTTGATATTATTGTTCACTTTATTTTTAAAAATAAATATATAAATGGTTTCGGCCTAAAACGTGTTCTATCATTTGTTGACCCACAAAAAAGTCTCAAGGAGCCATGTCCTTAATAATAATAATAATAATAATAATAATAATATTCCCTTTATTAGTCCCACAATGGGGAAATTCGAGATTCGAACCCAGGCCTCCTGGGGAGACTGGGTCCTGAACACGGCGCCTTAGACCACTCGGCCATCCATAACACAGGAAAATGGCAATTTGGATTGAAGAAGCCATTTAATAGTCATTGCTGGCAGATTCAACTCTTATTACTTATTTTTTTCCAGGCCTTGCACAGTCCGGCTCGTGGGGCTGCTTTGACGAATTCAACAGGATCGACCTGCCGGTGTTGTCAGTGGCCGCTCAGCAAATTTACATCGTTCTGGTGGCTCGCAAAACGCACAAGACGACTTTTATCTTCACGGATGGTGACGTTGTTGACTTGAATCCGGAGTTTGGCCTTTTTATCACTATGGTAAGACATCAAAATTGAAATGACAGGGTTAAGAGCATTAAAGTGTGTCGTTCCCTGCCTAGAACCCCGGTTATGCCGGTCGTCAGGAACTTCCTGAGAACTTGAAAGTGCAGTTCAGGACAGTGTCCATGATGGTGCCTGATCGGCAGGTAGATTGAAGATTATTTTTTTAAATGACAGAGCTTCCCACTTGCTGTATTTGTTGTGATATAAGAGTCCTGTTGCCTCTGGTCTTTGGCAGATCATCATGAGGGTCAAGCTGGCCAGTTGTGGATTCAATGAGAACGTCCTCTTAGCCCAGAAATTCTTTGTTCTTTATAAACTGTGTGAAGAGCAACTTACAAAACAGGTGAGACAAAGCAGCAGGAATAATTTGACGTGAGCTCCCCTTAAAACGGATGTCGCAGATGTTTTAAAACTTTTTGCGGACCAGTGTCATTGAGATTTGTTTTGTTTTTTCATCCAGTTCACTACAAAGTAGAGATTGCCTTTTTTTTTATATTTCAGGTGCACTATGACTTTGGCTTGAGGAACATCCTGTCCGTGTTGAGGACACTTGGGGCCTGCAAGAGAGCACGGCCCGATGACTCAGAGTCCAGCACAGTCATGAGAGTGCTGCGTGACATGAATCTGTCCAAACTGGTATCACATGAACGCCACAGATAAAAACAGGGGTGCACATATATTTTTTTTCTCTTTCAAGATCTAGGCTTTGTGTTAGATCTTAATACATGCTGTTTTTTTAATCACTAAGGTTTTGTGAAGACAATAAAACTCGCAGAAGCAGCACTGCATGAAGAAGTTGACATTTTTTCGGGAAAGCCATGGCTCACAGGAATCCCATGTGATTCCCTCAAAATGAGAGTCAACATTTACCTTTAATCACAGGATTGGGACGGTACAGGATAAAAATCAGATGGCAATGGGATTATCCAGTAGAAAAAAAAAAAAAAGCTCAGATGTGCAGCAATTTTTTTTAATGTAGCTGACCTCCAAAATGGCAGCGGTACGGGAGTGGGAGTCATTCTGAACGACAGGAGTGGGAGTTGCTTTCACCCGGAACGGAGATTCTCACCACCTTCTACGCATACACCACTCTGCGCATGTATCCAAAACCCAAATGCGCCCCACCTATGTGCACCCCTGCATATTTTTATTTTTTTTAATTAGACACTCTAAATGTGAACACTGTTTCAGGTGGATGAGGACGAGCCGCTCTTCCTCAGTCTCATCAATGACTTGTTCCCTGGCATCAAGCTGGACAACAGCACCTACAATGAACTGCAGGCCGCCGTGAAAAATCAAGTTGACCTGGCCGCTTTGGTTAACCACCCCAACTGGAACCTGAAACTAGTTCAGGTACTGCAAAATATACTGCTGCTCAGCTCTGAACTAATTAGGACGTTAATCCGTTGTTCTGACTCATGACAACAGCTCTACGAGGCTTCCCTTGTGCGCCACGGCCTGATGACGCTGGGGCCGAGCGGGGCGGGTAAGACGGCGGTCATCAACATCCTCATGCGATCGCTCACAGAGTGCGGAACACCACATAGAGAGATGCGCATGAACCCCAAGGCCATCACCGCGCCACAGATGTTTGGCCGTCTCGACGCTGCCACCAACGACTGGACTGACGGTATCTTCTCCACTCTATGGAGGAGGACGCTAAAGGCCAAGAAAGGTGAAGTGCTTATTCAAATCGATGTCCTAAAGTCAAATAGGACAATACATTTTCATTCGTCTCACTACCAGACAGTGTGAACATTCCCGCATTTATAGTGAGCAAAATGGTAGCAGCAAAAATGATCAATTTCACCCACAGGGGAGATCATATGGATCGTGTTGGACGGTCCCGTGGACGCCATCTGGATTGAAAACCTCAACTCCGTGCTTGATGACAATAAAACCCTCACACTGGCAAACGGTGACCGTATCACCATGTCGCCATCTTGCAAGCTGGTGTTTGAGGTGCACAATATTGAAAATGCCTCTCCGGCCACCGTGTCCCGTGTCGGTATGGTCTTCATGAGCTCC
This sequence comes from Idiotropiscis lumnitzeri, assembly GCF_059441095.1. Lineage (NCBI taxonomy): Eukaryota > Metazoa > Chordata > Actinopteri > Syngnathiformes > Syngnathidae > Idiotropiscis > Idiotropiscis lumnitzeri. Next base: position 11,054,477 of record NC_142402.1, on the reverse strand, counting down.
TCGGCTCTGAGTTGGGAACCCATCCTCAAGGTATAGTTGTCATCCAGCAAGGACATAATCCTGTTTATTCCCCCGTTTGTAACGAACCTGGATGAACAGCTAATCCCAATTTCTCCAAAATCTGGGATGGAACTCCATCATGCAAGATGCCAACGGTTACCACCAGAGTGGTGTTTGGTGCAATTAGAATGTAGACCTGACCTTATACTAAACACCCTCCCACAGCATTGTCATGTCATTATCCACACCGCTTATCCTGTTCAGGGTCGCGGGAGGATGCTGGAGCCTATCCCAGCTGACTACGGGCGAAAGGCGCACTACACCCTGTCCTGGTCGTCAGCCAGTCTCAGGGCAGACATAGACACCGTCACTGAGTGCAAACTGAACCCACGCTGCCCGCACACAACCTGGGCGAGTGTACCACTACACCATCAGTGACTAGCACCCCACAGCATTGTGTGGCGCTGAATCCCATATTTCTACAATCTGGGACTGATATCCCTCCTCCAGAGATACGCACATAAAGGATATTACCTCCGGAATTTGGAAGTAGAAACAATGTTGACTGACCTCACCTCAAATTCTGTCCCACAGCAGTGTGTGGCCAATGCAACCACTGGGTATTGAATTTTAATGCAGTCTGCAACTGATGTTCATCCTGCATTGCTTAACCTAAATGAGTAGAATTTATCAGAGAATACCTCCAAAATGTGGGTAGAAAGAATTCAGACCTGATTTCTTCCCAAATACTGTCCCAGAGCAGTGTGTGACCACTGCCGGCAAACCGGTATTTCCACCGTCCGGGGCAGAAATCCTATCTGATAGGATACTTGCCCCTAGAGCAGGGGTGGGCAAACAATTTGATTGGCGGGCCACAATGGGTTCTAAAATTTCACAGAGGGGCCGGACCAGGAGGAGATGGATGGAGTGTTTTGGTTAACCTCACCTCATCGGAGAAAAAAAAATAAATTTCATTTGAAATGAAAGTGAACAAAAGCATTACAACAATATTTATATGTCTTTGAAAAACAGTATTTAGAAAATAAAGCATTAACAAGGTTTATTCATTTAAAATTTTTCAAGTTCGGCGGGCCGGTTTAAAACGTCTAACGGGCCGCATGTGGCCCTCGGGCCGCAGTTTGCCCACACCTGCCCTACAGAGTGGTGTATATCAGAGACTACTTTTAGAATTTGGTAGTGTAGGAAGAGCCACCTCGCAGTTTATAGTTTGTGACATGGCCTATAAATGTTTTGTGAACGTCTGATCTAATATAGAAAATAACACCAAACAAAACTTTTTTGGCACTTACAATTTGGCACATTTGAAATCTCGTCTGTGTTTTGTTTAGGGATGGACAAACAAGCGTAACGCTGAAGAAGCTGAGAGCATCATTAATCTGTACGGGAGGATATTTTGGGACGTGTATTCATACATGAGGCAGAATCTCAAACCTAAGATGCCATTTTTGGAGTGTAACTACATCATGCAGGTACGGAAACCAAAGTAACCACCACCACTACGTTCTGATTTTGATTCATTTGTCTTCCCGCAGTCTTGTAATCTACTGGAGGGCCTCATCCCAACCAAGCAGATGGGGGGCCTGGTCAACGACAAACACTTGGAGCGCCTCTTCATCTTTGGCCTAATGTGGAGTCTGGGAGCCCTTCTGGAGTTGGATGACCGAGACAAAATGGAGGCTTTTTTCCGAGAGCACGGCAGCAACATTGATCTGCCTCATACACAGGAAGGCGAAACTATGTTTGAATACATGGTTGGGACAGATGGTACGCTCACAAAAATAAATAGAAAATTTACATTTTTATTTTTAAGTGTATGCAAATAGTTCTCTGGCATGCCTGTCCACACGTTAAAGGGGAAGTCATAAGAGATCCTTCAACTGTTTTTCTTGATATTCCAGGTAAGTGGTGTCACTGGAACGAACACGTAGGGGAGTACGAGTATCCTACAGATCACGTACCGGACTACTCTTCCATCCTTGTGCCCAACGTTGATAACACCAGGACTGCGTTTTTGCTGGATACTATTGCTAAGCAGTACAAGGTGGGTTGCGGTTTCTTTCAAGCAATGTAAATATGATTACGACATGTATTAATTTTTAAAACGCCACAGGCCGTCTTGCTTATTGGTGAGCAAGGGACGGCCAAGACGGTGATGATCAAAAGCCACGCCAAGAAGTTTGACCCTGAGATGGATCTATTTAAGTCACTCAACTTCTCCTCTGCCACAGAGCCCATCATGTTTCAGGTAAAATGGCATACGGAATCACTGAACCGGATAACAAAAAACACCAAATTAGCTAATGATAATTACACCTTACTTTTTTATGTTTTCTTGATTAGATGGATACTTTTGTATGGTGTTTCTTAGGCTGGTTCATTCGCCAGGAATCATTCTAGTAGCAGATAAGATCTAACAATTGGATTGAATAAAGTCATAGTTGTGAAATGTCTTCCCTCTTAGAATTTCTAACATTGTTCATGCTTAATATGTTGCTGCTGTCTCTGTTTTGCTTATAAGACCCCGCGGTTGACAGTCTTTCTTTTTATTTATTAATTTTTATTTTTATTTTTATTTTTATTATGTATTTTTATTATTATTATTTATTTATGTCTATTTTCAAATTTTGTAATATAATGTACAGATCTCTTTTCAACAAAGGGAGTGTTTTGTTTCATGACCGTGTCTATGTGAGTGTGGCAACCTATCCTTGACCTCTCTGAACTTCAAGAATGAAAAATACAAATAAACAAACGAATAAACTAAACAAAAATAAATCAGAGCACTTATGTACATTTTAAGCGCACACCTATCTCATCCAGAGAGGACGTAATACATCCGATATGAATTAACAAAGTGCCTGTATTTGTACGTTGTTACTTTCCATCACTGGCCTTAAAGTGCACCTGCACAATAAGTCATATTCATTTTGATTTAGCATATTGTGAAATTATACATTAGCTGTTTGGTTAAGAATTAAGTGTGTTTTTCGACAGCGCACTGTGGAGAGCTATATAGAGAAAAGAATCGGCAGCACGTACGGACCACCAGGCGGGCGCAGGATGTCGGTCTTCGTTGATGACATCAATATGCCTCTTGTCAACGAATGGGGAGATCAGGTGTGTGTCACTCTCTACGTTTGTGATGTGTGTGGATTCATGTCATGCTCAATAACACCTCCGTTCAGCCAGAGGAGGTTACAGGAGGCACAGGATCTTGAAGAATAAAAAAAAAAAAACAGCCTGCGATCTCGAACAAGGTCGGAAGCGGTTCTGAGCAACGAAAAAAGTGTAAAGGAAATGCGACCACACAGGGCGAAACCAGGCTGTTTTGGGAAGAACCGGTACAATGAAAAAAAAAGGCAATAAATGATCAGTCTGCTCTAACGGGGATGACAGAAATCTGAGACTATTTACCGTTGAGATTGACATTCCAAGGATTGGGACAGTTTTAACACAAGGTGTCAAAACGAATAATGAAAATAATAAATAATAAACAATTAATAACTAATAATAAATACATAAATAATAAAATTGATTAGTTTCCAATTAATCATTTTTTTCAGTGCACTTCTAGTGAAAATATTTTAACTGATGTCTTTTGGCCTTTTGCCTTTTTTTTTTTACACTTTGAACTTAAATCTTAAAGATTGTCTCAGTTTACGCTATGTGTGAATTCCTCGCAGATCACCAATGAGATAGTCCGGCAAATGATGGAAATGGGCGGCATGTACAATCTGGACAAACCAGGCGACTTCATCACGATTGTGGACGTGCAAATGCTGGGGGCCATGATTCACCCTGGCGGCGGGCGAAATGACATCCCACAGAGACTCAAGAGGCAGTTTACCGTCTTCAACTGCACATTGCCTTCCAATACTTCCATTGACAAAATCTTCGGTAAATATCGGTCTGCAAAATGCTGCTTTTTAAAATGACAACTTTTGCAAATTGTCACGTTTGGCTTTGACGCGCAGGTGTGGTCGGCTGCGGCTATTTCCACGAGTGCAGGAAGTTCAAGGCGCAGATAACAGCCATGGTGAAGAAGCTTGTGTCAGCTGGGAGGGTTTTATGGCAGTGGACCAAGGTAGTTTATGATGTACTCATCCTATCATATCACAGTTCACTTTTCGCAACTTCACTGAGTCTCAGATTTTTAATTTTACTGCAAAGCAATAAGCATGAGCCAGGAATAAGGAGTGCGTAAAAGAAGAGTGTCCAGAGCTTTGGGATCATTTCACGTTTTACAATAAAATAACCTAACGTGTATAGTCCTGATTGCAATACACAACTGGCTCAAGTTAAACTACTTTATGTTTACGGTAACCTTGTTAACTAATTTAACAAAGCTAGTTAAAACAATAATCCCTCCACCAGTATGCCAGACAAAGATGCTGGTGCATTTTCAATTGCATTATTGAACAAAGGTACCGTATTTTACGGGCCATAGGGCGCTCTTTAAAGTCCCTAATCTTCCCCAAAACAAACAAAGCGCCTTGTAAAGCGACGCGCCCATTATATGGACTGAGCATCACTCTCGACCATCAACCCTTTTACTCATTGGGCTGTTCGGAGTGCATGTAAGCACACCCTGCTGGTCAAAGTCTGAGTCATCTATGCTTCTAATTGACCGTGACTTATACATTATGTGACTATGGTGTTTGGGTGATGGTGTAGGAGAAAGCTGGACAAAAGGTTCAGCTGTCCACAATGTTGTAGTCTGTCTTATCATTTATGTTATTGCAAGCAAGAAACGTCCCAGGTTTAGACAACAGACTGCAAAAAGCCCAAAGCACAACTGCACATCTCTCTAAACAGCCATGTCATTGGCCGAGTCTGAGTGGCACCCAAGAAGCCATTGCTATAATCTTTTTGTGTTATTTTTATTTCTTTTGGGTATATAGATGGCATGAGAGATACATGTTTTGTGTTAATCTTATTTCTTTGTTTCATTGTTTGCTTGTATGCTGAGTTTTTATTTTGGTTTTGATTTGAAACCGTGACTCTAAGGAGTGTGGTGACCAGTGAAGTCCCTCCCCTGACGTTGTCTAGTAGACTATTGCTATGACACCTTTTATTGGTTAGAGTCAGTGTTACTGACAGTGAGTCCTTATAGTTTCAGGACATCTGTCATTGAAATGGGGTGATACTTCTGGCAGCGATCCCTTAGGGAATTGAGTCCTCGTACGCTGGCATCATCTAGCGCGAGCAGCTGAGCTAGCGTCTTGAGCAGCTGAGCTAGCGCGAGCAGCTGAGCTAGCGTCTTGTAGTGCGGTGCGCCTAGTATATGCATAATATACCGAAATAGCATCCTCAACTGGTATTGCGCCCTTTGATGCAGCGCGTCTTATGGCCGTAAAAATACGGTAACTACATAAACACAAGTACAGATTTATACACGGTCAATTAACAGCCAGCCATATCTACACTCTCACAGTACATTACTTTAGGATGCTTGGATGGCAACCCCAAGTGAAGAAAATATAAGAACTGCGCCTCACATGCATATAGCATTGTTATACTTTAGTAATAACACTTTAAAGGCGGAGTTTGGAGTTTCCCTTCCAAAAAAGACATTTTAAATTTTATGTTCAACCCGTTTTGATTTAATCATTAATCATCATCAAGTGCAGTTTTTTTCCCCATATTTAAGTCTAGTTTTCATTTTCCAACTATGCTTAATGCAACAGTGGCTTACATAAATATAATTAAGCGCGCATTTTTTTATGCACTGCACCGTCATTATGATGGTATGTAAGTTTCCGAACCGACGATTGTACTGTATATATCTCCATTAGATAAAGATGCTGCCCACACCTTCCAAATTCCACTACATCTTCAACTTGAGAGACTTGTCCAGGATCTGGCAAGGAATGTTGAAGGTGGAGGCCGAGCAGTGCAATGACTTAAAGACCCTTGTGGCCCTCTTCAAGAGCGAATGCACGCGCGTCATCGCTGACAGGTAGACAAATCAACCGCGACGTGCTCACACTAGGCTGCTGGAATCATGCTTGGGCCAAAATGGCTTGCATAAGCGCTCGGATGCGTGCTCAAGATTGGGACACTTCTCCACATCTGGCGGGCTTGGCTCATTTCATGATAACTGCACAACCTTGCACAATAGGAAGATGAATAGAATGATAAGAAATAATCCAGTCAAAATGTGCACGGAATACTGATACCAATTCCAAATGATTAATAAAATAATGAATTGATCATTTGAAAGATAACCAATATAACTCAAAAGTATAGTTTCAATTCATATTTTGTATTGATGCGCTGTTTTAGAAGATAAATAAATATTTGGTGGTTTTAAGTAAACAGCAGCTAATAATGTAGATATGCAAAATTTTTTTTTTTACATTTTGGGTTTAGTTCCTTCTTTAGATCACACCTTGCAAAGTAGAACTATGAATGATTTGAGAGGTTCAAACAAAAAACTAAAAGTCCACCACATGTACTGTGATGGCTCCTTTCGTCAGTTGTTAATACCAGCCAACTTGCTCAATAGAAATAACCACAGTACCTAAAAATAATCAATTTATTAAAAAGAAAAAAAAAGGAATTTTCATGTTAGATCATTTGTGAAGTAACTTAAATTAATCCAAAAATTTAAAAAAGAGAAATCACCTTAGGCCAGCATACAATGTACTCATCAATGTGCTAATTGTAAAAAATGCCATCATTCCTTTCACTAAGTAGTAATGGGAACTGACACTTAACACAATAGAAATAAACAGAACAAATGCAAATAATACCTCAACACAAAGCATCTCACAAGGCGTCTTTGGACATTTATCACGTATTCTAATCCAAAAAAGTAAGAATTATTTAATTGTCATTTCTAAGGTTGAATCCGGCCTTCCTTTTGGAAAGTCCGATTGAAGACATTTTTGTTATTGCTTGTCTTTTTAGGTTCATTTGCCCCGAGGACAAAGACTGGTTTGAGAGCTCTATAAGCCGCGTGGTCAAAGAGCACGTCGACCCCAGCCTCGTTGCGTCCATCCACAATGAACCGTACTTTGTGGATTTCCTGAGAGAGGCGCCCGAACCGACTGGCGAGGAGGACGAAAACGCCAATTTCGACGCCCCCAAAATTTACGAGCTTGTATGAAAACATAACTTTGCCATTCAGACTATTTTGTTTGCGCCGATCAACTGTCCTCAACCTGAGCTATTTTTCTATCAGGTTCCCACTTTTGCATTCCTGGAGGAGAAGCTAAGGTTCTATCAGGCCAAGCACAACGATGAAGTGAGGGGCTCTCACATGGATTTAGTGTTCTTCACAGATGCCATGACTCACCTCGTCAAGGTCAGAATAAGTCAAATAAAAGTGACAATCGAGGACTATTATAACTATTTTAGTTGTGTCAAAAAATCTCTATTCAGTGATTTGTTCTACTTTGTGTTTTAATATACAGGTGGTTTGACTTTTTATTTTTTTGTACCATATCTTTTACCGCATCATTTAATTTATGATCTCAGGTGTGGTCATCGTGGTCAGAATCAGAATCAGAATGCCCTTTATTGTCATTGTACGAAAAGTTCGAGGGAACATTGATAATTACTAATAAGTACAGCATGCTTGTGTGTGTGATTATATATTTTTTTTCCAGATCAGATGGATTTTATTTTTAACACCAGGATCTGGTAATTTTTAGAGTGGTGCATGTCACAACCTATATGCTAAACGATGACTCGAAACCACTTTTGCATATTCGATATATCGATATCAATACTGCAACTTCGAGGGTTTTTCCATGCTAAACCGATTATTTTTGTCATTCTAAAAGTTGTTTATAATGCGTGGATGTAATTTGTTTCGTAATGAAATAAAAAAAAAAAAACGTTCACTGCGCAGCAATTGATCATGTGACAAAAACACAACAAACAACAACTTGGGTCCACTGCACAGAGATCTGTTTTCAAATATATTGAATCCGGAAAAATTGAAGTACAGTAACAAAGTATCTGTATTTTCTTGTTTTATAGATCTCACGCATCATTCGCACGGATACTGGCAACGCCCTTCTCGTAGGCGTGGGCGGATCCGGGAAACAGAGTTTGACTCGTCTTGCCTCCTACATAGCTGGATACGAAGTGAACCAAATCACACTGACCAAGTAAGGAGAACACAAAATATAGCACACTCTTCAGCGTTTAGCTGGAGAGTACTTTATGTTCTATTCCAAAATTAATAACATACGTTTTCCCCTTGAAATTCTGCATGTGCTTCTCTATAATGACACAATGGAGGAAAACGTCCAGGGATTTTTTTTAAATTAATTTATTAAAAATGAAAAAAAAAAAAGCCTAATTTCAGTTGATACAAGTACACCCTCCTTACGTAAAGTGGTATTCTATCATGGATTACAGTACATGTATTTTTCCCTGTACACATAGGGCCACATTATGGCAAATTTATGAATTGCCTTTGCAATGTTCTTGCTAATTTGTTACAGATGTCACGAAGAAAAAGTGCAAATATCACATGTGCATGTATATTCAATTTCTTTATTCTAAATGGCATATGTCGCACTTTCCTTTCCGTCTTTCCCTTCAGGTCTTACAATATATCTAATTTCATGGATGATCTAAAAAAGTTGTACAAATCAAGTGGTGCAGAAGGCCGCGGCATCACCTTCCTTTTTACAGACAATGAAATAAAACAGGAGGCCTTCCTCGAGTACCTGAACAATGTTTTGTCATCTGGAGAGGTGATTACATATTTTAGGGAAATTTTACACGATACAGTATTTGATGTCGCGCTTGAAATGCCTTCACTACCAATCTTTCATCTTTACGCAGGTCTCCAACCTTTTTGCAAAGGATGAGATCCAAGAGATTACCCAAAACTTGATCCCGGTCATGAAAAGGGAATTTCCTCGCATTCCACCCACTTTTGACAACCTCTACGACTACTTCATATCACGGGCGCGGAAGAATCTGCACGTTGTCTTGTGCTTCTCGCCGGTATGTGGTTATGAAAAATAAATAAATGAATAAATAAATAAATAAAAAATCAATACATTAATTAAAAAAAATAATTATATATATATATATATATTTATATTTTTATTTATATTTATTTATTTATATATATATATATATTTATTTATTTATTTATATATATATATATATATGTATATATGTTTTTTTTGTCTTTTCAAAAAGAATATCAAATTTGTGTTGTTTTTATTTTAACAACTGCATTTTGTCCTTTACAAGAAAAACTTGAAAATGAATGACTAATTTTGTCTTTTTTGTCTTGTCAGTTTTTTTTTTTTTTTTAGTGCCAAAACTAAACATGGAAATAAATAAATGTACAATAGCGTGAACTGAAATCATTACAATTCCTTTTGCGATCAAAATTTCTATATCGATATTTATATTTTTTTACATCGATGCATATTTTATGCAGATTAAATGGGTATTTTATCGATTTTCGACACACACACACACACACGCACGCACTCACGTGTGCAGCAAGCATACTTAGCACTGTATCTGTCTACCAGGTGGGACCAAAGTTTCGCTCTAGGTCTCTGAAGTTCCCGGGCCTGATATCTGGCTGCACAATGGACTGGTTTGCCCCGTGGCCTGAGGAGGCCCTGGTGGCGGTGGCTCATCATTTCCTATCAGCGTTTCCTGTGGTTTGCTCCACAGAGGTAAAAGCCTCCATGGTGACCACCATGGGTGTGTACCATCGCAAAGTGTCTGAGACGTGCGAAAGCTACTTTGAACGGTAACTAAAACTATTTTGATGTCATTCAACAAGAAATTCTCATCTTTAGCAGTGGAATGTGGAGCGGTTGAGACCATGCGTTGTTTTGTGTTGTACAGATTCAGGAGAAGAACTCACGTCACCCCCAAATCGTACCTGTCGTTCATCAACGGCTACAAGACGCTCTACCATCAAAACCACGAGCATATTAACACGCTGGCCCAGCGCATGAATGTCGGTGAGGAAAATTAGAAGAGGCAGAAATACATTTTGGAACCCAAAACACAAAGTACTAAGGACCAAAATTGTTTTAGGTTGAAATATAGCTTACTTTGAGTTCCATGAAGTCTCCGAACTTTATGTGGCAAAGTATATTCAGACACTGGGTGTTGCAGGTTCCAGAAACGTTTTAGTCGGAAATGTAGAAGTACAATGACCCGTTAGTTCCCGGAACTGTTCATTGAAGGACCATAGAACCTAACGTTCCTGGAACTTTAGGTGGAAATGCAGCTTCAGACTCGATGAGTGCATTTGGGTTCCAGAGACTTAGTTCGGATTGAAAATTATAAAGTAGCTGTAGAATCCTACTTAGCAACTGACACACCTTACGTTCACAAAAAAATATCACGTTAACCACAACAGATTAATATAGACCACAATGCAAGCACAAATATCAAGGTGATAAAATAACTAGGCACTATGCAAATAATTAATTCATTTTATTTAAATGAAAATATGTATGACAAAGGGAATAAAATACAGTTTAAAATGAATATCTTTTTTTATTCACAATAAATAGTCATAGATCTTAATGTGCCCGTATGCCATGACAGGTGCGGTGGGCACGTGATATGCGACAAGGAGCAAGTATTTAGCGTGCTGTCTGAATCACCAAACAAAATGAGGGGACTATAATGGAGTTTTATGTGTATATCGTATAAATGATTGACATGTACTGACCCATCCAAAAAACACATTTTGAGTACTGTGGGGTTTCACAGTTGAAATGAATGACAAAAAAATTCCCCAAGGCTCTTTTAATAGGCTTATTTTCCGACTTAATGTCAGGTTTGAACAAACTGATGGAGGCCAGTGTGTCTGTCGCCAAACTCTCCAAAGAGCTGGAAGTCAGTGAGAAAGAGTTAGTGGTGGCCTCCGCCAAAGCTGACAAGGTAAAATAAAAAACAGAACTCATCACGTGAGCGAAGCAGTTTTCTGCTATGCCATAAGAATGACATGAGGTGTACCTTTTTAGGTGTTAGCCGAGGTGATGGTCAGCACCGAGGCGGCCACTATAATCAAGAACGAGGTCCAGACAGTGAGCGATAAAGCCCAGATGATTGTGGACGAAATCACGCATGAGAGGGCCATCGCAGAAGAAAAACTGGAGGCGGCTAAACCGGCATTAATGGAGGCCGAAAATGCACTGAACGTAAGTTTCTATTATCCTTTCGAGTAGCGCTGGGCGATAATTTGGTTACACCGACCGCACTGTTTGATGTCTTGGGACTTTTGTATTTTTCTACTCTCTAAATGGCCGTCAACAAGGTAGCAACAAGTCGAAAGAAAATATGCCGGTATAATTTCAGGGTGTTGGCATAACTAGCTATCAAACTGCGCGTCGATTAAAAGGTAATTCAAACAAAGGCGTTCAAGTTTTTACATAATCGGGGAGGGGCCTATTCATGCCAGAAACCTAAGAAGGAATGTCACGATATTATGCTATTATTATCACAATCTGATAATTATCACAATATTGTTGGGAGGTTGGTGATTTAATAAATATTCAAGGTACTGCAGAAAAATGTACTTACTGTTTTTTTCTGGACTATAAGCCGCTACTTTTTTCCTAGATTTTGAACCATGCGGTTTTTCTGTGGATTTTTCGCTCTATAGTTAAGAAAATACGCTAAATAAATAAAAAAAAAATTTTCCTCTTGGGTCTGTTTATTTTTTAATTAACAAAGTTGTTGCCATGTTAAAAGGCACTGTTTTAACAATCTGTTTATGTACCTTTAGATGCATTCACAGTACAAAATCGTTCTGTACATGGAGTTAACAACTCATTTCTTTTCAACATAGAAAACTTCAGCTTATAGCCTAGTGCGGTTTATATATCATCATCAAAAGAGTTGCGGCTTATATTCGGGTGCGCCTTATGGTCCGGAAAATCTGACAGAGAGAGATATATTTTGTGTTTTTTGTTTGTTTGTGTGTTTGTTTGTTTTTTTACATAAGAAATTAATTGGCCAGTCATTATTATCATCTCGTGTCATGATTATCTTTGAAGATCTACTTCATCCAAGATTTGAATAATATCATTGTCGTTTGATTTTTCTTTAACTTGAAAGGGAAATAAATTGAGTATTATATGTTTTCTTAGGGCCCTAGCACATCCATTCCCACTTCCGAGACATATTTTGCATGCATTGTTTTTTGTGTGTTAAAAAAAAAAAAAACAACAACATCCCACAGACCATCAAGCCTGCTGATATCGCCACTGTGAGAAAACTGGCCAAGCCGCCACACCTCATCATGAGGATCATGGACTGCTGCCTGCTGTTGTTCCAAAGAAAGTTGGAGACCATCACTGTGGATCCCAACCTGCCCTGTCTCAAGCCATCATGGCCGGATGCTCTCAGGGTGTGTCAGACGCTTTGTTGTTTCTATGTTCGCGCATCGTGTCCAATGTCCCGATTTCTCACCTTTGTCTATCTTGCCATCTTCTACAGCTCATGGGCAGCACAGGCTTCTTGGCGTCGCTGCAGCAGTTCGTCAAGGACAAGATTAACGAGGAGACGGTGGAGCTGTTGCAGCCCTACTTTGAAATGGAAGACTACACCATGGAAAACGCCAAGAAGGTGTGTGGCAGCGTAGCTGGGTTACTCGCGTGGACCAGGGCCATGGCCACCTTCTATGACATCAACAAGGAAGTGCTGCCGCTCAAGGTAAGCTGTAACAAAAAAAAAAAAATGTGCGCTTAGAAAGGACGTGTGTGACTTTGCCATTCGAACGGAAGAGGCCAGGCACATAGACGTGCATACTGTTCATTTACTGCAGGTGTGAGCAAACTACGGCCCGGGGGCTACATGCCGCCCGTTAAACGTTTTAATCCGGCCCGCCAAAACTTGAAAAAAATTAAATGAATAAAGCTTGTTAATGTTTTATTTTCTAAATACTGTGGTGTGTCATTGACATATATTTTGTTGTAATGCTTTTGTTCATTTTCATTTAAGATTAAATGTATTTTTTTTTCTCCGATGAGTTGAGGTTACCAAAATACTCCATCCATCTGCTTTGTGGTTAGGCTAATCTGGCGGTTCAGGAAGTGCGCTACAAAAAAGCCAGCGCTGAGCAAATGGCAGCCCAGGCCACGCTGGCCGAGAAGGAAGCCGAACTGGCCCTGGTGCAAGCAAAGAGTGACGCCGCTAGCAAAGAAAAGCAGGTAGGCTACTTGGAAGGTAAACTAAATGCTAGAGGAAGTGCATGCTGTTGACTCTTTGAACATTTTTTTCAGGAATTGCTGGATCGTTCCGAGATGTGTAAGAATAAAATGCAGGCCGCCTCAGATCTTATTGGCGGGCTGAGTAATGAGAAAGTTCGCTGGACTCAGCAAAGCAAAGAGTTTAAATCTCAGATCAAGAGGTAGGTAGAAATTTTCTTATTCTTTTTTTTTTTTTTTACCCAAAACACAAAGAATAATCAGTATTGTTTTTTTTCTCCAAATTTCGGAAGTTATCAAGTTTTTCAATTTTTATCCCAAACATGGAAGCGTGGCCAATTCAATTCGACAGTATATACAGCACATTTTATTTATTCATTTCATTTTTTTTAATTTCTAAATCAGAAGCACAAAGAGTTGTTTCTCTTCCAATTTGTGGACAATTTTAAAAAAGAAATTCCAAAAAATAAAGAGGAATATATGTTGCCTTTTTTTCTCCCAATATTTTATTTTTTTTTAATCTGATACCTTCACATTTTTTGAATTTCTTAAAATAATAAAAAAAAAAAAATAAAAATAAAGTAATACATAGTTCATTTTCATTTGGTTATTTCACTTACAAAACATTTTGTGAGTTTATTCTAAAAACAAAGAAAATATTTTGCTCTTTCTCTGCCAATTTTTGTCTTTTCAGTTTTCTTAAATTTTTATAAGAAACACAATGAGATATTTTTGTTATTTCTCTCCAAATGCTGTATGTTGCTTGTTTCGAAGGAAAAAGAAAAAACAATTTTGGTAGTTTTTTTAATTTTTGGGGGAATTTTGTGATCAGCGTTTTAATATATACAACAACATAAGCTAATATTTTGTTGTTTTCGTTTCTCTCCTAATGTTGTGATGTACCTGAAATTCTACACCCAAAATAAAACGAAAGAAAAATAAAAAAAAATAAACCCCCTCTACATTTATCAAGACTCTTAAGAAAAAACTTTTAACTTTTAGACTGGTGGGCGACGTCCTGCAGCTCACGGGTTTCCTGTCATACTGCGGCCCCTTCAACCAGAATTTCCGTGACATGTTGCTGGACATGTGGAAGAGCGAGCTCATATCCAACAAAATCCCATTCACGGAGAACCTCAACCTGATCTCCACATTAGTGGACGCTCCTACAGTAAGAAAAAGAAAAATAAGCCGACAGTTGATTCATGACTAGGTGGAGAAAAAAAATTTGTGTTTTTGTCTGGTCTAGATCAGTGAGTGGAATCTTCAGGGGCTGCCCGGAGATGACCTGTCGGTGCAGAATGGCATCATCGTCACCAAAGCGTCAAGGTATCCTCTCCTGGTCGATCCTCAGACTCAAGGAAAGACTTGGATCACTGCAAAAGAAAAAGCCAATTCCCTTCAGGTATAGTTCATAAACCTCAACTGAAATAAAACTCTCAAATCTCACGGTGGGTGTTGTGTTGCTTCCAGCTGACGTCCCTCAACCACAAGTTCTTTCGTACACATTTAGAGGACTCCATCTCCTTGGGGAGGCCACTACTTATTGAAGATGTGGGCGAGGAGCTGGATCCTGCCCTTGACAACGTCCTGGAGAAAAACTTCTTCAAATCTGGCTCCAACTTCAAGGTAATTCTATGGAATGCCGATAGATGAGCGTTTTGAGGGGTTTTATTTTTCGATGACACTATACTTTGTTGTTTGTCTCAGAAGTTTTTTTTTCATTTGACAACCAATGATTTAATACTGTAGTATTTTTTTTTATTTCCAAATATTGACACGTTTTTCCATCTAAACCACAAAAAAAATCCCTCATATTTTCTTTTCTTTCCTTTATTTTTATCAATTTGTTGTTTTTACTCCAGTATTTTTATTTTTTTTTTATTTCCAAATATTGACACTTTTTTCCATCTAAACCACACAAAAAAAATTTCCCTCATATTTTCTTTTCTTTCTTTTGTTTTGATCAATTTGTTGTTTTTTTTGTTTTGTTTGTTTTTAGTTTTTTTGCATGTGCAAAATAAAGTAATATATATTTACCAATTTCTTCGGACGATAAGTCACTTTTCCACAGTTTGGCTGGTCCTCAGACTTATAATCAGGTGCAACTTGTAAACCATAGATTGACCCAAAAAAAAACAAACAACTGTACACTCCACCCTACACTCTTGTTGTTGGTAGTTCAAAAACGGTTCAAGTGCAGCCCTTCGGAATTCATGAGGCTTTTTCTCCATGCAGGTGAAAGTGGGAGACAAAGATGTGGACGTATCCAACAAGTTCCGACTTTACATCACCACCAAACTGCCAAATCCTTCGTACACTCCGGAGGTGAGCGCCAAGACGTCCATTATTGACTTCACTGTCAACATGAAAGGTCTGGAAGATCAGCTGCTGGGTCGCGTCATCCTCGCTGAGAAGAAGGTTTGTACATATTGCAGCATCAATTTCTTTTGCTTTTTTGCTTGTTTCTCTCCTTATGTTGTGTATCTTTGATCAAAACTCAAAGAAAGTGTGTTTTTTTTGCACTCTGCATTTTGGGAGTGTTCTATTTTTTTCATTTCGGATGTTTCTTATCAACCCTTTTTATTGTTGTTTTCTGTCTTTGAATCGCTATATCATTAAAATGTGCTCAATATCCTGTTATGAGCTGCCTTTCATTCTTGCAACGCATTTGACAGGAACTAGAAAACGAGAGGCTGAAGCTTATTGAGGATGTGACCTCTAACAAGAGGAAGATGCAGGAGCTGGAGGACAACCTGTTGTACAAACTGAGCACCACAAAAGGTCCAAAATCACTCTCGCGGCTTCCTGCTTGTAAGAGTTGCAGTCAGTTCAGGACTTTCTCCTTCCGTTTGGCCCTCAGGCTCCTTGGTGGATGATGACTCCATGATCGGCATTTTGAGCACGACCAAGCAAACGGCTGCCGAGGTTAGCGTCAAGCTGAACATTGCGGCTGAGGCGGAGGAGAAAATTAAGGCGGCTCAGTCGGAATATCGTCCGGTGGCATGCCGAGGTAGCATCCTTTACTTCCTCATCACAGAGATGAGCATGGTCAACGTCATGTATCAGACCTCCCTCGGTCAGTTCCTCAAAATCTTCGACATTTCGCTGGCCAGGTAAAGTCGCTCATGTCGGGAGTTGGGTTCGGTGGGTTGGCGGGATGGAAGGAGGAAGGATTGGTGGGAGGATGTTTTCCCCCCTTTTTGCCCAGCTTTTATTACTCTTTCTTGTCTTAATGTCACAGGTCGGAGAAGTCGGCCAAAACGTCGAAACGAATCGCCAACATCATCGAGTACTTGACGTATGAAGTCTTCCGGTACACAGTGCGTGGCCTGTATGAAAACCACAAGTTCATCTTCACCATGCTCATGGCACTTAAGATCGATCTGCATAACGGCAGGATTCAACACAGCCAATTTCAGATTCTTATCAAAGGTATGCTACTTAAAAAAAAAAAAAAATTGAAAAACGCCATTTCATTTTGTTTTACCATTGGACCATTGGAATCTTATCTGTATTTGTACTCCTTAAAAAAAATTTAAAGGTGTTTAAAGTGCAATTTAAAATGTTTATTAGGCGCCTTTTTACGTTGCTACTGGAACATAATGTAAAAAAATTATTATTTATTTTATTGCAGGTTTTATGATTTTTTTTAAAGATCTAAAATACAGTGAGAGAATATTTTTGTTTTATAGTTGTTTGCGTCCGTATTTAGAAATGTAATGAGCTCAATTTATTGTTTTTATAGTTGTTCGTTAGTCCGATCTGTCCAATTTTTATGAGAATTTGCATTTTTCTGGGAAAACTTTTGGTTTTCGAGATGAAAAAATACACCTAAAAGCATTTTAATGAAGTCCTTAACCTGCAGGTGGCGCTGCTCTCGACCTGAAGGCGTGCCCCCCGAAGCCCTTCAACTGGGTTCTCGACATTGTGTGGCTTAACCTCGTGGAGCTTAGTAAACTTCCTCAGTTTGCAAACATCCTCAATCAGGTCGCTTTTTGTGAATTTCACAGCTTCCGATTCCACGAGTGTGTCGTCACACCTTGTTGTTCGTCCCGTGTTGCAGGTGGGTAAAGGTGGAAAACATTGGAAAGTGTGGGCCAATGGCGACGCCCCAGAGGAAACTGTCATTCCAGATGGTTACAACAACCTGGACGTCTTCAGTAAACTCATGCTTATCAGGTACCGCAATCTTTTTCAATCGTGTTTATTGAGTTTATTGAGAGTGAGTCGTTGTTCCCTGGGCAGGTCCTGGTGTCCAGATCGCACCTTAGCTCAGGCCAGGAAGTACGTGGGTGACTCGATGGGCGCCAGGTTTGCCGAGCCCGTCCTACTCAACCTGCTGGGCACGTGGGAGGAGAGCGACATCCGCACGCCGCTCATCTGCTTCCTCTCGATGGGCTCGGATCCCACCAACCAAATAGAAGCGCTAGCCAAGAAGCTCAATCTTGGTGAGTCCACAGAGCCATGAGCAATATATATATTTTTTTTCAGCCATGCCCCCCGAGTCAGAGTCCGCTTGTGTCTCCCAGGTTGTCGGTCGATCTCCATGGGGCAAGGGCAAGAAGTGCATGCGAGGAAGCTTGTTAACAGCTCAATGGCGGAGGTTTGTGTTGTACACTGAAAATAATGATACTTTGCACATACTTTAAAAAAAAAAACATGTCATTTGTTACAGCTAAATGTATTAGCTTATTACTAATTTTCTTTAGGATTTGGTTCAAACCACGAATTTTGATCCAATCTTTGTAGAAAGTAGTGCTTTACTTTATTTGATTTTTTTTTTATACAAAGTAAAAATTTTATCTATTATTAATGTTATTTGGGCTTTTTCTTCCTTTTCTTATTTTCCAATTCTGTTTTTCTCCTACTCTTTTTTTTTTCTTCCTCATTACTTACTTGATTGCTTCCCGAGCCAGAATTCAAACCAAGAACATAGGCATATATTCTTTATCCTCTGCGAAAACCACACATTTGACTTTACTACATTTTAATGACCGGGTGTGACCGTCTTCTGTTTTTACATCTTCGTATGCATGCATTTTACGGTCCTTGTTTTTAATGGCTCATCTCGCCCGGCATTTGTGCCCGTAGGGAGGCTGGGTGCTCCTGCAGAACTGTCACTTGGGGCTGGAGTTCATGGATGAGTTGTTGGAGACGGTCACAGTCACCGAAACTGTCCACAAAACCTTCAGGGTGTGGGTCACCACCGAACCACATGACTTCTTCTCCATCACGCTCCTACAGGTTGCCATTTTACTTGATTGAATCTGCAGATTTTTTATTTACCTTAAAATGGTCTAATTTGGGGATAAATGACAACGTGAAATCATTGGTAGTTTTTTTTCCCTGGTTGTATCTCTCTCACTTGATGTTTTATTTTTAATTGTTTTAATTTTTGCAGAACACACACTTTTTGGGAACGCTTAAATTTTCCAGAGTAGGTTGTTCCTCTCTTCCGTTTTTCTATCCTAAACACAAAGTGATAATGGTTTCATTTTGCAAGTTAAAAAAAAAAAAAAAGAACATAACGAGATGCTAATTTTGTTAGAATTCGATTGCTTTTCTCAAAGACAGACGGATTTTTACGGACGGTTTTTAGTTGGGCCTTTACAAATTTTGTGGTACTTGCAAAATAATCACATACAATAAAATGTTTTTTGCTGGTTACTATCACAATTCCCATTTTTTTTTTTTTTGTGAGTGCAATATTTACATATCTTAAATATACACCAGTACATTCCAACATTTGTTGTGTGCAATCTGTCCTGCAAGGAATAGACTGCAAAGATGACGCTTGAAACTCCCCTTTATTGTACCACTATAGAAATTATTGCCACAACACCACCCTTACTTGGCAATCTGTGTTCTTCCAGTCCTCCATCAAGTTTACCAACGACCCACCGCAGGGACTTCGCGCCAGCTTGAAGCGAACCTTTGTAAGCATCTCGCAAAACCAGCTGGAAGTCAGCAACCTGCCGACATGGAAGCCGCTGCTGTACGGAGTGGCCTTTCTCCACTCGGCCGTTCAGGTACAACACTCTTAACATACTTTTTGTTGTCACCCTTTATGCAACGGATGAACACTAACAGTCCAGCAACACATGTAGACAGACGACATAACAATTGCTCCAAGGCCTAGCTATATTCCTGATAGACTTTACACTGATCTGATCATCAGGATCAAATCGGCGGATATTTTGCATTTCATGCAAAGTCTGATCGGCTGTCGTATATATTAATTTGTCGATCCCTCAGTAACGTGATTGATCGAATCCACGAAATAAAACATTTCAGCAAACACAATCTCGTTCACTCCGGTGATGTTCTTTCCTGCCATCGTAAAATCTTGTGAATATCGCACAATTTTTGCCGTTTATTCACTGACAAAAAAAAAATTGAAATCCTTGCTGGTGAAAGCATGACAGAGGCGATCCAAAAAATGTTGCGTTTTGCGTACGAACATTACAATCACACCGTCATTTTACAGCATTGTTGACTGGTTGGTCGTAGGAACGGCGTAAATTTGGACCGCTGGGATGGAACATACCATACGAGTTCAACTCTGCAGACTTCACAGCCAGCGTGGAGTTTGTAGAGAGACACCTGGATGACTGCGGGCCGAGGAAGGTGAACATACACAGACACGCACGCACACCCCCCCACACACACACACATGGGATAATGCCCCACTTTTGTTATTTGTTACCTTCTTTTCCTAACCGTCCACCCTCAATAAGGACGTCTCCTGGGTGACGCTACGCTACATGCTAGCTGAAGTGCAGTACGGAGGCAGAGTCACTGACGACTATGACAAACGTCTGCTCAAATGTTTCGCCCGGGTAAGGACCTCTTTTACTTTTGACCTTCTCTATAGATACAAGGGGTGGGCAAAATAATCAATCTGTCGCTGAATTGAGACCAAAAATAAAATGCATAATGTGGCTGCAACCAGCTGAACCTACAACAAGACTGCTGTCAAAGAAGAAAAACAAAACCTCACCTCTGCTATTTATTAAGTAGCATTTATTGTTGAATACAGATAGTTGGTGAAAATAAATAAATAAATATATATATATGTATATATAATATATTAATGTTTCCTATTACAGGTGTGGTTCAGTAAGAAAATGTTGGACCCGTCCTTCTGCTTCTACACGGAGTACCAAATCCCTATATGTAAGACAATCGAGGAGTATGTGGACTACATTCAGGGCTTGCCTGCTGTGGACTCCACGCAAGCACTGGGGTTGCACCCCAACGCTGACATTGTGTAAGAAATGAGAGAAATGAAATAAGAAAAAGATGGATAGATGAAAAAAAAACAATCCATTGTGATTTCCATTTCTCAGCTATCAGAGAAATACGTCTGCCGAGGTGCTCGACACCATCACCAACATCCAGCCCAAGGAGAGCGGTGGCGGTTCGGGGGCCACCCGTGAGAGCATCGTGTACAGCATGGCAGAGGACATGCTGGACAAGCTGCCGCGCGACTACATACCTCACGAGGTTGGGCTTGCTTGCATCTCAAACGTCGCCCCCCTCTCGACTGGATGTTGTCGTTCAAACGTGCGTCTTTGCCGGTGTCAGGTCAGAGCCAGTCTGAAGAAGATGGGGCCGCTCAACCCCATGAACATCTTCCTCCGGCAGGAGGTGGACCGCATGCAGAGGATTATCTCCGTGGTGCGCAGCACTCTTCTGGATCTTAAGCTGGCTATCGAGGGCACGATCATCATGAGCGAGGTTGGTCCACTATGTTGGTTATGTTTGCGTTTGTAGCCTTTTTCCACTGCAGATGTAGCAGCTGTCCATTAACCATTATTCATTTGCAGTATTATTTTATTTTGTTATTGCACGACTAATTTTTACTCACTTTGGTTGCTGAAATGTTTAAGTGCTCTATAAATAAAGCTGAGTTGCAGTGAGTTGAGTTCTATGCAGAGAGTAACAAATATACGACTGAAAACTGTTACTGTTTCTGTCTACATGTGATGCTGCACCATTTGTATGTATTTATCTATTATTTATTTATCCCATTTAGACCCTGCGTGACGCCTTGGACAACATTTTTGACGCCCGCGTACCCAATCTGTGGAGGAAGCTCTCGTGGGAGTCTACCACACTGGGGTTCTGGTTCACTGAACTCCTGGACAGGAACAGACAGTTTCACAGCTGGGTGTTTTCTCGGCGACCCAGAACCTTTTGGATGACGGGGTTCTTCAACCCTCAGGGTGAGTATTAATGTTCAACACCTGTAAACGAGACATCAGGATTCATTTAAAAAAAAAAAATCATTAAAATCCTGACATTCACCTTTTGTATAAGAATCACATAATCAAGCCAAAACGTAGAAGACAAATAATTCACCTTCAGTGGAAGTTCATCAATAATATTCGCTGGCAGACTAGCCTAATAACACCCAAGCACAAACTGTCATGACATCATACACGCCCAGTACCACTTTATGCAAACAGTAGAAGTCATTAAACTCAACTTTTGGCAGTTACATATAATAATAAATGTTAGGTAATACAGGCAAAATTGTAACGCTAAAAGTACATTACACAGGCAATTAACGCTAGATTGAAAAAAGATTGAAAACAAAGAAAATAGTCACCTTCAATGTTCCCTTGCACAAGGTGCGTTCAAGCACCATTAATGAAACAGGACATCTCAAAAACTGCCCAAAAAAAATCAATGAAATAAACTTAAAAAGGACGTTGCCTAGGAGGCGCCAAAGTAATATTTAAAAAAACTTTGTACAGTGCACAAAAACAGCAAATAGTTTAATTTTTCAGCAGCATACGTTCCAATAAATTCAGAAATTTGGAAATGCTGTACTGCAAATATGTTGGGTTCACTACATATACAAAAGCAATATGATGCCTGCTTTAGTGCACTAGCCATGATGTGACTCAATCGTGTCAATGATGCTGAACGACAGATAGCCGACAGTTTTCTCTGTTTTCTGTCTCTAATGCATCAAAAGATTGACTTTGCGATAAATGGATTCCAATTCACGTTGACTGACATCACTGTCCACTGCAGGTTTCCTCACTGCGATGAGGCAAGAGGTGACGAGGGCAAACAAAGGCTGGGCTCTGGACTCTGTCACCCTGAACAATAAAGTCCTGAAGAAGACCAAGGAGGAGATCAAGGCCGATCCAGACGTGAGTAACACAGACACAAACCGCAAAGGGAATTTTCTCTTAAAGTTGGAAACTTTTTGGTAAATATTTCCATTGTAATTAATGGAATTGGAATTATTTATTCCTGTTAATGTCAATACATTTGAATATTTTTTGGGTTCTTTTATGTACTCACACTCACACCATAACTTTTGCTCAACAGGAAGGCGTGTACGTTCACGGCCTGTTCCTGGAGGGCGCCGACTGGGACAAGAAGCACTCGGTCCTCTGCGAATCGGCGCCCAAAGTCCTCTTTACGCCCTTGCCTGTCATCCACATGTTTGCCATCAACTCCACCGCCCCTCCCGACCCCAAGTACTACGTGTGCCCCATTTATAAAAAACCCAAGCGTACCGACCTCAATTACATCACCGCCGTGATACTGGGCACCAGTCACCCGCCCGACCACTGGATCATGCGAGGCGTCGCCCTTCTCTGCGATATCAAATGAGCGCATGGACATCGGTGTTCATTGTCTCACTGTTTGTTGTCAGCTTGTTTTATTAAATATAGTTTATATTCATCCAACTGCTCATTCGACGCGTTTTGTGTGCAGAGCGCAGTTCATGCTTTCATGCAGTTCATGTGCGCTGCGGAGTTTGGAAAAGGTTCAAACAGATTTCAAAGCCCAATATCCTGAACTTTTTGTGAGTAGTTGTATTCAGTATTTTAAAAATAATAATAATACAAACTAATAAAATTTAGAAATAAAATTAAAAAAAAAAAACCTTTGCATCATCACACAGTTTTGTGTTACCAAAAGTATGTAATTTGAAAAAAATTACGTCTTTTTTTTTTTTCAACTTCCTTTTTTTTGTATTTCAGACGACACTAAACACAATACTAAGGAGGTTTGGTAATGCATGCCTACCGTTATTTACAAACATTTACGTTTGTCAATTGTATTTCTATGTCAAATCTGTTTTGGATTTATTGATTGCAAATTCATTACATTTTGAGTCACCAAAAGCATGTATCCTCCAATTTGAGGTTTTATTTAAAAAAAATAAAAAATGACAAATAAAAATAAAGGGCTCCAAATTGCCCCTAAATGGTGACAATTTGTCCCTTTAAGTTTGAGGCGGTGCAAGTAAATTATAATATTATTCTCACACATGTGCGACCAGTAAACCATAACTCCATGATTTACTTCTTACAGCCACTAGAGGGCTTTTTTTGCGTGGGGGCATTTTTGTTAATTGATTTTTGTGATATGCTGTATTGACTGTATTGAAAACAACCTCGTTTTTGCCCTAAGTTCTTTTCATTCTTTTTTTTTGGGGGGGGGGGCATTTCAACTGGACAGCAGAAATTCAAGTGGCGCCAGCCATGAAGCGCTCCCTGGCCTCCTGAGTGATCCCCAATTATGTCAACCGGTGTCCCTCTTTGAGAAGTGCTCCGCATCAAACCTCATTAATTCCGCTCTTTTCCCTTATTATTTCCACCGCGGTCCCCATCTGCTCGTGGGCCTGCTAACAGGAGCCCCGGCTCATGCTCAGCCAAGCAAATAACATCACTGCGCGTGCGTCATTAATGCCCACTGAACTGGGCCCTGTTGCTATATTAAGGTGTGTTTATGAAGTTCTCACTAATTTTAGCCAAATCTCCACTATTTTTCTAATCCTTTTCCTCTTCGAAGTACAAGCCTGTGGCTGCAGTGTTGATGCTCAAATATGAAAAGATCTGCCTATACCCGCAAAAGTCATCAAAGTGTACATATTTGGATATTATTTTTTTATGCAAAAAAATTGTTTTTTATATATATATATATAAATGAATGAAATAATTTGGTGAATTTTTTTTAAAGGTTATAATTTTTTTTACTTACCACCTTTTTTGACAATGATGTCTATGTATTGTATCTCTAAATTTGGTGGCAAAAATATATTTTTCTTTGTGTGTAAAAACTCACAAAACTAACTAACTAACAATGTACGTATTGTTATCCCAAAAAAGGTCTCCAAATCTGATGAGTTAATTTTTATACAATAAAAAAAAAAGAAAAATATTCTACTTTGTAATTTGAATACATTTGGTAAATTTGAAAAAAAAATCTACAAAAATTTTAGATACATTTTTTCCATGTTTTAATATCAGGTTTTAAAGATTTGTATTCTTAGATTTTTTTTATTTGAAAAAAAATCTACAAAAATTTGAGATAAATTTTTTCCATGTTTTAATATCAGGTTTTAAAGATTTGTATTCTTAGATTTTTTTTAATTTTTAAATTAAAAAAATTAGCATAAGTATCAACAAATGTCAATGTGTCTGACATATAATCTGATGAATTTGTTGTCATCAATAATTTGTTAAATTTTTCCCCCTTTGCTTTTCAGCTTAGTGGAACAAAATACACAATGTCACAAAAACTCCACCCCTAACAAGCCAGCCATTTGTCCGGATTGTGCAGGTAGTATGACTCTAACATTACCTCAATATCTTTTTTTTTGTTTGTTTTTGACCTCTCAGTCCACACACAAAAGTTCCAGGACAGATAGAACTTAGTATAAAATGGACAATAACATGCTGGTGGTTGAAGTTTATCGGTGGGCAATTAGCGGGCCGGATGGGGGGTCCTATGACACCCCCTCTTGGGCCTGATGGAGTGGAGCCTCATCTGCCTAACAGCCTGGCAAATATCCACGGTGGGCCGCCATCCCAGCCATTGTACACAGCCTCTCATTAAGAACAGCCGAGTCAAGAAAAGCAAGTCTTACAGTCGAGCTACTTTAATGTTTTGTTTTTTTTTGTTTATTTTTGCATATGCGTAATGAAGACTTCCATCGGACCTCAAAAGCTCTGAAACTTGACTGCACTTGTTTCAGTCATTTCAAAGCTCATCTAAACATTGAAAGATAATCACATTTAAAAATAATCTAAATGGGTCGTTGGTTGACAATCAGGTCATGAAAAGGCTTTTTTATTCATGGGCATCTGAGGACATTCCGTCTATGACTGAGGATCTGGACTTAATCGCTTTAAAAGCAGTAATTAGGTGTTAAGAGGCAGGCTTGTCTCTTTAAATTAGCCTCTGAGTGGCCAGATTACACTCTTTAACTTTGCGACAGGCCTCTTCTTGCGTTGTCATGTGTGCCACCAACATAATACATGTTTTTGAAATGAACAAAATATTGAGGCATGATCTGATTAAATTCAACATGAAGAATGACGTGTATTGGACGAATCCTTACAGCCCCCCCCCCCTCCGCAAATATAGTATAGTGGTGCCTTGAGATACAAATGACCCGTATCGGAATTTTTTCCAGAGCTGAGCCGTCATTCCATGATTTTCTTTGCTTTGACTTACAAGCGCAATGTTGAGATTTGAGCACCATAGTTAACGATGCTTCAAAAAAAGATGCAATGCGCCTTCCACTTGAAGTTTGCAAAACATATAAGAAAAAGAATTACAAATATATTTAAAACAACCAAACAACTTGAATTTAGAAACGCCACCGCTAGCTTAACACTGACGCAAAATGGAAAAGACCATTGACAGGTTTAGACTTAACATCAATAATCGCAATATACTGGCTAAGTCACTCAAATAAGAAATAGCACTTTGATTTCAATTCAATCATTACATCACAATGTTTAAATTCTTTGCATTTCATGATGTCACCCATTTAATTATGTTATTACTCAGATTTTTTTTCATTTAAAATACGAACCCGAGTTTCCTTATTTTTGGGGAAGGCTGGAACAAATTAATGGCAATTTCATTCATTTCAGTGGGGAGAGATGATTTGAGTTACGAGTGTTTTGAGTTATTAGCGTTCTCATGGAATAAATTCAACTTGTATTTCAAGGCACCACTGTAGATAACCTCTACGTGTACGGGCCACCAATAAATTTCTTCAGAGCATGACCTTCATCACACATTTATACAAATTTAGTCAAGCTCTGACCTTGTGGAGGTTTTAGTCACCAATTGCTAGATGCACCTGGGCTGCGCTTTCGATGACACTGGAACGCCTCTTGAGGCAGAGCGTGGGCTACCAAATGATCAAACACGCGAAACTAGATTTGCCCCTCACGTAAGAAGATACGCCCGTTTTTCAGCCAAGCAGTCTACATTTACCATCACCAAATTGTCCGCTGGAACGCTAGGTGCAACGCAGTCACGACAACGCCCCGCAAGGTGCGACATGGTTCCAAACTGTAAACTCGAACAAATTTTCAAACAAGCACAGGTGGTGCTGCCGCTTCCGCCAAGCAAAGTAATGAAGGTGGATGCATTTGAAGTAACAGTCAAGACATTCTTTTTATTCAGACAGAACATTGTTAAACCTAAATACACTTGATCATCTTCACTGGATGTCGGCAGTTTGACTGTGGAAAGTCAGGATGTAAAATTCATGAGACCATTTGTATTTTTCTTTTGATATATACTGTATATATAAATGTCTAATCTGTATTCAATGCTGATGAAAAAAACATGTTGTGGCCACCTCAATGAATACGTTAAATCAAATGCTTTTTTTTAAAAAAAAAAAAGTTATTTACAGTAGTCACGTTTCCACCTGGTATTTATAGTTGACGATACAAAAAGGCTCCATTCAGATATTTTCAAAGCTGCAGACCCCAGCCCATTGGTCCCCCGACTTAATAAAGATACTGGAGCCCTTCTTTTGGCCCCATTAACTTAACCCAAGACTAAATTTAGGCAATAGTTCACACAGTCTAAACACACAATGGTCCTCCAAAAGTCCTGACATCCAAAGTACCCGTGTGTTGTCGCCATAATTTGTAAACATTCACTGGAGCAGCCCAGAAAAAACAAAAACAAAAGAAAAACGGAGGTTCACATGTGTTGCCAGGTTTTGTCCATGGATTGAATGTGCTCTTTGGCCTTCATCCTGAGTGCTGCAATACTGGAGCTCCTGTCGTCCTCCATGGGGAATTTGTCATTGAAGTTAGATGGGCACTGGTACGGCGGCGGCCCCCCCATCGGCTGCATGCCCTGCACCAGGCCGGGCGGACCGCCGAGGAAGCCGTGCCCCGGGTAGGCCGGCTGCAAGCCCTGCGGCGAGCCCATGAAGCCTGGGATAGCGTGCATGGGCGTAGTGCTGGAGATAGGAGAGGTGAGCCAGGGATCCAGGGGCATTGGGTTGGCCACGGGCCCAACGCTGGGCGCCAATGGGGGCCGGTTGAAGGAAAGCATGGGAGAGTCGTGCAGCTTCATGGTGGTGGAGTCCATCTTCTCCTGACGGCGCCATTTGGCGCGCCGATTCTGGAACCACACCTGGACACAGGCAAAGCGTTCACTCATCATGACCACTACAAACTAGAGCAGGCGTGGGCAAACTACGGCCCGGGGGCCATATGCAGTCCGTTAAACGTTTTAAGCCGGCCCGCTGAACTTGAAAAAATTGAAATGAATAAACCTTAATGTTTTAGTTTCGAAATACTGTGGTGTGTCAAAAACATATATTTTGTTGTAATGCTATTGTTCACTTTCATTTAAAATTAAATGTATTTTTTTTTCTCCGATGAGGTGAGGTTACCAAAACACTCCATCCGTCTGCTCCTGGTCCGGCCCCTCTGTCAACTTTTAGAACCCATTGTGGCCCGACAATCAAAAAGTTTGCACACCCCTGAACTAGAGAGTCACTATTAGTTTTTAAGGACTTGATGTTAGACCAGAGCGTTGCAGGTTAAAACCAGTCAAAAATACAAAACATGGAATCGGTTTACACGTCTTCATACCATTGAGCAAGGCACTGAACCCAAAAGACCTGATCCGGACTAAAGTATAAAACTTGGAAGTGGTTTCAAAGTTTCACATGTGCTCACTTGTTATTTGGGCAACATAATGAAGCCCTTAATCACTTTTTTCCTCACTGGCAAAGGGTTGATAACTGATTGAAAAAAGTTCTTGAGAAGAAATGTAGCAGAGCTCACGTTTTAAATGTGAAAAAAGTCGACGTTCAAGTTAATTTAATCGTGGTGAATAAAATTGTGATCACTATCAACATTATTCAGCTCTAACGTCATAGATGTTGACATAAAAGTTAATTGAACTGATCATACCATTTGTATTCTGGGGATGGCCTGCACAATTACCATTGTAAAAGTCCACAAAGTATTCCTCACATTTTTTTTTTTTTTGTATTTGCCTTAAGTTCTCTCAAGCGAATTTTCTCCAAAATGAACACTGTTGACTCTTTTTTTCCACCCACCACTTGTACATCATACAGCAACCTTCATCAAGACCACTTAGCCAAACTGTCATTTATGTTTGCGCTTGCGGCGAACTGGACAAAGGATGGCAGTCAGCAGATGCTGGCCGCAGTGTGCAGAAGCAACAACCTAAAAATAGAGGAGCGCTTTTTGTTGATGGGCGAACAAGGGAAACAAATCAAATTCTTGATGCCTGCCACAATTTCCCACTTAAGTTGCATAAGTCTTGACTGGACGATTGTTTGAGACCTGGACCTTGCATTTCAAACAAGAGAATGAATGACTAATTCCAAGCACTTTTGAAGTGGCCTTGAGCCAGGCACTTCTCTTATTGGGACCTGCTACACCAAAGTTTTAGAATTTAGGAAGTGTTTTCAACAATAGAAGGCTACATTTCCAAACCTTTTCCAGTGTCCTTGAGCAAGACACTAAACTCCGCTAGGGCACGGTAGCCCAGTCTCTACGGATTTGGCTTTGTCCCAGAGGATTTCAGGATTTAGAAAGACTGTGCTCCGAAAAGTGGAACTTGGTACTGATTGCCAAAGAGGTGAATTCACTTTCCGAAAACAGTTGACGTGATCTGGAATCACTGAACCTATGATTCTTCTGGTGCGCAGGAGTTGTACCAAACTCCCAACTACTTTGGACCGCAGAGTCGCTGTCCATTACGAGTTGAAATATTTAAGTTAAGACTGGTTGCTAAGGAGAGATTCTTAAGTACTGCGGAAGGTAATAAACCTCCTGCAGGACTGTCAGTTGATCTGTTTGGGATTGGCTTTGGAGCAGAGAGTTGTCGGTTTTAAGACCTTCTATGAAATTAACATTGGAACTTGGAAGTGAGATTGGCCAGTTCGGTAACATCTTGGCCTTGGACCAGAGATACCGCCAACATGCTCTTGCATAAGGCTCTGAACCTATACCTGAACCATGAAATTATTTAATGGTGAGGGGTCTGTGGATAGCCCGCCCCCCCCAAAGCAAATATCCAGGATCGCCGCTCGTTGTCCCCACCCTTTGCACCCCACCGGATTGCAGGTAAAGACCGCCTATGGACGACAATATCGGATCTTGGACTGGTTGCTTCTCTCAAAGTTCACTTTCCAAGCTCTATCAAAGTGCCCTTGTGCAAGTCATCAAAATCCAACTTCCAGGAATGTGGAGGTCAAATATTATTTTCTGAATGATGTACACTTTCAAGCCGGCCTTACCTGCACGCGGACCTCGGGCAGGTTGACCTTCATGGCCAGCTCCTCACGGCTGTAGACATCCGGGTAGTGGGACTTCTCGAAAGCACGCTCCAGCTCGTGCAGCTGGTAGGTAGTGAAGGTGGTTCGGTTCCTGCGGTGCTTCTTCTTGCCGTGCTCCTCCTCTACAATGGCCTTAGGGGAGTCCTCGGCCAGGTCCTTTTGCAAGCTGCTCATCTCTCCATCACACTTGTTGCTGGAGAACAGCTCTGACGCTGAAAAGACAGAGAAGATTGTTGGATTGTTAGACTGAATGCATTTCTCCTGCCGAGCATTTCTGGACATAACATCCTGGTGCAGAGAGTAGTGAAATCTGACTGATGTCCTTGGCAGTAGGTCCTTACCATGGGGGGTCTTGGGGAGCCCCAAGTGACATGACATCTTTCACTGAATTCCTCTCTTAAAGTAATCCCACAGGAACAGATGCTACCTAGCAGTTAAATCCGACTCTAATCCTTCCACGCAGTCCGCATTGTGTCTACTAAAAACTAACTAAGACGTTTTAAGACAAGAGGAGTACTGGCTTGTGATGATGACATAATGTCACAGTAGCTAGATTAGATAACCAAATTATTTGGAACAGCCCAAACAGTATGATGCAGCGTATTGTGGTTGTCTTTGTGATGGCAGGACTTTGAATGATTTTTGAAGAGCATGTCATGCAGAACACGCCAAATCATAGTTTATATTCACTAACCGAAAAATGCATTAAACTCGTTTGCAGTAAATTATTTGCAACAGTGGTGGGAAATTAATTTTGCTAAGGGGCCACATGAGAAACTGGAATGCTTGCTGAGTTAGTTAACATGCTAACCCCAAATTTCTTCGATATTAATTTTAATAGATTTCAAGAAGGCATATTATCTCAAATACACTACATGTGTTGATATGGTGTAAAAATGCACATTTTAAACAAAATTATGAGCGGTCGATTATGGGCACCAAACGGCAACACATATTAGCTGTTCCTAGTCAGGACTTCCAACTACAAAAAGTAGATAAGTGGGAAGTATGATATTATTGAAGTGATGTATACTGATGCAGTGATGGCTTAAAATACACTCAACACATACAGTAAATCAGACGTGGGCAAACTACGGCCCGGGGGCCACATGCGGCCCGTTAAACGTTTTAATCCGTCCCGCCGAATTTTTAAAAAATTAAATGAATAAATCTTGTTAATGTTTTATTTTCTCAATACTGTGGTGTGTCAAAGACATTTTGTTGTAATGCTTTTGTCCACTTTCATTTAAAATTACATTTATTTTTTTTCTCTGATGAGGTGAGGTTACCAAAACACTCTCTTCCATCTGCTCCTGGTCCGGCCACTCTGTCAAATTTTAGAACCCATAGTGGCCCGCCAATCAAAAAGTTTGCACACCCCTGCAGTATATGAAACTGTAAATTTGCGTCTTGTATTATAAGACCAAATCCTTTTGACCGCCTTTCCACCAAGGTGCGGAAAAAGAAATTAGAACATTAGGACAACTTCTGTCATTTTTCCTAGTCTCTTTTTTGAGAAAAAAAAATATATATAGTTGCTAGAGTTGTCAGAAACGTTACTAAATCTAGCAAAATTTCCGAAAAAAATTGATGTTTTATTTTGACTTCATGGCCACTGAGGGCCTGTGAGAGACTGTGGGCGGGCCGGATGTGGCTCCCGAACCATACTTTGCCCTGCACTGATTTACAAGGTCTTCTCACTAACATGGCAGCGTCAGTCACTTCATAATCACAACCTTAACATTTTCTTCTATTATTTGGAAAATATGTAATCTTGGATAATGAGTCACTTGCTGCCTCACCAAGTTTTTCTCGCCTTAAACAACGTTTCATTTGAATGTTGAAACTAGTAAAGATAAATACAAACCTATTGTCTTGAGAAAAAAAAATTCTATGTGCAAAGTACCTCAAAGGATGTTCATAATGGCCATCTACTGCCATGAATTTTGTGTTTAGGAAGATAGATTTATAATGTCCCAAATATTTTCAAAGGTAATTGAAATATTTGTAATTTTATTTAATTGTGAATGTGTGTTCGCATAATTTCATAGCACAAGGATCCATATTCAAATTAAACTCAAGTCCAACCATGCGATCTCTCCCAGCCAAAAAGCAATACATAGATTCATAAAGTCAAAATTTGTGAATTTTTTTTTTTTTTTCATTTTCTTAACAATGAATATATTTTTGTAAGGTTTTAAAGGGCAAGGAACCATATTTGGTACAGTAACTTGTTAACAATAGACGTGACATGCTTCCCTTTACGGCAGTAGAATCATGTGACTCCCCCTGGCCAATCAGATAATGCTAACAATAATAATATGTTAAAAAAAATCTCCTTTCAATTTTCTAATATTTTTGACATATTGCATATTGTTGCATTCCAGCATTCTAATTGCGCCTCAAAGCAATTGTTAGAGAGTCTAAGTGAGTACAATGGTGATTCTATGAATGATAAAGGATCAATAATATTTTATTAAATTTTGCATTATACATTATCATTATTTAAGGTTAATATTTATTCCCATTGGTGCATGGAATAACAAATAATAAAACATCTATAAAGTCGTAAAAAATATTTATTAATTTTATAATATTTTTTACAAATAACATTTTTTTAATAAAAATTTCAACCAGTTTTATCATTTTTACAAATATGTTTGTACTGCAGCCGCCTCAAAGACCCTTTTCGCCAGAATCAGTGTTCACAAGTTACACTGCGGATGATGATCCTCCAATAATAATTAAAAAAAATTACACTTAGAAATGTTTCAAAAGACATTTTCCATGTATGTTTATTTTCAAATCAATTACATAATTTATATTTGTTTAAATTTTTGAGTTAAAGTGTTCTCTTTTGTTGAAGATCATACAAATGATATTCTGAAAATTATATTGTCGCTTTTATTTATTTATTTTTATCTAATTGTTAATCTTTTTTTTTTTTTTCAATACTTTTGCATTCCAGTACACCAGTGCCGCCTCAGAATTTGTGGTCACAATTTCCTATGTGGAAGGGAAGTGCATGGTTTTCACATGAAATGACTTTTTATTCCTGTGTACTTTTACCGCTCACCGGGATAGGACGAATGCGGTGAGTTGTCAGCCAGTTCCGAAAGATGCCCGTACGGATCGTGCTTGTCGGGAGGTTGCAAGCTTTCCCTCGTGGCCTTCTGCCTGTGCTCGTCGTCTTCGTGGTGGTGGTCGTGGACGACGTGATGTTGGAGCAGAGAGTCCTGCTCCTTGGCGAAGCCAAGGATGACATCGATACTGTGTACCCTGCCCCCGGAGCTGGACCCGGCGGCCCCTTTTCCCATGTCATAGTTGTCCAGGCAACCGTCTTCCACCATTGCCAGGGTATCCATTGACAAATGCATCCGATCCTTCTTGGGGGGCTTCGGATGGCGGGAAAGCGGATAGACTGGAATTCTGACGCTCAGATCACTTTCCGGTTTCTCCTGCCGAACCCCGATAGATGGACATGTTCGTTTTCCGAAGAGAAGGAACTATTGAACAGTCTTGGACTCGAAGCACCAATGCGATCTTACCTACATTTGCTTCCAGTCACAGGCAGCACGTTGCCTGCAGTATCTAAGTGGTCTACTGACACTACTCGGTTGCAAGTGGCACTTGTTGCTCCACGTTAAGTCCTCCAAATCCGCCCCCCCCACCCACCGCCTCCTCACCAAGTGAGCAAATGTGATGACGGCGTCCCGTCTTCCACCGCCAAACCAAACTCTCGGTAAATAAAAAAAGACAATGGACCACGAAAAGGAAGACAAACGGAGGAGGGATTAAGAGGTATATTAATTGGGATCCTTCCCCTTTAAGAATGACTGACAGTTGTTTTCTGCCCAAGTAATTGCTCCAAATGTGCGCCGCATTCAGGGCACAGTTGGAGGCCGTCGCTAATGAAGCCTTGACAAAACTTTCTTTCAAAAAAGCCATTGTGCGCCAGATAAAGGCCACTAAGCGAGAGTTGTGCACTAATCCCTTCATTACGCACTCCAGAGACACAAGAGATGGATGGACTTTTAACTCGAATGCTTAGCCGCTGGAAACACCCCAGAATCGTTTCCTTTTTCGATTATCTGTTAAACACCCTCCTGTCATGTTGAGGGCCAAATTGGACCGTTTTCAAAGTTAGAAAAAAGATTAAACCCCCTAAATTATTTGCAATAAAATGTTCTATGCACCTTCACTAGTCTAAACATGGCATTCTGAAGTTTTTTTTTCTGACGCTGAGCCATGATTGGTTATTAGCTTGAGCACTGAGCAACTTAGCCTGGAAAGACTTGATGTGAATAATTTCCCTTTTGGATTCTCATACGTTACACTTACCTTTATGTCCTTTTTTCAGAGGTTGGACCTGATTAATGGCATTTCCATTCATTTCAATGGATAAAAATTCTTTGATTTACAATCGATTTGACTTACAACTGCTGTAAGGAAATAAATGAAAATCGCATCTATACAATATAAGGAGTATAATAAAATACTTTTAAAAATCGGAAAGTTGGTTTTTTTCTCCTCAAGTAGAACTCATGGAGTTTAATTTCAGTAATTTCCAATCAGTCCAAAATAAAGTCAAATTTTACGAGAGAGAAAAATTGAGTTTTTGATAGTTCAGCATGCATATTTGGTGCGCCAATGAAAGAAATCTAAAAGGAGTGTTAATTGAAAACAATAATGGTAGAATGGGATTGTCAGGTGGGCGTGGTCACCGGTCTTGCGGGGTCTTTGCAAGTTTCTCTTGGTGTGCCGTCTGGCTTGGCCGACCCGAGCTGCCGCAGCTCCAGTCGGAGGTGTTGCACAGATCAATCCTGTTCCTTAATGAGCCTAAAGACTTCACTGGAGATTTCCTCTGACCTGACTCCCCCCCACCGCACATCATATATTTAGGACACCCTTTTCACTTGGTCTTAGTAGGGATTTTTTTCATTTTATTTTATTTTGTGAGCACATTTTGATACACTTATGACTTATGACAAACATCAAAAAAGTGTGAATAGGTATTTTATTTTTAAATTAATTTTCAACACATCAAAAGATATTTATTTACTTTGGCTTTACAAAGACTATTGGTAATAAAATATTTTGTAATATTTAAAGTATTTCCAACATTAATTTTGAGAATTCCATCTGCAATGTAGCAAGGGGAACGACTAATATAAATGCAGTGCCCAGGTGGCACATTAGTACATTGGCCATCCAATTGATGCTGAGTGACAATTATGGTGTGCTATTTTTCCTCATTAAATACCACACTTTGTTTATTTTATTTTTTTTCGGGGGGGTCGGGGGAGAGGAGTGGGACTGGAACGGATTAATGACATTTCCATTCATTACAATTGGAAAAGATGATTTGAGGTACAGGTGTTTATGGTGACAAAATTGATCACAAAACAAATGAAACTTGTATCTCAAGACATCTCAAGTCGGTCTCATACAGTCTTTCCCAAAAGACTTAATTCTACATGTCATTCGTTGAAACTGCGTGTTGCATTGAGTTTGTTGTTGTTCAAAGGCTTGCTAACAAAATTAAACCCATCTGTCAACATCGGGCCTCTTTGCCAACAAGCCTGGCTTATTCCATGTATAGGAGACCACTCACATCAGTGTAACAACATAGCTTCTGTCTATCATTTTTGTTTATGTGCTTTGTTTTATTGCTAAATGAATCCCAGCTAATCAGCAAATGGGAAGAACAACGTTGATAAAGTCACAGATTATTCAGAAGACACGACTTGTAATATAAATGTTTTTATTACATTTTGCCAATTTTTGGCAACAAAATGGATGTCACATGCCTTACTATAAGGCAGTAGTACTATTAATTTCATTTATATATTTTATAAATGACACCGTTGTAAAGGCCAAGTTCCCATTCTTTTACTGAAAAAAAGCATGTGCTTGACAACATTAATTAATACAGGTAGTGGTAATCATTTAGATCTGACGCAAATTGTCATATTGTCCGAGGAGTCGTCTAGTGACACCTAGCGAGTCATTGGCGAGCGAAATTGATAATCATGTTATCACATTAATATATTAAAGCTGTCCCTCTTTGCTTGTTTCCCCCACCATTATCCTAATTGAGTGCAAATTGGTTAAGCGGGCGCAGTGTAGCTACCAAGCATCTTAGTTTTATCAGATGACACTTTAAGCCTGCCACATCCTATTAGCCACAAAGCAGCTAACGCTGCAAAGGCGCTGTGTCAGCTTGCGAGGGAACGAGGGAGGAAGAAAGGAAGCACGGCAGGAAAAAAGAAAGGGGGATGGGGAGCAGGAGGACAGGGAGATGATGGATGGGAGGGGCTACTGCCGAGCACCATGTGACCGGCTTGGAGTCAAACGTGCGGGAGAAAAGGACTAATGTGATGTATATGCATACACTCCCCTCCAAACGGCAAGGTCAATTTATTTGTTTTTGTTGATAACTGAAGACATTTGGAGTTCTGTTCAAAAGATGAAAGTGCAGAATTGCAGCTTTTAGTTCAGAGTATTTCTAGATGTGTTAAACAACTCGAGACAGGACAGATTTAGCTTGAAACCACTAACTTTTCAAGTGAGGAAAGGTATTGGAACAGACATGTTTTTAAGGTGACCCCGGCGGTGTGTTGTAGTCGAGGAGCTCCGGTTGCGCCGGCTGCCTTGACTAGGCTGGCTCCCTGCTCGCACGCCAGTAACGGCTACATTCGCTGTGGTGCCAAAAAAGAGTGGACACTTCGTGAACTGTGGTCAGTAAGCGAGCTGATCACCACAGCTGGGCAGTTGACCCTTTTTTGCGGGTCAGTCCCCTGCCCTCCAGCTGCGATATCTGTGCCATTCCTGCCTCAACCCTGCGGCCTTATTCATAAAAATTTTCGTTGTTACCTGTCCCATTACATTCAAGAGAGGAAGTGTATTTGTGTATTTATTATTTTCACCGCATTAGATTGCCTAAAATTGCGCAAAAATTAAAGATGACGCTAATATCCATCCATACATTATCTGAGCCACTTCTCTTCACGAGTGAGCCTATCCCAGCTGTGTATGGACAGTAGGCAACTGGTTGCCTGCCAATCACAAGGAACACAAAGACAAACAACCACTCGTGCTCACAATCACGCCTATAGGGACAATTTGAAGTGATTCATTAACCTACCCGGCATATCTTTGGAATGTAGGAGGACACTGGAGTGCCCGGAGAAAATCCATGCATGCACGGGGAGAACGAGCAAACTGCACACTATATATATCTATACATGCCATATCGCCTTATAATTTTTAATGAAAATAATATTTATCAGCTACTCGACACTCAAAGTAAATCAATGCTGAGGTTCTTTTGGCTTTGCTTATGAAACGTTTTAGCAACATTTTCCAAGGTGACGCAGCAGACCAAGTTGTTTGGCGAGCGTTTAAGAAACCTTGGGAGCTTTTCTGTCGCTTTATCTTTTAATCTTTTAGTTTGCCAAAATGGGCAAAGGGGTTAAAACCCTTCCTGGATTCATCCAGCTTAGGCTCCCTTATTGCACACAGGATTGTTTCTGCTCTAAGACAAACCCTTCAACATTACGTCGACTGCTGCTGTCCTTTTGACGAGTCGCCGGTAGAGCGTGGCACCAGGTCTCTTATCCCAGCCAATCAGCAAAGATGCAAAGACATGACATATATATATATATATATATATTTTTATTTTTTTTATTTATATATTTATTAATTATTATTTTATTAATTATTAATTAATATTATTTTATAATTTATTTGAATATAATAATTAATTAATAATTAAATATTTCCATTTTGTACTTTGTTTTGCATATTTTAATATGGCATGGGTAAATTCCATAGTTTATTTTAGTTAGATTAATTAAATTATTTTTAAATCTGCACATTTTAATAAAAACATCCTTGAATGTAAGTTTAATGTATATCTTATTTTTATTTTATTTATTTTTATTTTTTTGCATTTTACATTTTTGGTGCATTTATCATATGTATTTATATTAACCTTCTAGCCGATCTATCTGTCATATCTACTCTAACGTTGTTTGTCTATCGGGCGATCCATCCATCAATCTATCAATCGCTGTGTTTAATCCATGTGAGCTGTAGGTCAGAGAAGAGCGACTTGACATAAGGCAAGCATCATTAAAAGTTCAAAGGGCGCAGGGAGTAAGCAGGAGGCTTTGGGCAAAGCTTCACGGTGGAGTGGCTGTGGTGGTGCTGGTGCTCATCTGGGGCCAGACCAAATCAACGGGACGGTCACGGTGGTGGCTGGTGGAGAATAAATATATTTATTGTCATAATTATCATCAAGACAGTGACAAGTATTGGTGCATGTAAATCACCCCACGGCCACTCGAAGAATGACGTCTACATGCTATTGCACAGCAAGAGCAAATTAATCAAATGTTTTTTCCCAGTAAACAGCTGTCTCACCGTCAAAGAAATAACCAATATTTAATCATAAGTAGGAGGGCACTGTCTTCTGATTGAACAATGCTGATGGACGACAAACCGTGGCGGTCGCGTTATGCCAATGTCAGACAACACGAATGTACCCCGATGATTTTTTTTATAATGCATATAATTATTTTATTGTATTTTTAGTCAAAAAAATGTTTAATTAATTGCTTTACTTTTAACATATATTTTTCTTTCGCTGTTTTTTTAGGCTTTTTACTATCAGGGTTTTTGGGGTCAATCAGTGATTAGTGCGTTTCAAGGAAAAAAAAAACAATATTCAATCACCTGTTTGATCACAAAAACGGAGTAATATATCTAATTAAACAACTTGCGACAATGGACCCTCACCATAGCAAAAATGGTTTTGAAGAATAATCATTTAAAACCCCAAAAATGATTTGCTTATAAACATTAAACACAACATGTAATGTTTCCATGTTTTGTCATGCACGAGCATTGCCAATCATTCAGGTGGCCAGGTCTTCTGCTCAAACAATCGCTATCTCGGCTCAGCAGCATCTCAAGTTCTGATCCTGCTGCCCACTCCTTTTTGGCTCGTATCGGAAACTGGCTGTGTTGTACAAGTCCTTGGTGCCCACAGAGTCAAATGATTATTTTTTTTTTTTAGATTGTTTAACCTCGTTTTACCTGGTGCGTACGCAAACTATATTGACTTTATAGGAAACCGCATCGCAAGAAAAGCTCAACTTACGTTTGGTATGACCGTAGTATATCTCAGAACCCTGGTAGGTCCAATAACGGACCTAGTGTATTTTTGTGTTAGTTCAAACAACACACCTGTCTGCGTAGCATTTGAGGCTTCACACTCACAAGACACAAGACAAGCCTAAAAATAGATTAGCGTTCAGGCTCACATCTACACCGTGGTAGTCAGTGAATGAGGTTTGCTGTAATGTCCAATATCGACCAATTTCGATCCAGTCGATCAGATCGGTGCAAAAACTATTCCAATATCCTGACCATAGTTTTATTTTGACATTTAATAGTTTTTATCAACTACTAGTTTTTTTTAGCCTTCCTCATTTCTCACTAACATCATTAAGCAATTTGGAAGAGTATTTTCATATTAGTCTGCTTCATTTGACAGCTAATAATCAAATGTCATATTTTAAAATATTTATGCTAATGACATAACAGCCAATATAGTCCAGTATACTTCTCTCTGAAGGGGTCTGTGCAAGAAGAGCCTGTCCTCCCGTTTAATAAGCTTACGATCAGCTTGACACACGTCACTCTTGTGCTTGTTCTCTTGTACGGCGCCTCTGTCTTTTTTACCCTTTAACTGCCTCCTTTTAGTCTCCTATCGGTGGAAATTTAAAGCTCCCTGAACGACGGCTCAGTCTGAACCACCGCCGCTGAAACAATGACGTCAGTGGAGCGACTGGAGATGTTAATGTGATTAAATTATTGTTTTAACGTGCACTGGGCTAAGAGGCGTGTTTAAACAGTGACATCCTTACACGGAGGAGCACCTGGCTGAACGATTCCCGTATGAAGTTAATCCGATCTTCTCTGGCCCTCGACTAATTTGAGCCCAAATAAAATAAACAAGACACCTAAAAGCTGCCCCGTAAGCCGTATTGCATCCGTTGATGTCATAGCGTTGTGCACGCAGCAGGAAGTGCAGGCCGTCTAATACGCGCCACAAGCTTCCTGTTGATGTCAACACAAAGTTAAACCTTTGAAAACAACTGTCTGATCTTTGTGTACACAGGCAATGTGATCTCAGATGATGGATGGATGGACACGTGAATGAATGGATACATTATTGAATGTCAATTGAATGGAAAGTTACATTACTCAAGTCAACTTTATTTATAGTGCACTTTAAAACAACAAGAGCTCCGTTCAAAATATTGTACATAAAATAAACATCAGACATGTTAAAAAAAAAAAAACACATATTAATAATACATAAACAGTAGACACAATAAAACACAAAAACAATGCAGATTCTCAGTCGAAAGTCAAGGAATAAAAATGTGTCTTAAGATAAAATCGAATAAATTACTTCCTTCAGACAGGACAAAAGTGGACCTAAGGAGAAAGTGTCATTTTCACTTAGCGGGACAAAGATCCGACTGGCATCCGTGTAGCATGGAAAGGGAATACCATGCGTCCTTAAGATGGAGTTTAGGAGCAGCAAATACAAAGAAAAAAGCAAGGGCCCCAAAATTTAACCCTGTGGAACACCTTACAGAGTGGGCAGAGTTTGACTCAGAGCAACCAATTCTGACACAAAACATAACGCCTGCCACCTAGTATCTAAAACCACTCTAGAGTACAAAGTAGCACTAATGCCACAGAATACTGTGGTCCGAACAAGACACATTTAGTCTCCGGTATCATCAGCCAGGCGGATGCCATTAAAAGCTCATAACAGAGCTCAGAATGTAAAATGCAGCAACTTAAAATCTGACTGGAAAAATTCCATGACATAAGACTAATGGTCGACTGAAAGGAGAAATGTACAAGAACATACAATGATGAACAGACTGACAAATCGATGGACGATAGATGATGTCCACACCGATGGACGTAGGGAAAAGTGAATGGACAGATGAATGGGTGAATGCATAGATATGTGGACAAATGAACGAATGAGCAAACTGCTGGTTGGACAGATAAAAGACAGATGGTCATCCAATGGCGGATCAGATTGATTCCTGTACTGAAGGTCAGATGGATGAACTAAATAGAGGCGTACACGAATGTTTTGTTATTTAAATTATCGCTTTGATCATGACTGCAGCCTGTCTAATTAGGGCGACTCCTTGACTTGTGAATCCTGGCAGATTTTTTTTGTCTTGAGTTCCACGCAAAATAACTTTTTACAAGCGTTAATTTGTGCCAGTGGTTGCCGTGCTTATGAACCTTTCAACAACTTATACTTGATCACAAACGGTGCAGCAACACATGCAAGACAGACAATGTAGCACTACTCACGGGCAAACAGAATCTTCTTTCACCTTTGTGGATAAACAACCACAATTATTGCATCTTAGTTTCAATAGTCTGTATTGTATTGCCCTCAGGTGGCCCAAGAGCAATATCCACTGAATTATCATAATCGACAAAAAAATTTAATTTTTCACATTATATTGTATGTTTTTATGAAATACACTTTCGAGTGCTATTTTTTTCATTAGGCAAAGCACCACTACCTTAATAAATTGCTTCTCCTACTGGTTGCTTCCAGGCACTGACATCCATTATTGCCTTTGTGCAATGTATCCTCATTCATAAAAATCATTGACAGAATTTACGCAATCCAATTTCCATTAATCAATTTGATGGCTTATCAATCATTGAGTCATTATGAGGTGTGAAGCGTGTGACTTGCAGACGCGTGAGTGTGTGTGCATGCCTGGGGCGAGTTCATATAATCGGTTGTGCTAATCCATGCTTAATGCACATTTAGGTCATAGTTTGTCTTCACACTCCACTACACTTTGGCGGAAATGTTGACAGCAGCTCTTTTATCGGAATTTTCACAAACCCATTTTATGGAGGTAGGAGGGAGCATGGGAAAGGAAGTGTTAGGGCATGCAGCTTTTGACTGTCAGCCTTTGATTCACGCACACTATACCGCCCTCCAGTGGCGACTCTGAAGTAGTGCCATCAATGCAGATAACGCATCATGTTGACAGCGATTATTATACAGGAGTATGTTTTTTGTTTGTTTGTTTTTATTGGATGGCAAAACCAAATATTTGAGGATTAGGATGTTTTAAAGCCTTGATTTTTTTAGTTTTCATTGTTATTTGATTTAAAATATTAATTAATTACTTTATTTATTTATGTGATTTAATTTTCATTGTTTCATTTTTTTGGGGTGTTCTTAAACAAAAGACCACTCAGTTCCCACAGGCTGTACTGTCCCAATGTACAATCTTATTTATTTGTTTAGTTTTAAAATATAGTATATTTTTATTGATTTTAATGATAACTTTTACATCGAGGGTTTTTGTCATACTATAAAAAAGCGCTTACATTTTTATTAAAAAAAATATTGAGATGATTTTGTATTTCATTAACTTGAATATTTCAATACATTTTTTATTTAAAATTTTACATTTAAATATTTTTAAAAATATTTGATAAGTGCATCAAGCATAAAAACAAATATAGCATACAAATACCTTTTTTTTCTGTAAAACTCATTGAATTAAAAATTTAAGTTTGTAATTGATTCTCTTTTTATTTCACAGTTTTGTGTCTTTTTAGTTGTCTTTAAATTAATTGTATTCATATTCTTTTATTTTCTATTTTTAGTTTTTATTTTTTACATTTCTTTCATCGTTTTTGTATTTCTTTCATATTTTTCGTACTTCCTTCATTCATATTTGTTTTTCATTCATAATCTGTCATCTGTTTTCAATTCCTTAAATTTCAGGCAGAAGCAACCCAAGTGTTGGGACAAACAAGTCTTGAAAAACGCATTTAGTCTGACCAAACAAAGGCCACACCAACTCACGACCCTGAGAGCTTAGTGCATAGTGATGAAAGAAGGGCGGCTGAGTGAGAGGAGGAATGTTAACGTGCGGCAGCAGGA
Source organism: Idiotropiscis lumnitzeri (assembly GCF_059441095.1). Classification (NCBI taxonomy): domain Eukaryota; kingdom Metazoa; phylum Chordata; class Actinopteri; order Syngnathiformes; family Syngnathidae; genus Idiotropiscis; species Idiotropiscis lumnitzeri. The sequence goes on along the minus strand of NC_142402.1, from coordinate 11,011,645 downwards.
AGAGTGAGAGAGCTTAAAAGGGACTGAGAGAGGAGGAGGAGGATGCGGTTGCCTAGTAACAGCAGAGTGGAAACCTCCTCACTGGTCAGTGCGTGAGTGCATTTTAAAAATAAACACACCAGATGACAAATAGAAGGAACGTGACGAAGAAGAGGAGAGGCGAGAAACGTGCTGTCCTGCAGGCACTGAATTCTAAAGACGAGGCTGCTTTGATTACATAAACAGCATATGGATGACATCATCATCGCAGGATTAGAAGAGGCGTGGCTTTAGCAGAGGGGACAGTCCGCAGAGGTGAAGAGCACAGAAGGATGATGTTTTTCTGCTCTTTTTGTCGAGCAGCAAATGTCAGCTAGGATGGATTTGACAGCTCACGTTTCTTGCTCCTAAAAGGATCGCTCGCAGAGGCTCCCTCCTGCCAGACGGGGGATGCTCGGCCGTCTTTGAAGGCACATCGTTGTCATCGCATCACACAGCCGCTCGTCTCTTATGTGAGTACACGCACGCACGCACGCAGCGGCTTGCCTGTGTGCAGATTTGACGTTTACTGCACTTTTGATTTCATTCAACGATGTAGTCGAAAGCGGCGGATGTCGGTTGAGAGGCGGAGTCCGCCCTGGATTGTTCACATGTCAAACATACCAAAAGGTTTTCGTAAACAAAGATGATTAATAGACTTCGATGAAGTGACTGCATGATTTATTGAACTTCAAAACTCATTTTATGTTGATGATTCATGCCTTTTAACCAAGTGTTGGCGTTTTGGAAAACATCAACAATAAAATGGAATTCTCATTTTCATAAACATAAAGAGTGCCCATTTGGTGTTTTCACAGGGAGAAAAAAAGGCCTTTGCGCCGTTGTAGGAGTGAACACAACCGACTTACTTTCTGGCCAATGAAAGTAGCTGTACAACATAACCTTTAAATTCAGCACACGATTTGATATTGAAAGGCTAAATAGACTCACTGGAAGTGTGCAAAGTACTTTTACAAGGAACTGCAAGCAGACTCAAGTTGGATCACAATCACATACGAGTCCTGCAGCCACGTCAGGGAAAAGAATCCACAGTGAAATTCTGACACCCCGGTTGTTGTAATGTTTGCAGGTGATATGTTATCGACTTGGTAAATCAAATTCCAATATGCTGAACTCGTCTTTTAGTACTTAATACAAATGGGAAATAGGGAAACAGTGGTCGAGTAGAACCAGCAGTACTAGGTCATACGATCTACGCCACCACATCCCCCAAACATAAAATTTACTGCAGTGCATAAAATAAATATATTTTCAGGAAAAGCTTGTGTGCATTTTTTGGTTCAAATCAGGTGCCTTCTCAGAGGAAAGCAAAACTAAGGAAAACCATGACACCTGCATGCGAAGAAAGGACTGTCCAATTACTTTTTGGGGGCACAGGTGGCAGTAGCGATTAGAACAGGCATGGGCAAACTACGGTCCGGGGGCCATATGCGGCCCGCCGAACTTGAAAAAAATTAAATGAATAAACCTTGTTAATTTTTTATATTTTAAATACTCTGGTGTGTCAAACACATATAGTTTGTTGTAATGCTTTTGTTCACTTATTTTTTTTTTCCGATGAGTTGAGGTTACCAAAACACTCCATCCATCTGCTCCTGGTCCGGCCCCCTCTGTCAAATTCTAGAACCCATTGTGGCCCGCCAATCAAAAAGTTTGCCCACCCCTGGATTAGAAACGTCAAAATACTGCCAAACACATCTTCAGGTCACTGCAGAGCACGGGGTCCTCAATCCTGTTCCTCAAGGGCCGTTGTCCTGCCTGTTTTCCATCGCTGCCTGATGCCACTCACCTGATTCAAATGATCAGATAATCAGCAAAGTCTGCAGAAGCTAGATCCCAATCCTGATTATTTGAATCAGGTGTGGTGCAGCTGGGAGAGTTGGAAAACAGGCAGGACACCGGCCCTCAAGGAACAGGATTGAAGACCCCATGCTGTAGAGTCTAGTTAAACATCAACGATGAGTGAGTGAAGTAAGATGAAGTATGTTTTTAATTAAGGGCTTTAAATGAAGAAGCAAACGTACATTGATGGAAATTTTCCTTTTTTTGCTTTTTGCTGAATCTTTCTGTTAACTTCAGAGACAAATTTGACTTTTCGTTGAAGCGAACATCAAATATCGAATATGAACTGCGCGCGTGGTTTGTAACTTTAAAGAGAAGTTTCTTGTCTTTTGCTTTGGCAGCTTAAAAGGTGTCCGTCAGCATTGCTCTGTTGAGTCTTTGTTGCCACCACTTTGCAGCTGCAGGCCATAAATGTGTCTCATGACTTCTTTTCAGCCTTTGGCCCCCTGAGGCCCTTTTAGTTAGAAAATGCAATTCGCTAACCTCCATTTTCAATCTGATCAGAACAACGTGAGCAGCGTTTTGTCGCCCGAAGGCCTTTTAGTCTCATAGTTGCTGTTTTTGGCTCCCTCTGCATGTATGTGTGCGTGTCACATCATTGCCAAACCAGTGAACAAATGGACTCTACAATGAACCCTGCCCCTCACACACTTATATGCACATTATTGACACACGTGATGTTCACTAGTGCCTGGATCACTATGTTGTGACCAATATAGTTCAATATAGGACACATAAAGACGAACGTCGCTGACAAATATTGAATAACCACATATGCTGTCTAATGCCAAAGAGCAATAGTGCTGAATATCACCAACATGTAAGAAACGGGTTTTTTTAGAATATGGGAGGAAAAAATTAGTATTTGGAGAAACACACGTGAGCATGGGAAACGGAGAGTCAAACCCCCGGCCTTACAACCACTCTGCCCACAATGCTGCAGAGTCTAATTGTAAATGCAAAAATAAAGACAACGATCAAAGTTCAAATTTGACTTAAAATGAATGTGGCTCATTGATCCGTGCTGCTTTGTGTATTTTTCAGACTCAGCGAGCTGATTTCCGACGAATCTCCGTACGTGATGGGCACAGCGGAGGCCACTTTACGCATGGACAGCATGGAAGTCAAGGACGAGTGGCAAGATGAGGATTTCCCCAGGTAATCGCCTTTTGTCTCCTTTTGGGGATTTCAGATCAATGCATTAGTTTTTCGAGATGGGAGACGTCACATTAAAGCTTAGCCTTTAGTTCACTAGCTAAATGCTAATGTTAACAAATAATTGGAAACGCAGATAGATAACAATTCAAGCAACTGTTATTCAAGCTCAAATGGTGCAGCAAAACATGTAGACATAAAAATCTAACAGTACTCACAGTCATACAGTCTTTATCCTCTGCGAGGAGCTGAGCTGTCGACTGTACAGAATTCCAAGTATCGTATATACGTCAGTTTTATACTGGCCCCAAGTGGTCAGGGTGGGCTAAACTATGTGTACAGGTGTACCTAATGCTGTGTCCATTAAGTTGTGTCTCTCCACAGGCCTCTACCAGAAGATGGCGATTCCATGTGTGGCCTGACAGACAACAGGACCACCAGTACGTGAACCAATGACATGTTTTTGTGTCATGTAAACATTTCCCTTACTGGCTTCTTGGCTTAGACCCCCCGTGTAGTTTGAATGTGGGAGGGTGCGCCAGGGACCAGTCCAAGCGGCGCACGCTGACCGCCCCCGACATGAACCTGTCATTGGAGCATAGCGAGGGCTCGCTGCTCTCCGACGACCTGGACATCAACGTGGATGACATCGAGACCCCCGACGACACAGACTCGCTGGATTTTGCCAATAACGGCAATGAGCTGGAGTGGGAAGGTTTGTAGAAACTTCGTTAGGCACAACAGAAAGGACTATGGCATCAGGATGAAAATGATCAAGACACTCTGTCCAGTATTGAACAGTCTAATCAAGGATAAATATGAGTAAATAGTAATAATAGCAAATACATTAGTTGCAACATCAAAGACGCAGAAAGTAACAATACTACAGTCTAACATCAAACAGGGAAGACCTGTTCGAATATCAAAAATGCTTATAGTACAATATGGATAAAAAAATAGTATAATTAAAAACGTACAATATCAAAGACAGAATATATCAAAGATCAAAATATCAAATAGTCCAATATCAAAGACATATACATAAAATAGTTATCTTTGAAAAAGCACCATGTAAAGAAAAAGTAGTCAATCATCAAAGACAATGAAAAAAAAATCGTCCAATATCAAAGACAGATTTTAACACGTAACACGGTGTAACATCAGTCTTTTTCAGTCCAGAAAATTAAAAAAAAATACAAATAAAAAAGTTTTTACTTTGATGTTTATTTTCATGGGCGTATTTTAGAATGCATTGTTAATTGGATTTTTAGATATTTTTTTTTGTCAAGTATCAAAGACACATCCCGACGATCCTAATACAGGTAAATATCGATATAGTTTCAATTATAAAAAAGAAACATGAATAACATCAAAGACCCCAAATATCGACGACACATATGTGAGTTATATCAAAGACATCTCAATTAAATCAAAGCTACATCTAGTGTAGGAATAATAATACTCCAATTCAGCCTTTCGGAAGACAACAACGTTCACTTCTTTTCCTGTTTTTATCCAGATGACACCCCAGTGGCCAGCGCCAAATGTCTCCCAGGCGAAGGAGAGGAGGAGAGGGACTCATCGGGCCGCCTGTGGCGAACGGTCATCATCGGCGACCAGGAGCAGCGCATCGACATGCAGGTCATCAGACCATACCTCAGGGTGGTCACGCACGGGGGTGAGTTGTCTCTGAGCGGTGGTCTCATCAAAAACTGTCACTTGATGTCTCTTAAGATGTCCTGTCCCAGGAATCAGTGATGCGATTCACTTACCCATACACGGCTATGTCAAACTATGCAGCTCAAGAAATATAGAGCTACTCCCACTGATATTCTATAACCTTCACGCCCATTTTGAGGATTCACACCAATTACTGTACGATCCGATTCCAATTATGATATGAGTTTGATACAATCCGATTAGTATACGATGTGGCTCCAGTAAAAAAAAATCTTGAAAATGTACGACCTATACAAATGCAATATAACACGATACAATTCACTCATATTACTTTCTGATTCTATATGATTTATTCAAATGATGATACATTTCAATCAACTCACGTTACCATACAATAAGAGGCACTTTGATCACAATAATCCAATTTTATCTGAATAAATCGTGATGCAATTCACTCAAATTAATTTGTGACAACTCCAGACAAATGCAAAAATATTTACTCCAATTGAAAAAGATTTACTCTAATTAATATACAACACAGTGAAAGTAGGATGCAATTTACTCCAATTACTACACGATTCACGCCAGATCAAATGTGATACAATCCAATTCCGTCCAGTTACATTACCATATTCTCCAATTATAATGCGATGCAATACAACTCACTCCACTTAAAATGTCATACAATGGTGGAGTGAGTTACAATCTAGCCCTATTTAGTGCAGAAACAGCTGGAATGGCGTTTGAATCTTAACAGTAACTTTGACAAAGAAGCAATCGTAACGGCATTGTTATTGATCCGCTCCGTTTCCCCATGCAGGCTATTACGGGGAAGGCCTGAATGCCATCATCGTGTTTGCAGCCTGCTACCTCCCAGACAGCAGCTGTGATGACTACTCGTACATCATGGAGAACCTCTTCTTGTAAGTACTTAGGAGGCATGCTCATGCTCGACTTCTCTAAACTCATGCGTGTGTGTGTGTGTTTAGGTACGTGGTGAGCAGCCTGGAGCTGCTAGTCGCTGATGACTACATGATCATCTACCTGAACGGAGCCACGCCACGCAGGAAGATGCCCGGCATCGGCTGGCTGAAGAGATGCTACCAGATGATTGACAGGAAGTAAGAACCTTGGTTCAGGTGGGAATCCAATAGTGAAATGAGATTCCTTTTTTTTTTTTAATTGTCATCGCAGATTGAGGAAGAATCTTAAGTGTCTCATCATTGTTCACCCGACGTGGTTCATTCGGACAATCCTGGCCATCTCCAGACCTTTCATCAGGTGACTAGTGAAAAAAAAAACATGCTTTTCATTAATTGCTTCGTCATATACTGTAAATTGAACAGTGATGTGAACAACCCTCATCAAGAGTTTTAATTTAAAGGTATGACACAAATTGATTCGTTCCAAATTGATTTTGAAATTATTACCAGGGTACTTTATACTTCCAGCAGAAAACAAAAACATTTTTTAAGTTTTAACCATTTTACCCACATTGCTTGTTTGCAATATGTGTAGTGTACATGCCCTTATTGCAATGCAATATTTTTTGCTGCCCTAGTAATATATTTATGAATTAAGGTTTAGATTCGGCAACATATAGATTTTTTTTCCTTATGAAATGTCAGAGCTATGAATTGCAATGCACGGTAAAATCCGTATATCGCAAGCTTTTATAGGTCAAACTAAAAAAAAAAGAAAATATCTGAAAACTCTGTCGTGCTATGGTGGGGAAAAAGGAAAAATAGTTTTGATATCAGTCAAAAAATATATTTATATATAGTAAAATATGTAATTTTTTGAAAAGTAATAAGTAAATATTATCTAAAAAGGTTCTTTCAATGTAAATTTTTGTTAAGACACCTTTGGAAACCAAAATGTATGAAAGGTGTGTAAATAAGCTCACCTTCACACCTACAAACAATTTAAAATGATAATGGATGACATTTCTTGTACGCTTCTGTTCAGCGTGAAGTTCCTCGACAAGATCCGCTACGTGCACGCGCTGCACGAGCTGAGCCTGCTCATCCCCATGGAGCACGTGCAGGTGCCCGAGTGTGTGCTGCAGTGAGTAGAAACCACCGAGCTCCACGTCAATGAAAAACAACAACAAGAGCTGATTTTAACACGTTTATCTGTCCCTACTCGTCAGGTACGATGATGAGAAGATAAAAGCCAGGTGAGTGTCGCAGCAATGATGCAATGGGATAGTTTAAAGACCAGCTTGTTTTATCATTCTTATCGTTTTATTGAAATGATTACATTGCAGTTTCTATATATTTTATGTTTTCTGAGGAGGATTACATTGTAGCAATTAGTTACTGATCACCTTACAATAATTCTAACTTTATTTGAATGTAATATATGATGGTTTTTTTTATTTGTTTATCTGATTCCCCAAAAATTGGGGATCTATTTACGCCTAAAAATTGCCTTTGTTTTCTTTACATTGTAAAAAAAAAAAAAAAGTTGGGTGCACTCGAAATGTAAAGGCAATAAGCTTCAATAAACTAGGGAAATTCAACAAAATGTTTTAAGTTTTGCTAATGTGGAAAATTGGCTTTGCCTTATTTTTAAAAAGAAATAAGAGTTTGTAAAAAAACTAATTATGCCTTGTATTGTCGCCAACTTAATGATAAAAATAAAAACAACTCAGGAAATTGTTTTGGAGCAAACATCTCACTTTGTTGTGCAACAACAAACACTATTGTCATAAATATTTTATATTTTAAAGTTGTTCCAACTTAAATTATGTTTATGTTACTTATAGATTTATCCCCCCAAAAAACACGAGTCATGTAATGTTTCTCAATTACATTTATAATAATGTTGTACATTGCATTTTTTTTTAAATATAGAGTCCCTTTTTTATTTTTCTTAGACGCCTTTATGGATGATGTTGTTTTTATTTTTCATTATTAATGTTTTTATTATGATTTTTTATATATGTTACAGTTTTTAAAATGAAATATGTTATATGTTGTTGTCTTTTTCTGAAGCATTTATTCTAGTAATTCATTACATAACGGTTATTATTTTAAAAGAATTACATCTTTTGTTATAATAATAATAATAGTCATCATCATCATTATTAATATTATTATTATTATAGCGTCACAAAATTACAGAGTCTTTGTTTGTGTGCAGACTGGAGCAAGAACAGCAGAACGCAAACTTGCCGCAGACCAAAGAAAGGTGACCTCATTCTGCACTGTAATGTACACGGCCATGCACACATTTTGACGTGTCAATCAAACAGTGGTTACTAAGGAAACCAAATGATTTCTACTTCCATTATTTTCTACGTGGCAAGGGAGAATAATTTGGTTAACTGAATTGATGCTTTTATGACAGTTAATTTTAAGAAGTTTCAAATGTGACCTAAATGCATTGCCTCTATAATAAGGGTTTTCCGCCGATGACACTTTGACCCAGGAATGGATGATTAATTACTGTAGTGGTCCTACTGACTGAGATCTTCTTGCCTCCTTCTTTCAAGCCCAAAGCCAACAACGGCCGAGATTGGCCGCGACATCTGACTTTCAAAGGTAAGGTTGGCGTGACGCAAGGCTGGTTTGTAATGTCAGTGGGCTCCCCAACTCCGGCATTAGGTCGCCCGCCAACCTCAGGGAACTCGCATCGCCGACGCCATAGAGAGGGCCATGCTTCTCAAATTTTCACACCATGTACTATCTCGAAAAAAAATGCTTGACTCTACAAGTCCCACCTTAATGAGCAACAACAAAATACAGTAACATAGTAGGCCTAAATGTTCGAGAGAGAGAGAGAGAGAGAGAGAGAGATGTTTGGTTAGAATTGTTTGCTATTTGCCAAACTGCTGATTGTTCACTGCTGCCTTCTCGTGTTCATATTAAATTTTTTACTCAAAACTCTTTATTCCAGTATGTGTGATTGTATTTAATGTTTAAAATGCTATCAATTTTATGTGTATTCAATTATATCATTGTTTTGCATACCACTGGAGAGAGCCTGTGTATCACTTGTGGTACCTCAGTGGTCAATCACACTTTGATAATTGCTGCCATAAAGATTGTCGCGTCGGGTCGGGGGTGGGAATGTCAGGAAAGGCGAGCTCTGGACTCGGTGCGTTACAGTAGCTGGTGAAATAGGGCAGCTGTGATGGGGGATGTACAGTGAGTGAGTTACGACACCAAACACGCACTTTGACGAGTCACGCTAATACGGCGCTCCTACTTGGCATGTCTCTTTGAGGATAGTAAGCTAAGATCTGAAACTAAGCTAATAAATTCAAGAAGACTACAATTTGATAGATGGTATTACAGTTACGTACCGATAAAATGTATTGCATAATGAGTGTGAATTCAGAAAAATGCAGCGTGTAGCTAAACACTTTTTTTTTTTTAATTTTTAAGTTAATTGAAGAAATAAATCCGGTGGTAAAAAAATAAAAATAATCAAAGTTCTTTCCATCATTGCAAACAGCACATTTCCTGATGGTTGGACTTAGACCACTTTTACACTAAACATTTCTGAAATCTAATTACATTGAATATTCAAGATCTGGGTCACCAACCTAGTGCCCGCGGGTACTGGCAGAGTGCATTAGAAATCTTGTTGCATATTATTGTGAGAAATCTTTAACATGTTCGGTGTCTTAAAATAATATAATTTATGAATAATATTTAAAGGTTATTTGAGCAAATTTGTAATTTCCGAGGTTGTACTTTTCAGCAGTATTCATTACCCAAAAAGGAGCTCTAAGTTTCAAAAAGGTTGGTAACCCCAGTTTTAGATGTTATAATGTAGCGGTATAATCAAGTTAATAATAATTAATCATTTCTAAGGCAGCACGGTGGTTAACCGGTTAGCACGACCGCCTCACCGTTCGGAGGTAAAGGGTTCGATTCTGGCTCCAGCCTTCCTGTGTGGAGTTTGAATGTTCTCCCCATGCTTGCGTGGGTTTTTCTCGGGTACTGCAGTTTTCTCCCACATTACAAACACATGCATGGCAGGTACATTGGCCCGAGGGCGGGGATGGATGGCTAATCATTTCTGTTGTTAAACTCATTTTATAACAGTATTTGAACTATCTGACAAAAACGCCAACATCTGTGAAAAAGAATTCTGTAAAAGTATGCATCCAAAATGAGTAACTATTAAATGATATATATTATAATAATGCCCTCAAAACAAAGATGAGAACTTTCCTGCAAAATGACAAAATGGAATTAGCTCAGTAAGTGTGGCTGTGCTTTTTCTTTGGCTTTATCACCACACTAACAATTTTGTGTTTTGCTTTTCCCCCCCAAAAAAATCTAGCCGTGGTTTGCTTTTTTCCGCAACTTGTAGTATGACAGTTAAGAATGACTCTAGTGCAGGGGGTCACCAATTCGGTTCCTGAGGGTAGCCCCCCAAGGACCATGTGAGTAGCCTGTAGTCCTGTTCTAAAAATAGTTCACCAGTCATGGGACATTGTAATTTCCTTGGAACGTCGTAGAAGTTTTCCTTTCCAAATGTGTGTACTTGCAGAGATTTATAGAAACAAACGGCATGTTAATACGTACTCTTTCCTACCTGGTTTTATATTTATATTTATAGCTATACTGTATCATTCATATTTGGCCCTTTGTGTTAATGCGTAACCAGGAAATTGTCCTCGGTTTTGTTGCTTTTTCTATGGCTTGACTTTACGTGTGCTAAGTCACATGCTAGCTCAGTGTGTTTGTGTGGGTGTGGATGGGTCACACAATCCTCGCACCTCATATTCCCCGAGGACGCCAGCGTTACATAAAGTGCAGCTGCTAATCTTTTTAAGTCGTCCTGTACGCGCATGGGATAGGTTCTATTTTTAAACAGCGAGGCCCTGGGCCAACCCAAGCCAGGCAAATTGATCTGCGTCGCACATGGCGTCCTGAAATTGGAGGAAATGTGCTCTGCTTTCGTCCCGCCATTCGGTAGCGATCCGTACGCCGGATCACATTAGCCTTCAGCTGGTCTGGGAATTCCCGACAAGGTTCAAGCCGGGGAAGAAGCATTGACACACTTTAATTTATTAAGTCATCGGCAATATTTGATGTGATTACAGCTCCGCTCAGTTGAGATAGTTTTTTGGGAATATTTTCTCAATGATATCTTGAGGGGACTGTGTTCTTTAGTTATTATTCGTTGATACGGGGGGCCACTTCAAAATGTTGGCCGTTTTTCACAAAAAACTTTAAGAACACAGAATATATTGTCAGAACAGCTAAAGTAAATGCCTGTGAGAAGTGTCATATCGTCTAGATGTGTTGCTTCACTATTTTTGTTCAAATATCTTTTGCTTTAAGTTTAGAACACCACAATGTTTATGTGATTCATTAGCTCGTCTATAGAGATTTGCGTCATTTTCCTTAAGATAAGTGGACTTTAGGCAATGCTTTGTGGTTGTTTTAAATGCAATTATGGTGATTTCTGTTCATTTGACAGTCAAGTTTTACCGGGATTGGCAATAAATAGCATGAAGCCTCTTTTTCAAGAATTGTTCTGCTATGCTGCCGCTTTATGTGAAGTGAGTTGAGTTGAGTTCATTGCCACCATACAGCGCGAGTACCTCAAATTTGCAACAAACAAAAAAAAAGGTCATAGAATGACTCATATCCCGGAATTTCGTGAATTAGATCTCTCGTATGTCAAGGCACCACTGGATTTCGATATATTGTTAAGTTGTGGTCTGGTCCCATGAAGATTATTTTTGGTGTTTCATCAAAATACAAAATTTTAAACATTGCTTTTAGTTTGGAAAATAACAATAAAATAGTTTTGCCTATTTTCTGATGTGGACTAAGCCAGTACCTGAATCATGATCAATTTTTTTTGTCCTGCTTGCACTTTAATAAGATTATTTCAGTCCATCTATTTTGCTTGTTCTCTGCAAAATTGCTATGCTTCGTCTTATGTCGTTTTAACTCTTTAGAACAGCTCTAATCTCCTGGCATGTTAAAGCACATTGATTTTATACGGGTTGGAAGGAGCCGGAATTACATTCATACATTCTTTCTGTTAATTGTTCATTTTCACTGTCCTCTTCTCTTTTACTTTTCTTTATTTTTTTGTATTCTAATCTCGGCTCCTATAGTGTCAGTGAAAGAGAAAAAATTTTCACGAGGAGCAAGAGAACCTAGTGACCCAGTAACATGTTGTCTGTGTATATCGTTGGCATGGAGACAAGTCCTGGTATATAAGTGCTGACTCAACCAACACACACATGGAAGGAAAACGTTTTTCTATTCGGGTGCGCCTGCCATGTGGGCAGCCAGCATCACATATAGAACGAATGTGTTGGTCGGGAGTCAAGTTTATATTACGGCCACACGACTCTCATTTTATCTCAGAAAATTTCATAACAGCTTCGGTGCTCTCTATTTAAGTGCACATGACATGAGTGACATTCAATTAAAAAATATTATTTTAAAAATATTGGACTTCTTCAACTACCTAACACTAGCCCTGAGATCAAAGTTTTAAAAAAATACAAACACCAAACTCTTAACTTTATTGAAATGACTTTAAGCAAAATTTATTGAACCACTTTTCAGATTTGCAACATTTTTCTTTTTTTTTTTTAAGGTTAGACAAGAGGTGTATTTATTTTAAACTCACTCAAGGGGCTCTGTACTAAAGTTTTATGCTGTAAATAAAGTTTTTTTTAAAAAAAAAATCAAAATTACTGATGTTAAACATTCACTTATATTTGTTTGAATTATAAACAGAAACCAATTCCATGGATTTCACAGGGTCAGCAAAATATTTTATGATGTTCATTGAAAATGTAAATAAATAAATAAATAGTTCCATTGAAGTTAACTGAGTTTTAAATTGATGGCTTATCGGCCATCCAAATTTTAATGTTGCATGTTGATGGAATTATAATTGCAGTTACAGCCTCGCACCACTAGAGGGCTAATTCTCATGGTGTCTGACATACCTGTATTATCTGACACTAAATCAAACCACTTCCTGTGTTTTTGTGACGTGTGAGCAACATTCATTAATATATGGGGATTGTTTTAGTTGTAAAAACTGAATTTTGTGTGTTTGCATTGCAGCACTTTGGATGGTGAAGCTTGCTCGAGATGAGACGGCCTGACTGGATGAGAAACATGCAAGAAAATTTGTCACTCACATCTCATCAAGGACATGATGAACATGCACACGAGCTCGTACTTCAATCGCATGAAGGGGATGTGTATGCGTATATATATATATATATATATTTTTTTTTTTTTTTTGGGGGGGGGGGGAAGGTGTCTTACATATTTTTGTTATTATGAATACCATGTGATTAATTCATGTGCAATGATGAAGTTGTTGTTGGGCAATGCAAAGTTGGCATGCTTGTTGATATCTGATTATTTTCTGTCATTAATGCATCGTTTTTTTGCCAGATGGAAATTGTCAATGAAGCCAAATCAAAGATGATAAAAGTGTTATTTATAAAAATTTGACATGCTGTTTGTAATATTTAAAAAGGGAACTAAAGGAAGAATAAACAAGCTTGTCATGCTGAATGTGTCGTGATGATTTACTTTCTCAATACAACCTTGGCCCACTTGTGATCGCTTCCCGTCAAGTATGCTTTTGACACTTCCTGGTCAAGGTTATTAATCATATACATATTTAGGACATGACTTGTTTTGGATATGTGTCACCTGACAGTATTGTGGGAGACACTCTGACATATTACAAGTTCATTCAAGAATATTTGTTATCACTATTCGCACAACATAGCCACATTTACATTATATATTTTAGCTTTGCGATATTTTATGACTAAGCAGGACAAGCTAAGTTGCTGAACTGTAATAAACTTTAGATAAGGTACAAAAATTTAGCTATTGAACAAAAATGAGGTCACAAACACTTAAAATTAGCTGAACTCAATGATCGAAAGACTTTTTCTATAAAACACCAATTAGTTTCGAGTACATACACCGAAATCTGTGTAAATGAGCACTTCTCCTTTGCCAAAGTGATCCATCCACCTTGCATGTGTGGTTTATTAATAAGCTGATTTGATTGTAAGGTTGTTGCATGAGTGTCCACAATAGAATGCCACCCCTCTTTAATAAACCCAATAACCCGAAGCCAATAAGAACGGAATTCTAACTCCAACCCCAAACCTGACCCTGCTATAGCGTAAATACAGTTTATATACCGATATCAACAGAATATAGGACATACAATTACTTATTATACTATATTAATCCGTATATCCGTGAATGTTTGCCACTTTTATATTCGTAATCACGTGCTCTTGAACAAATGAAGCAAAGTTCACTTCCATACACGTGAATGGGATAAGATATCCAGTCATTTCTGGCCATAAAAAAAACAAACATGAGATACGTGCAGCTTGCACTTAGTCAGCAACCCTACCCTAGCTGCAGGAGTTTTTTTTTTTTTTTTTTTACGACCCCTTAGAGCGGAGCATGACTCGCCTTGGCTTCCTGCCACAAACTCCGCCCAGTTGCATCAGAAATATGTGTGATGCCGAGTGAGCCAAATATAGCACCACTGTGGTTTTCCCCTTGAAAACTCCCAAACTCTTTTGATTCACTTGCAGAGTTTAAATTTAGGTGCACTTGTTAAAATCGCTGCTTGGCATCAAAGCACTGTTTTAAGAAGCTTCTGAGGTGCGACATTCCTGCGTCTGACACCCCCCCCCCAACAGGTGGAAACATTTTTGGGCTTGTATGCAAATAAGATCCCGCCTCCTCCATGAAACGCGATCTGATTGGTGCTCCAGGTGGCTCTCATCCTTTAAATAGCCCACCCTGAGATTGTCTTTCAATGAAGTAGTAAAAGAGGGGAAAGGCCGAGGTCCGAGAGGGAGGTGAAGGTTTTGAGAGAGATTTAGCGTAGAGGGGTTCCCCATCTTTTAGTTACTTGATTCCAAACAAAGGCGACCAACATGAAATTCATCATTGGCATTGGAGGGTGAGGATCCATTTGACCCACTCTATGATCCATAGTTCTTGACATCAAAGGTCATTTCCCTTTGTCCATTCCACAGAGTGACCAACGGTGGCAAGACCACCCTGACTAACAAACTGCTCAGGACGTTGCCCAACTGCTGCGTGGTGCACCAGGATGACTTTTTCAAGGTAAGAGTCGATGGCGATGAAGGTACGCGACACTGATTGCACTTGAGGACGCAAGCCTAAAATTCTGTCCTGTCATGGCAGTAGCCTATTAACACAAGTGGCTGATTGTCACCTGGACAGCCAATCGTCAAGGACGGGCGGTCCCCTCTTGAAGACCAAAAGAAAGGTTTTGCGAATTGACTGGCTATGAAAGCAATTGTAAATCTTTTTTTATGGTGCACGTTGCTGAAACTCAGGTCACGTGGACAGACAATACAAGACAGACGGAGAATCGCACTCGCCTACCGTAACTGAGTAGGAATCAGCCATCTATCACTTTCCACGTTCTGAAATATCAAATGAATGAACTCCCCTAAAGTTTTCATCTTTTGTCGATTTACTTTTGGTCCGTAGGATTTACTGAATTAAATCTGATACCTTTTCTTTGCTTTACCATTCAATGAGTTACCAAGTTTGTAGGATCCACCAAATTAAGCCCCGCCCCCAAACAGAATTACATGATAAGATTTTTGTCATCCATGCATTGAGTAACAACTCTGTGAAATACCTCATCCATATAATCTACTAAATTAATCCCCCAAAACATTTTAATCTGATGAAACACCTTGTAAACAGGATCTGATCCCTCTTGCGATCTTTTCAAGGATCATCGCTCTGGATTGTGACTACAATCCTGACTGGGCTAAACTATCACGGACGAATCCAAGCAAAATATACCCCAAAAATTGTGCACTTCTTTGGGTGGAGACGGGTCCTTGACTTGCCCTGTCCAGGCGTAATCAGCTGCGACGGGTTACTAGGTTGCAGCAATGTTTCACTGGTGACTGTTATTTCAGAAACCCGATCAAATAGAAGTCGGGGAGGACGGCTTTAGACAGTGGGATGGTAAGAATGGATTTTCGCGTAGGAAAACCTTATTCAGTAATGTACTTTTACTTTCCTGCACATTTCCCTTTTTTTTGGTTTGGTAACCATCCAATCCTAAGTCTAAAAATTATAAATCCACACGGTATTCCATGTGAATGCCAGAGATATTTGCTAACAGTGACTAATGTTTGTTATCAGCAGATTAGTGAGGCCCAAATGTGCTGAAACGGGCTTTTCTTTCTTTTTCCCTACCCCGCTAGTCATTTCGGCTCTGGACATGGAGGCCATGGTCAGCACACTGAAAGGCTGGCAAGAGAACCCAGTTAAGTTTGCCCGCTCCCATGGCGTCAGACTGTCACCCGAAGCCGAGGAATGCGGCTCGGACCAGAAAGGGATCCATATTCTCATTGTGGAGGGCTTCCTCATCTACAACTACAAGTGGGTCACCCACTTGATGACACGTCAGTAGTAACCTCCAGACCTCAAAAGCTTGTCATAACTAAAGCAGCTCATATTTTTGCAGGCCTCTCATCGACGTGTACGACAGGTGCTTCTACATTTCACTTCCTTATGAGGAGTGCAAAACAAGGAGAAGGTATCGGACTCTCCCGCCATTGTCATGATAACGGTCGCAATTATTTCAGTCTTCCAATACGGTTCTGATTGTGTCCCCGCAGTACGAGAACATACACGGTCCCCGACCCTCCTGGTCTGTTTGACGGCCACGTCTGGCCCATGTATCTGAAGCACCGCAAACAAATGGAGAGCCATTGTGACAGAATAGGTAGGTTAAGACGAGCAATGGTGGAAAACCAATTTCCTTTGGCAGGCCACTTACTAAAAAACAAACACTACCACCACCACCGGGCACTTTGTTAAACCGTAAAACTGGGCTAAATCACTAATGGCTGCTAAGTTAGCCTGACTGCTAAACTAGACTAATCATTGGACTAAAATTGGTCAGAAAAAAATTAAAACCATTGAAGAATAATCGGACATGTAAGCAACATGAATAAACGACCAGGCAATACATACTTTAACCCGACTGAAGCAAGTCCATCTGTAAAAATTAGCTTCCTACTAAATAGGAAAGAATAGGTTGCTAAGTTAGCATCCCTGCTAAACTAGATTGGGTAATCAGTCACGAGGACTAGGCTAAACTTCTGACATAAAAGAACAAGCTATGTAAGTAAACTACTTGGCAACAACAAACTAGCCTGGCTAGCTACTTATGGGACAGAAAAGAAGGCTGCTGTGTTAGTTTGCCTGCTAAACTAGTTAGCTAATGGGTAAAAAAAAACTAAAGTATTGGGCAGAAAAAAACTTGGTTGAACTTTGGATTCAAAAGGACATGCTAAGTGACTCTACTATTGGGCAAGCAACTCTAACTACTAAAGGTAAGGATTTTTTGACTTACTGGACAGAAAAGAATAGGTTGCCAAGTTCGCTTGATTGCTATACTAAGACATTGGACTAAAAAGAACAAATGCAAAATCCCACAATATGGAATCCACCTGATCAATTGTTTTAGTGTGCAAGTTCGCAGCCAGAGGAACAAAGAAATACCAAATGTAAATTGTTTCCTGGCCTGCTTTTACAGTCCTTCGTTACATGGCAGACTTTGTAGGTCTCCATCATTTGTGCTCCTGAGCCTATAAAGAAAACAAATTGCTGTCACAACCATGAGGCTGTTTACGTTGCACACAATTCAGCTTCCCAAAACAGCAATGAACGGACAGACTTTGTGTTGAAAAAAGAAAAGGACATTTGAGATAATTTTGCTGTTTAGTGTCATTTGCTCTATCTGGTGGAGCACTGCCTCACTTGCCCCAAATGCAAACTTAACTTGTTTGCATCCTTTCTGACATTTTAAAAAGTGGCGAATTTTCCCATTTAGAGTACCTCGACGGAATGATGTCGAAAGACGACATCTACTCCATCGTGTTTGAGAGCATCCAGAACACCCTCCTCAACAACTCATAGGTACATTTATTATTATGATCGTATAATTTATGATTTATTGTGATTTCTGCTCATTGCTTTTTTTCCCCTTTTATTGTATTTATATATTTGTAGGTATTTAACACTCCAATCTGATTTTGTCTCTTCACAGCAGGACGTCGGCTGGGAGGATCTTGTGTATAGATAATGTAAATAACAACGACCATTTTGATGACATGTACGCCTTTTAGAATGTGTAAATAGTTGTGCTGAGCAGCACACATTGTCTTTTGTATCACTCTGTCCAGAAAAGAAAAAAAGCCGCCCTTGCTTCTGCGCGGGTTGAATGAACATACCTGTACATGATGCTGTACACGTTTGTCAAACTATAAACTCATAAAGTCAACAAATCACTACAGTCTGTTTCCTGTGGTCTTTCACACTCAATAGCGCTAATGATTTATGAGATTACGGATAAGATCAAATCACATGTCATAAACGTTTATGATATGCAATGAACTACTACAGGAAAACCAACAATGCATGATTGTTTTCCTCCATCTTTTTTTGTTTCGTTTTTTTTTTTTTTTTTTTTTACAACTCCTGCACTTTGAGCACATCGAAAGCGTCCTTTGCAATAAAACTACAACAAACGTTTTATTCACTAAAATTTGGCGCTTGAACACAACTTTATATATGATACAGTAACATAACATGTCTATTTGTAATGCAGAACTACACATAAATACAGGTATGGGGTGTTACTGTGTTAAAATACCCCTATTAACGTGATTAAAAATCATGTACAAATATTTTTTTTAATTAACGTATCCATATATTGACTTGGAAGCATTGAAAATATATATTTTATAGATATAATCAAATTGTTCATATTATTATATTGAATAGACATTCTATAAGTCACTGAAGTTGTAAAGTTACACTCGCCTGAGTTGTGCATGGGATCAGTTCCCACTCAATGACGGTGCCTGTGTGTGCCATGTGACTGGCTGGGTACCAGTTCAGGATATAGTTGGCCTTTCACCCGAAGTCAGCTGAGATAAGCTCCAGCACCCTCCCGTGAGCCTGTAAAGGATAAATGGTGTTGAAGATATATTATATCATCGCTGTCCAATAAAAAAAAAAATTAAAAAAATTATGTCCAATTTTCACATTAATGACTGTATAATGCGGAAACCCCATTAACATAAAAATCTACTGTATGGGGCCTTATGTGAAAAAGCATGACAGTGTTAGAGTTGTTTTTGGTTTATGCTGGTTCATGTAGGAGACGCACAAAACAGTTTGAAGCCTCTTTTTTGAAGAATTGTTCATGAGAACTGATACTTGTTGTGAAGTTTGCTGCCACATAGCTTGCACTCGCAACTCAAGAAAAGAGATGGACCAGTGACGACCTGTGTCTTGAAAAACTCAAAAGTGAGGTGACTCATAAGTCAAAGTAGCGCTGTATTGAAATTGGTTTGATGATCTCCAACATTTTACTGCGATATTTATAAGTAATCAAGAGGGGTTGAATACTTGTGCAATACAGAGTTGAACAAAATGTACAGCGAGTCTATTCCTAAGCACATACAGTATGTTGCAATAACTTTTTAAGTGGGTCTTGTGATATGTTGAGGGGGTGTTGGTCCTGGCATGGCAGCTCTTGAGTAGATGGCAGCTGGCCTGACATTTGAAATTCAGGCCAAGTGCCTGAGGTGTCAGGAGGGAGGCAGTTATTTTAAAAACATGCCACCGGACCACGGGTTGGTTGCCGGGCGCAGGCGGAGTAGGGTGACAACTCACCAGCGAGCCCTCACGTCAGCCGTCACCGTAGCAACCACCAAAAATACAGTCAGGCCCTCCATACATGGTGGACATGGGAGATGAACGTGTGTGATGTGTGCGAGGCATCATTGGCGTCACACTTTTTTTTACTTCTGTGAACATACATTTTAATTCAAATAGAAATAGCATAATATACACTCATATGATTTATATATTTGTTTAGAATGATAAGAAATGGCAAATATTATTTACTGTTGTTTTAATCAGTTTTCAAGAAGAGAATTAAGGGCATTTTGCAATTTATGAGAAGTGCATTTTTTTATAAATACTATATTGTATTTTTAATTTCCAAAAATATATATTTTTTATTTATTTATATTAGATTAAAACAATTTTAATTTTATGAGAAGAAAGTGTATTTTTCCCATGAAGTTGTATTTTTGGAGGAATAAGTCTTTATTTATTCAATCATTTATTTATTTCAGATTTTTAAAAATCAGAAGCTTATGAGAAATGCAACTTTTACATTTGTATGTCATTTTGACTAGAAAAATAGTATGACATTTTCTGGGGGAAAAAATTCATTTACGTAAAAAAAAAAGCCCGAGTGTTTTCTGGTCAGGTTTTTTTTTCGTATAAAAAGTTATAATCATACACTCATATTATATAAGAATCAAATTGTGAATCTAATCATTAACAATGAATTAAAACACACACACACACACACAATCAAATAACTAGCACACCACACTATATAATCCAAAAAGTTAATTTCTATTACAAATAATGCAACATACATTAATAATGGTACATTTCTGAAATAAAAATAATGATAAATGTGATCCCCTATCACCTAATGTACAGTCAGTTCCATAGCATTAATGTCCATAAATCATACGTGACAACCTATAATTACCCAATAACTGCACACATCCAATGCAATCCAATACAAGCGCGGAATTAAAAAGATGATAAAGTTGACTTTTCATTGCCAGGGTTAGAGTGCCAAAAGACACTATTATTGGCGTTTTCCATACAACTGAGATGGATTTCTATTGGCTAAGCAAGATTGTTGCACACATACACGCACACATACACGCACGCACGCACACGCACTTATGCTACCCTGCTATAATAAACCATCAAGTGTCCTTTGGAGTCACATTGATGCTTTTAAAGACACTCACAAGACGAAATGTCACGGCTGGTGCATAAATTTGGCAATCACGCATCTATCGATCTATCTATGATTGCGTGGAAAGAAGGTTTTCAGCATCTCACCTGCAGTGTGTGGCTCTTATCATTAAGTTGTGTATTCCATATATCATCATGATCATCAAGCAAGGCCATGGAGGACACCTACAGATTATAACATATTCAAAGCATCAAGTATTCAAATGTTTTATTTCCAAAGCAGAAATATAGGTTAGTTTGCCGCCATTTTTTTTGGGGTGGTAACATTTTGATGTGATTGCTTTACTTTCCACACACAATTAAGTCTCAATTCAGCGTCATATTATAATACTTACTGGCTATTATTTGTGCCTTTTACATGTCTTGCTCTGGGAGGTCTTGTGCCAAACCAGTGCCGAGGCTGCGGCGCTCTTATAAAGCGAGCGAGAATACCAGGGGAGGACGTGGAAGGCCAAGAATAGAATCACACGCAGATTGGCCCTATTTGGACGGGCCAAGAGTTGCGCGCGACATTGATGGCATTTGGCAGGAGGACGGCTTGTATGGAAACGGTGTGACAATGTCAGCTATGCTTCACGTCCTAACTTCCTATGGTGGTCTAGGTTCACATTCCGCAACCATTTTTTTTTTGGGGGGGGGGGGGGGGCATAGGAAATCATAGAGGACAAACGATCTGTTTTACAAAAAAAGTCATGTGTATACAAAGATAAAAACAGCACTCCATAAGATTGTTTTGTAAGAACAGACAGTAATGCTAAATGTAGGACGAATTAAAGTTATCACACTCCAATTGGATGGCTATTGAGAAGCGCTTTCTAGCGTGCCCCTCGGGGCCACCAGGGGGCAGTATAAGACAGGCAGATAAACATACTGTTCATTGAGACGTCTCAACTCTCTAAGATTCTAAGATCATCAGTACAGCACTAATACTTCTCGTTTCAAGAATAGGATAAAGAATATGTATTATTGTTGTATTGCACTGGAGAGGGGAGCTCTCTAATCTCGTTGCACTCTTGAGTACAATGACATAAAAAGGGATTTCTAATTCTAATTCTAATTCTAATATATGAGAGTGGGAACTTTGATGCTAGGTAGCGTCAAAGGCTAAGTTGGGTGGTTGTCTTAAATATACAAGGTGTAAACGCTCTGTTTTATAATTACATTGTAAACTTTAACTGGGGGTGAGATACACGTTTTGACGCCCATTTTTGTAGAATTGATGTGCTGCTTGTTGTAACGTGAGTTTAGTCACTGCCACCATAAAGCGTATCTTAAGTCTGCACGGAAAACAACGACAGCCCACATCTTGAAAAACGTATCTGAAGTCACTCATATCTCAAGGCACCGCTGTATTGCTCTACCTTTAAGAAACTGGCATACAAATGTATTTTCAAGAAAAAAACAAGGGAAAAGTTGCAATTTTCCAACAATAAAATTGTATTTTTTTTTAGAAAAGTAAAGTAAAAAAAAAAGCAAATGATTCTAATCTGTTTTTATTGACATTTTACTTTTTTACAAGTTCATTGTATTTGTGGGTTTTTACTATCACTGTCATTTTTATTTTTATAGGAAATGGTTAGATGTTTGTGAGAAAAGTGTTGAAAAAATTTTGGGGAAAATTGTATGTTTTTTATGATTCTGCATTCGTCAACGATAGAAGTGTACTATTGAGAAAACAAAAGTCTTACTTTTTGTGAAAATGTGACAAGTTCTCGGGGTTGTTGGAGCATGATTTTCAACGAACTGCTATCAACATTCCTACTTGTTTCCATTTCATGTTTTTATTTGTATTCCAAATAGTCTATGTGGATACATTAAATTATTATTCTTATTATTCTTGTTATTCGTAATATTCTTTTTAATCTTATTTTCTATGTGAACAGATCCTTCCCTGACAAGTGGTAGATCATTGGTTGAACATTTTAGCAACACTGCCCTCACGTGTTGCACGCAGGGTAGTACAAAATAAGCTACTAATAATTGTCACGGACTAACACACTTCTACACTGTTGAAACATTGTTGTGTGTCCAGAAAAAAATGTCCGGAAAAAAATATAAAATACATAAAATCAAAATTGGTCGTTTATATTTAAAACATTTATTCTTACTTTTAATTATGTTTTTTATTTTCTCAGAACTAAATCATGGAGTTTATTTTTTTATTATTTTAAGCTCAATTTCAAATAGTTTTGCTGCATCTTTTCTACATACTTTGTAAACTTTAATTTTTAAAACTCGTTAAAAAAGAAACTGTAAAAAATTATAGAACTCACCAAGAGAACTATAAATAAGAACGTTTGCTTGTTTTACATGCACATTTAATTTCTCTCAACATGCTTTAAATCTTAATGAAGAGTTATTTCATTTGGAAAAAAAACGTGAATGTTAATGTTCTTCAAAATTCGTTTTACAAAACGGCATTTGAAAATATTTTCTTATATAATTGATGCCTAGACAGCAAAACAGACATTCCATACTAGTTCTAGTGGTCCAAGACTGTGTGGTCTGTAAATATTGGGGACACCTACAAATACTCCCCAGCCCTAACACGCTAGTTAACTTAACAGCCATGCGTGAAAGTTTACTCAGCCAAAGTGTCTCGCGAGTGAAGAGTTAAGTAAAAGGTTTGACCGTAGGAGCAGTGAGCTGAATTGGAGAAATGACATGGGGGGGTGTAGAGACGGGTGCTTCAATGGGGGTCCAGCCCACTTTGAGACCTGACAGAAGTGGACCTGAGGGAACATATTTACGCGTGTGGAATCTCTTAATTGTTCACGAAGACGACGTTTTTTTTTCCTTTTTTTGGGGGGGGGGTTGTAGTTTGGTTGCCATGGCAATTGCGTCCCTTGCCTTCTTCTATCTTTCCCACGGACTATTCCAAGTCGTCGGTGGGCAAGAGCACCCCAAGCCGGCTCACGCTGGCCCCTGGCGTCACCGCATCGAGTGGGAAAACAATGGCCAGATCCACAGCCTCATGAGCACTGGCTCCGAGTTCGAATCTCCGGCGCACGTTTACGTCAGCAGCCGCGACCGAGCGACGGCGTCCGATGGCAGGGTGAGGATCCCACCCGGAGTGCATCAGATGCGCCGCGGCGCCTTTGTCGACCCCCGGGTTGTCTTCAGTAGAAATCCCCTCAGGTGGGCCGAGGGGACCAGTTTGACCGTGGATGGATCGGTTCCGCGCGGCCGTGAGGGAGAACCGTTACGCGCGCTCCCCGACACACGGCCTGCCTTCATATACTCGGAGGGAGAACCGGGCCCCCCAGCGCCGTACCACCCACTGGAGGAAAACGCTTCCGACGAGGCGGAGGGCATGTTTAACGACGACTCGCATCTGTCCCACGGCAATTCGGTTTTGTATAACTTGTACCCCTCCAGAGGACGAGCCGGGCCCCACGCGCGAAGACCTCCAAACGCGGGATACGGGACGAGATACTTCCAAAACGGTAGTTCGCATTTGAGTGACACATTTGGCAATGTGGCGTATGCATAACGGTATATTTTGACATACAATTGTAGATAAAAATAATATATATATATATATATATATATATATATATATATATATAAATGTAATAATAATTCAATACATTAATAATTTCTGAGTCGACTAGTTATATAGTTCATTAAAGAAGCTAAAGCTTATAAAATAAATAACAATAAAACAGCTCAAGTTAGAATTAAAAGTTAGGACTGCCAAACAAACAATAATACTGCTGATGCAACGGGCCTTTTTAGTTTTCTATAATTCCATCAAATATCTGTCTATGCCTTGATCCGCCTGTTTTCAAGTGTACTAAATAAAGCAAGTTTATTCACTTTGATTAATTGCTGCTCAAATGTCAAAATGAACACTTAGCACTCAAATAAATAACATTGCTGATAGATTTGATTGAACAGGTTTCAGGATTTTGTGCAATGGACATCATGTACAAATGTCTTGGGTGCCATTTTTCTATTTCCTGTAGCTATTATTCTCCTCCATCAGCCGTCACTTTATCGTAGTGGAAGGTTGTCTGTTCCAATGATCCGAGGAGCTAAATTGTCTGGGGCTTTATGCCCTGGCAGGTGCACCCATGGCAAACAAGTCAGAGGGAAGGAATTAGACATAGTACGTTTAAAAGACCGCTATGATGTACAAAAATATTGGACACCATTTTACCTTGCGCGGGTCCCCATCTGGAGTCAGGCCAGGAGGTGGGGCCGGAAGGCGAGCGCCTGGTAGCCAGGCCTGCATGCATGGGGCCTGACCTTTACTTTTACTGCTTGTCACACACGTATGGAACAATGAGGTGTGTGTATGTGTGTGTGTGGGGGGGGGGAGAAAAGAAACACATACTGACCTTGCACTGTGTTCTCCTAGGGCTTCCTGACCTGGTGCCCGACCCGTACGCCATCCAAGCGGGCGCTTATGTGCAGCGCATGCAGATGTTTGCGTTACGTTGTGCGGCGGAGGAGGACTGCCTAGCCAGGTAGACTCACACACACACGAACACATGAACATGTATACACACAAATGCACCCACACGCTAAGTCAGTGAGTGATGTGTAAATGTTCTTCCCAGGTCGGCCTATGTACCCTCGGTGCGAGACATCGACTTTCGGGTTCTGCTCCGTTTCCCACAAAAGGTGAAGAACCTAGGAACAGCCGACTTCCTCCCGGTAAAGCCCAGGCACCAGTGGGAATGGCACAACTGCCACCAGTAAGTCGCTGTCTTGGATTTAGGAATCATACTCACATCCATCCAACCATCCATCCTACCATCCATCCATCCATCCAATGATAGAAAAACATGAGAGAGATAGATTGATAGCAGGAGAGCAAGAGAGAGAGAGACAGAAAGAGCGATAAATAGAGAGTGAGAGAGGCAGTGTGACAACGAGAAAGAGAGAGACCGTGAGAGCGATCTCCCTCTCTCTCTATACATACATATATATATATATATATATATATATATAACACAAGCATTTTTATATAATATATATTTGATTATATTTGTGTCAGTATTTTTTCAAATTAAAAAAAAAATAATAATAATGCACAAATATCCACCATTGCCATGTTTTTGATTTTTCACTAGACACTATCACAGCATGGAGGCCTTCAGCAACTACGACCTCCTGGATGCTGCCACCGGCCACAAAGTGGCAGAGGGACACAAGGCCAGTTTTTGCCTGGAGGACACGGGCTGTGAAACGGGGTTCCGACGGCGCTACGCCTGCACGGCTCACACACAGGTGGAGTGGCCTCTTGATAATCTCGGGGACGTCCTGTGGAACATTAAGACGATTTTTAGTCTGCAGCTTTGTGATGAACATTTTGTTTCCAGGGTCTAAGCCCAGGCTGTCACGACCTCTATGCCGCCAACATCGACTGCCAGTGGATCGACATCACCGACGTCAAACCAGGAAGTTACATCTTGAAGGTAAAAAAAATATATTTTGATTAAACTAAAAATAGGACAATATTACTGAAATTAGATGCTCATGTAACCAGTTTTTAACAACGCTCTCAGGTCACTGTTAATCCCGACTTCCATGTACTGGAGTCAGACTTCACCAACAATGTCGTGAGATGCGACATCGCATACACGGGGGTTTATGTTCAGACACGCAACTGTCAAGTAACAAGGTGCTAGAAGGCAAATCATTCATGTCCAACATGAATCTTAATGCATGTTACTTATATTTTATTCTTATTTGCAGGGGATGAAGATTCTTTTGAAGTACAAGAGAAATTCCTCACATATGATTTTTTTTAATCTTATTTTTTGGGCCATTCCAGCTCAAGAGGTTCGATTTGACTTGTCCTGGTCCTAGATGATGATTTTTTTTTTTTACTTTATTACTTCAATAATGTTTTCTGTGGTGCTATGTATTATTTCTTTCTTTCAAATGATAATTATATAATGTTTTGTTCTTTTTTTTTGCGTGTATTTGATGTTCAGTCGAAGTAAATGGCACAAGTGACTGACATCAATTTGTCAATTAGTCCAGTGGTCCCCAACCACCGGCCCATGGCACAGTTACCGGTCCGTTGGCCACTTTGGTCCGCATAGATGAAAGAAAAAATAACTTGCAGTACTTCCGGTTTATTCATTATTCAAGGCTGAAAAATATCATAATGTAATAATGTTCCTAAGATACGACATCAGACATTAGATTAGTTGTCTCAATTTTATTATTACAACATGGCGACTGTGGACCGTAGCAGACGGCAACAACAGGGCAACAACTGTCACACAAGTCACACAAGAGTCACACGGAGCTCCTCTCTCCCTCTCTGTCCGCTCACTACCGTCTCGCGAGTCACGTGATGCATTCAGAAAACTTGGAATAACATCCATGGATATGACCTTATTGTTATAATATGACCAATTGTTTCTCTATAGTGTCTGACTTCTTATCTTTTTTCTTCAAACAATACATTATGACAACAAGCTTGAAATTATGTCTTAATTCTTGTATAATTCCACTTTAAAAATATACAACTTTCCATCTAAAAATATATAGTTTTTTTCTAATACATCTTCAATATGTGTCTTTAAAAATATATACCTTACTTCAAAAAGATACAAGCTTTTTCTTGAACAAAAACATTCCCTGCCCCCAAAGGAAAAAAAAACACAATTTTATTTATTTGTTATTATTTCAGGGTCGCTCTAATAGTCATCCAAAAATATGTGAGTCATTTAGTGTGTTTGGGACATAAATGGAGCGTTGTTGAACATACTGACCTCCATGTACTGTTTGTTGATTTGACATTTTGAATTGAACTTGTAGGCCATAATTTAAAAAAATAAGAGCCAACGAGGCGGAGGATCGTTCGGAGAGGATGTGCAATATGCCTTAGAATTTTGTAAAACTGTTAATAATGTTTGAAAATGTTTCTTTATATGATTGTATGTCAGGTTTGATACAATAAAAACTGTATTAAAGAGTGCGGCGTTTTTGTCTTCTGTTTTGGTTCGCAATTTATGGGCGCTGCCGTTTTGGTTAGCAACAGGGGGCAGAGGTGAAAGATGTAACACAAATACAACACAACATAAACACGGGGGGAGCCTGCAACACTGTAGAGCGGCCACATGTTACAAATCTACAAATACTTATAGTCGTTGAGTCCAAATGGACTAATCCCGGTGAACGACCGCATATGCGAACTGAGATATTAAGCTTTTCTTCTCAATTGAGACTATTTGACGAAGGAAAGTGATTTAGGACTTTCCAGGTATTTTTGCTTTGGTTTAGTGCTTGGCACTTGCAGATTGAGAGACACTTGGCAGGCAGACAGTGGCGGCATGTTTACTGACAGGCCTCTGTGAAAGCCGCATGAATGAAATCCTTCTCCGCTGCCCTTCCTCCATGGCACAGTTGAAAAAGAAAAAGGCCACCGGCAAAGACAACCTTCATTGAGACATGGTTCTAGTTGCCATTAACACAACAAACCCACGCCAGAGTGAGTCATCATGCAAAGGTTTTTGTTTCTTTTCTGCCGGTGTTTTGAGAGAAATTACATGCAAAACCTTGGGAGAGCAAACATGAAAGTTTCTAACAGTGTTTGCGCTGTTAAGGCACGGATGTTATTGTGGGTTATTTACAGCCCACCATGGCAGATACAGTAAATCCCAATTGAAATGGTTTACCTTCAACACTGCCAAGACGCTTCCTTGCCAGAGAAGATTGTCTGTGTTATTCAAAATGTCTGGAAAGTCCACCCAACTCCTGTCCAGTTCTGCTCAAATCAAAATGTTTGGACTACACTGGCAGATTGAAACATCTCCAGGCTGTCTACTTTGATGGATGTTGAGCAACAACACGCAAACGCCACTGTCTTATATTGTATATGGATGGACTGCCAATATGGCTTCCTCACCGTAGCGAAAGTGAAGCAACCGGCGGCCATCTTACTTTGCCACTTGAACACATTGATTTTCATCACAGCATTTTCTGTCTCTAAATGGCGATAATGTCACAGTGTAATCTACTGATATAAAAAAAGTTTGTTCTTTGAGAGGCTCTCATTACTCCATACACGGATCCTAACATAAAACACACACTCATAAGTTGCAAGTTACAGTGGCAACATAAGATGGCTGCCCTCGGACTTCAGCTGCACTGGACCAACTGTTGGTCCAGTTATGTATAAGTCTGTGGCAAACACTAACAAAGAGGATAGATTGGATTCTTCAGTTTAAATTAGCCCCCGTCCTGCCCTGAAATGATCATTAGCCTTAGTGTGGACTTTACAATATCCACATTAGCGTAAAAAGTCAGCAAAAATGTTTTTAAAATGATTTCGAATGATACATCAATGTTAGCATGCTAATCACGCTGAAAAGGGGATGGTTGAATTTTTGCCCATTTTCACAAATCAATTTGATGTACAGTTCAGCTGGCCAACATCTTTTAAGACCTGAGTGTCATTTTAAACATGTCATGCTATAGAGAAGACTCACCACTGTTTGTTCAGCTGCAGAGTTTCGCAACAACATCTGGATCCAGTCTATGATCGGGCCTCACGCGAACGCTGAGATGTGAAAACACTCAGGATGGCAAGGAAAAGTTGGGCCTCTGCCAATACAACACGGCACACACGTGGGCACAATCCACCATCTAGGTGTAGACCACACCTCAGCTGAATATACAATTTAAGAGGATGCGCTGTCAAACTCAGGCTGTACGAGTGGGTAAATTCTGCAATCTTGCAACATTGTCAAATTATTAAGATCATTATTTTGTGAACTATATAGATCAGGGGTCCTCAATCGTGTTCCTCGAGGTGTCGGTGTCCTGCCTGTTTTCCATCGCTCCCTGATGCCACACACCTGATTCAAATGATCAGATAATCTGCAAGGTCTGCAGAAGCTAGAAAACAATCCTGATGCATGCATGGGAGGCGGGGGACACCCTGAACTGGTTGCCAGCCAATTGCAGCGCACACATAGACGGACAACCAATCACACTCACAATCACACCTTGGGCCAATTTAGAGTGTTCAATTAACCTACCATGTTTTTTTTTTGGAATGTGGGAGGTAACCGGAGTACAAGGAGAAAGCTCACGAAGGCTCGGGAAAAACATGAAAACTCCACACAGGAATCCGGGAGACGGAATCGAACCCACGACTTCTGCAGTGTGAAGTCATCGAACTAACCAGTTATAAACCGTGCCGCCTCAATTAAAATATAGAAAACACAAAAGTAAAAAAAAAAAATTCACTGGAACGCAAACATTTCTTTATAATTAAATGGAAGTGTGTTTGTACCAGATTTAAACCCCAAAAAATGATGAAGCCCCTGAAAGATTAGACACAACATTTTTGAACAAGTCATTCACTCATTCATTTGCATGTAACAACAGGGAGTCTGCATCATACCACGCTTTAAAAAACACAATTTTAGGCTGCGTTTTTATACATAATTGTTCTCTTTGTTATCTCCACAAAGTACACCAGATTGACGCATTCAAAAACAAATTGTAAATTGTCAGAGATGTACCACCAAAAAAAAAAAGAATAGTACTCCACTATCATGCCGGCAACCTAGGGCGTTACAAGCGCAAATAGATGATTTGTTCTTTTTTTTTTTTTTTGTAAATTGGTTTACAATGGCATATTGAAAATTGGGCTTCATTGCTCACAATTCAAAAAGCTGTCACCGAGGTAGATCGTTTCCGAATGGTTTTTGCAAACATTCCTTAGGCCACCCTTCGATGTAGCGGTAGGGGGTCATATTTCTAAGCCAGGACCACGTAAGAACTGACGGGGACCTAGGAGAAACATCGTTGCACACCCGTTCAGACAGAGTAGAGAAATTCCTCTGCCTCTCTGTCATCCGCTTGAGATTAAGAGCAGCGTCGGTGCAGACGTCCTGGGAGGCTCAAACCCTTGACTGGTGATGAAATGTTTCTCTTTCGAGCTGGGTGGTACGGTGACTTGGGTGGTATTCACAGAGGGATGCCTCGGAGGATTTGCAGGGATTTTTTTTTTCATTGTTGAGTCGTTGCACTGCGTCTGGAAGGCTCCTCTTTGTGTACCTGCGAACCATCTGTCTGGTGTGCTCAGTATCTCGGAAAGGAAGACGGCCTGATTGAGAAGCGTGTATTTTGTGATCTTTAGTCTTTCATCCTTGAGAGTCTTTCAAAATAGCCTCCTCTGTTTGACAGAAGCAAGGAGACAACGGCGAATGTCGTTCTTGATTTGCTGTCTGAAATGTCTGAAAAATTCCAGGGTAACGCCGGTATTTACGAAATGCTAAAAATGCATTCCTCTTTCCAACATGATTGAAAAGCCTTGACGGCAACCATTGGTGCCACGCTCAGAATGCAGTGTGCCGTTGAAGGTTACATGTAGGCCAGATCGAAGACGCTCAAGGAAATAGTTTGAAATAATGATGGAAGCTACTGCAAAAAGATTAAGGAGCAAAAGGATATTAAGAGCAGTGTTGTTCCTAGAAAGCGGGTTATTTCTCAAGTTAAACCATCCATCCATTATCAAAGCCGCTTTTCCTCACAAGGGTCACGGGCGTGCTGGAGCCTATCCCAGCTGGCTTTGAGCGATAGGCGCGTTACATCCTTCATCGGTTGTTAGTCAATCGCAGGGCACATAAAGACAAACAACCACTCATGCTCAATTTAGAGTCTCCCCTTAACCTACTATGCATGTCTTTGGAATACGGGAGGAAACCGGAGAACCCGGAGAAAACCCACGTGGGCACGGGGAGAACATGCAAACTCCACACGGGAATTCTGGAGCGGGGAATCAAACTCTGCATCTCTGAACTGTGAGGTGGACGTGCTAACCAGTAGTGCACGAGTCGCTCAATCAAAAGCAAATTAAGAAAAAAAAAAGATCAGATCAGAACCAGCTGCTAGTCTATTTAACATTGCTGGCTACAGACTAATGACACTGGTATTCTGAGCCGACAACAGCCCAAAGTTAGAACTAAAATGTCAATATTTCAGTATCAATCTGTGCGTTATATTCATGTTTTTTATTTTTGCACAACTATCCATATAAGCGATTCTAAAAAAAATTGGAGGAGTCTGCCCTTTGGGGTGTGTCATAGCAAAAGGCTAATTGGGAACATGTTCTTCAAACACAGACCACATATATTACCATCTTACCCTGACAGACTTGCTATCAGTGAATCAAGCAGTTGGCTCCGAGATGATTGGACTTGTTGTCGAGCCAAGGCAGTGGTGAGCTGTGATAGCAGCAGGAGCTTGTGAGAGCAGCCGAGTGAAATTCTCAGACAAGATTTAAACAAACACACACGCACATGCTGGCCAAACAAGCTATGGTGGGCAAAATGAAGAAGAAGAAGGAGTAGTCTTGACAAAACGAGATCAAACAGTGCCACCTCCTGAGCGACAGTTTTCAACGATAGCCATTTCTCTTTCGGGGGGGTAATTCATTTCCCATAAATCTTGACAAGGACACTGAAATGCTCGAGTCACTTCTTTTTATTTCAAAGTTAAAATGTAGGACATTCAGAGCTGCATTATCTTCTCGACCAGATAATTGAGATGTCAAATTGATCTACTTGAGAAACACACACACAGAAGAAGATTTCACGCTTACTTTACATCTGGCACACAGTAAAAAAAAAAAATCCATTGCTTATAAAAATCGCTTGAACGATACACATCTACAGTACATTCATTCGAGCTGCCACCGACTGTTTGCTGTCAACTGCAATAAATTAATCATTTCATTAAAAGGATAACTGTTTTTTTCGGTATGCACATTTGACTTCACTTTTATCATTTTAAAGCAGTCATTCTCAAATTGTGGTACGCAAACTCCCTCTAGGGATACGTGAATGAATCACTGCCACTGCTGTTCAGCTGTATTTAACTTTTAAGTTCAATACATTTGCATTTAATTTTAAGATTTTTTAAACATTTACTTACACTTACTATGTGCAATTTATTTTAATTGAATCATTATTTAAGTACAATTTTTTTGAAGGGCAGTGTGAATTTTCAAAATGCACATGCGCTTTAATGTCGATCATTATGTTGGTACATGGAGAGCAGTGTTTCTTTTTTTAATTGTTTGAGAACCACTGATTTCAAGTGCTTGCATGCCATTTAACGGTTGCACAAAGAATCGGACATTGATTCCTTCAGCCTGTGAATTAGCTCAGTAAGTAGTTTAAGTGCTATGTTTCCAATTTTGAAAATTGGCTTTCAGTACTTAAGTGATTGACATCTGGATAGACACAAATGGAAGCATTCGTGGTCACAGACTACACAAACTACAGTATAATTGAAGCTGCAAGCATCAATTAACTGGACCTCAGCCCCCCCAACCCTTTTTTCATAGTAAATTCTTGAAATCAAAATTTGACGTATCATGCTTACTTTGGGGTGTACCGTTTACCTCAAGGTGGCTCAAATTGGCCGTGTCAAAGGGCAAATCTTGGAGTCACGATAACCTGAGCTGGAGGGGATTTTCTGCAGCCCCACAATCATTAAAATGCTCCCATCACTTCTCAGCATGCAGCATGTGCAAGCTAGCAAGGACAAGCTAACTTCTAAGAGGCCAGGATAATGATCATGGATCCTGATTGTCAATAGCCAATGAACGACAATAGAACCAATGTGCCTGTAATTCATTAATTCATTTTTCACTATATAGTATAGCAGTTCTCCAACATTTTGAGTTTAAGTAGTTATTTGTTCCACTAAATGCTCCACAAACTAAATTGACATTACTATCGTGTGTGCCCGTAAATAATATGCAATTTTTTTTTTCTCAACCTGAATATTCATGACACAACAGAAAAGAACGTAAAGGGGGAGTTTGAGCCCAAGGAACGTACTGTATCAGAGTCAGATTCCGTAACAGACGAGGTGTCAATCATTTGCGTGACAGATACAATACGTTCATCAACTGTTTTTGATTTTTAACTGATTGCAATTTCAAGAAAAATAAATTACAAAAAAAAAGTCATGCTGCTAACGTAGCAGCTGTGGCCAACGTCAACTCGTTTTTGGTGCTAATGTTAGCTTAATTTTGCTAGTGCTGAAATTTTGTCGAAGCTGGACATTGTTCTCTGAGACCATTTATCACAACTATGCACCTTCTGGACGTCTAAAAATAATCTAGATGCGTAATACCGCCTACTCGCCTTAGAGAGAACCAAAGTCACCGGTGGCCATCTTGCGTTGCTCCTCACTAACCACGCCTAACTCAGCTAGCTGTTGGAAAACTGCAATCTCCGCCTTTAATTGAGTTCAATTGACTTAAACTGATAGATTTATATTAGATTTATCTCCCGACTGGTTCCATTCACAACATGGCTGTGAACAGAGAGGACATGGTACACCTTCATGAGTTAGTAGCAAAGATGTACCCACAGTTGCCTGTTTGACTCTACATGCAAAAAGTGTGTGCGAGACAGCTAAAAATGCTTTTGTCAGATTAATGTTATACCTCACAATCATATAAAACCGTTTAATTGTCCCAAAACTGAGGTAGGAAATACTAATTGGTTTAGTTTGTTAGATTTGTGCGCCTTGCGTGAAAGTATGCACTTTCGATAAATTGATGTGATTATTTTGCAAACCCACAAGGTACAATTTGGGGAGCCCAGTTTGTGAACTCCTAATCTAAGAGTCAACTGAACTACTGCATCACTGGCGATCCAATGTGCCTGTTATTCATCCAAATTGTTTTTCTATTTTCTGGTTAAATTCCTGTAGTCTATCAGTCCATGGTTCCATGCTTTACTTTCTTCAATTACAAAACGTGCTGTGACATGTTTTTGCCACTAAATCTGGCCATGCACGTATCCTGCCGGGAAGCAGCACATCTCATCTTGGCGCTTGTTTGGTTGCAGTCTATCCATCAAATTCTTTGGCAGCTCTGTCACCGGAATCGTATAGCTTTCACAGGGAGAGTTTTCCACTCAGAACTATCCCTGCCCCATGGCCACGTTCCACAGCATCTCCTGCTGGAAAGACATCCAACCCCACAAGAGAAACAGAAATGATTAGCATTCAGTAGTCACCTTTGTGAGTTCATATCATTTCACCAAATCAGACTGTACATACAAACTGTACTTCTGCTCAAGGATCTTCTTGTTTAGTAACATTGGCAGAGTCCCAAAAAGCAGAGTGTTCATCTCTTCTTGTGCTGAAAAGCAGGCCTTTTTTTCCGTGTCCTTGTGAGTCATGTTCCTTTCATTGCTGTGATTTTTTTTTTTAATTAAATTTGCAAGTTGTTGTGTATGGTAGAGACTTTGCACATGCTAATGGGGCTATCAGACCTTCACACAGAAAGAAAAATAATGCGTTGAGTAGAACAGATGAAGTATAATGTATTGGTTGCATTAGAAAAAAAGACAAAATAGCAAGTGTTGCTTAGGTAACGACCAATCACGGTTCACCTGTTTTCTGAACCTGAGCCATAATTGGTCGTTACCTAAGCCCTGAGCAACTTTGATGTCATTTTCAGTCGACAGAAGGCGATAAAATGGACGCTCCCCGATATGGCTAAAGACTGGTGTGTTTTACATCTTAACTCATATCCCACAAACGTAATTTTAATCAGCATGCCATGTTTCGACTAGTGGGCCTACATAGAACATATTCCTGTAAAGAAATGTTTGTGTTTGACTTCCCCTTTAACCGTCAAAAAAAAAAATAAATAAATAAAAAAAAAAAATAAAAAAAACAAGACGCAACTAAAACTTACCATAACAGTATTTCACAGATAAAATTATTTTTTTTCATCCATCTTTCATTTGGCTGTTTTATCACAGATAATCCCAGATTTGTAATCCACTAAATATTCAACATTTTTTCATTTAAATCATTCGATGATGTTTTACCAATGTGAGGTTTACTATTTTTGTGTTTTGTACTGTCTTCTTTGTTCATTTGTTTTACTGCTATTGTCCTACTCACATTGCCAAGTAGTTCCCACCAACCGCATACAGCACACATCTAAAGAGTTTAGTTACTCATCACTGCATTTCTCGCTACGAACTACCTTATACGACCGTTCGAATGACGGCATTGTCAAAAATAGCGCGATTTGGATGATAGAATCAATTGTCGTGTTATCTCTTATTTTGAAAGAGTTGCAGTTCTTTTTCCTGTGATGCTCTTAGTCTTTAGTTTTCTTTTCTGGGCTAGGCATGTTCAGGTGTGCTGAGCTCTTCGCACAGCTGTTAATTATGACTTATCACTCTTCACTTCCAGTACTTCCGGTAAGATCTCCACTCACACTAGAACATCTTGTCGCTTCCAAGGAAAAGTTGATTTTACGTTCTGGCTAACCATTTTCCTGAGTATTTTCCACATTCCAAGTTGTTGATGTTTTTCCTCAGTTGTAATTTGATATCACTCCTCGACACTCCCTGTTGAATAATAATTAATAAGTAATGCCACAGAAAGTGTATCAATCTGCATCTGGAAATTTTAGACTATTTGTTCATCTTTCTGTCAGCATAGTATGGGGCCAGGCGATGTATCATTTTTGTGCTCCACTAAACAGGCACGGATTTCACAGATCAGCATTATTTCAGTCAGTCTAGATACCTTTGGTAACATTTGTGTTTGGTGGTGTGCTGTAAATATTTTCTAATGTACAATATGTGCCTTGACTCACAAGAGGTTGAGAATTTGAATCCGATTCCGAATAGGACTTAAGGTCGGTCAACATTGGCGGTTTGACTGTAATTGCATTCCTTAGTGAATAATAATGTATGTGTGGCTGAGTAATAGTGCACCCAATCTGTTGCGCCAGCCGTTTAACATTGAACCCACTCTGGGTGACTAAATCCTTGGGATTCAGAGCTTTGAAATGTCAACAGCATCACTTGAATCTGCAAGATGCTGCTTGCAAAGAGAGATGCAGAATGACTCTTAAATGGGAGCTTTTACAAAAACAGGGCTTTTTTTATTTGCTTTTATATAAATAGTTGGGTGTCTGGAGTACCTGCCCCGCTAGTGTGAAATTTCACATTACATCTAGTGTCCACCACCACAGCAAATTTCTCCACCATGATCTGGTTAAATTATAGTGAATATCCATCCATCCGTTTTCTATGCTGCTTACAGGTTGCAGTTTTTTTTTTTTTTTTTAAATGATAGGACAATTTATTGAAAATTAATTTACGGCCCCAAAGTCACAGCTTGCGGACTCTAATTTGAGAACCCCTGAACTACCCCTGAACTGTTTTTGCGCTGCGGGATGAAGCCAGAGCACGCAGTAAAAACCATTGCATAACACTGTATGTCTCCTTTAAAAACAAATTCGACTCTCATCAAAGTGGATAAACTTTCTGGAGCTAAACATGCTCATGTCCCCTCGTTGCGGTGGCGGAGGCGCAATGGGGTTTGCATGGACGCCGCAAATATACCGAGCACTCGCCTCACTCTGTATGGCAGGTGGCCAGGGGGTTTTATGATTTAAACCAGACTGTGCGTGCCCAAAACGAAAAATACACTGCAGTTGCACATAGTCCGCACAAGAGGGAAGGGGGGGGGGATCTTTGTGCCAAAAAAGTGCATCTGAGCTTCAGCCAGTTACCAGTTCAAGCATGACTAATGCACACTGCAAAAAAAAAAAAAAAAGGCTGCATTTCACGATTTTATCTGCCTTTGTGTGCTCCCTCAGATTGTAATGCTGAATGGACAAAAATCTAATTACCTACCGAGCTTGAAAATTTCAAGAAAGCAGACTGTAGCAAAATGTTTCACATCCTGCACTTAAGGAAAAGTAGAGATGCGTTTGTAAAAAAATGAAAAAATAGGATCAATTACTCACATATTTTCTGTATTCATGTTTTCATAACTTAAAACAGTTTTGTTCTTTCATGAACTTAAATAGTGCTCTCACTGTGACGAAAAAAAGCCGGTTAGTGCTGGCTCTGCTTTTTTGCTATCAGTAGGAGTTACCATAGCAATAAAGACAAGAAAACAAACATTCTACAACAAATAAGACAATGACAATGTACCTGTATGCATTTTTCAGATCAGACGGATAATTTTTTTCATCATTCTCGTGTCAATCAGGTCAACTGCAGTTGACTTTATATTTAGTTACGTTTTTTTTCAAGTCATGTTGTAAAAAGTAACCGGCCTATTTTGACCAAGTAAGGAGTAGCAAATGCTCACGGCAGCTACTTTAAAAATCTTTAAGCACAGTCAAGAAATATGTTTATTTTGTTACTTTCTACCACTGCTTTGTGATTTTGTTTTCAACAAAACAGCTTTTTACACAGTGGACTGGGAAGTCATGTGACATCAACAAATGCAGACACGCTGCCCTCCCCGCCGCCCACACACAGAAACTACACACAGGCACGCACACCCCCACACACACACAGGCATACACATCAAAAACAAATCAAAACCCCTTTTTAGTTACAGGCAAGAAAGCCACAATTCAGTTCCCGACTGTGGCTGAGCTGCCTGTAAACATGGCTGACGTCACTGGCAACATCAACACTGTTGAGTAGTGGTGAAGGAAGCACTGATCTGCAGTTCCAAACTAATTTCTTCGTGTTCATTTTTTCGCCGCACCATATGTGGCTGTTTTTGGTTTGTTTTTTTGTTGCAGTCATTTTTATTTACTTTATGTGCTGCCACGTCAATCTAACCAGTCAGGGACTTTAGAATCAGTAATCCTGGCCACTGTAACTTCAACTATATTAGCAAATTTCTTTCAATCCAGTTAGATTTCAAATTTATTTCACAGGCTAGCTTATCGACAATAAAGTCAGGAGCTTTCTGAGTTGTGATTCAAAGCAAAACCTAGAAGCTGTCTGTAGTGTTTGGCACACATTAATACATTTAAATATCAGCTTCTTGTGGTAGCCATATTTGAATACATTTTGTCATGTTATTTGATCCATATTGATTCTGAAATGCTCTAGACAATGAACATAGCACAGTTTTGTGCTGTTATATTTATTTTTGTATAATATTGATGGGTATTCAAACTGTCACATGCTAGTGGTGTTATTAAGAGGTGTTTTAAGTCACTGACGGCCCAGGTACTGAGCCAACACTCCTGTAAAGAGTAAAAGAGGCCCTGTTCATGTGAACTTACCATGAGTTGTTCCCCTGCTTGGATCTGCGTTGACCTCCACTCACTGCCGGAGAGTATCATGTTTCAAGGCGCCATGGCACTGGGGGCAGACCACCGCTGCCACCACCTCTCCCCTTCTTCACACCATGCTGTTGTTCTGGCGGCCTCTCCAGACGTATGTGGGGGTCCTTGCCGCTTTGCTAGATGGATGTGTGTCTTTGCCGCAATGCCCGTTCTGCGGGTACAACGGAGGCTTTTGAGTCCTTGAGTGCATCGTTGTGCTGTTACTAATGACAACTTGAGGATTGAGGTTCTTTGGACGGGACTCTGAGTTGTCCGTTTTATGGTCTGACGGGAGAGGTGGATTTCCATTTGTGTGTTTGAGGTATTTCGTGTTACCGGGTGGGGTAAAGCAGCGGGTTTTGACCACAGATGCCATGTGAACAGGGGATGGAGCGTTTGTTCTGAGGATGATGCACTCTTCATCGGAACGCCTCGACCGCCCAACCTCTGCGTGCTTGCGACTGGGCGGAGGCGACACTGCAAGTTCCCTTCGATGAGTAGAGGTGTGAATTTTGCTTCTCGACCCACAAGCGATGTTGCGCGGATCTTCGCCCAGGTCCACACTGGCCGTGAGATGGTCAATCTGCTCAATGACCTGATGGAAAGAAATTGATCCTCTCATAGAAACGTGTATAGATGCTTTAAATGTCACAGAAACTTGGGTAATTTGTCTTAGACACTTCTTAGACATTTGACCTCTTTTTGGGTAAGATCCTTTTCTGTTCTAGCATGCTGACAGTCCATCATTGGCTGCTAACCTCACAAATGGTCTTGCTTAGTGGACAAAAATTCCCTGCAACCACATAATCTTCTTACAAGAAGACTGTGGCCACGCAGATTCCACAATGTTTAGCAGGGAAAGCACAATTTCTACTTAGACTTGTTAATTTTTCATTATTAAGTGTAACCCTCTGAGATTTTCTCTTGTTTTCAAGCCGGTTCGACATATGGCACCGTACAGAATAGTCACAAATAAAAAAGACTATAGACAAAATGCAACAACAAAATGAACAAATCAATAAGACAAAACAAGGTTATGCAAAGCAATATAAAGTATTAATGTTCATGTTGCTGTCGTTGCATCACTTGCCAATAGACAGAATTATGGAGTAAGATTACCGTACACTGGAATTTATAAAGGTGTTGCGGAGGTGTTATATCTGGCAAGTACAGTTATTTCTAAGGTAAGACGACAGAGAATTTTAAAATCAACGATATAATGAAAGAGATATTTAGTTTCAGTCTCGAGACGGGCTTGCAGGGAACATGGCAGCATGAAAATTGCTCTAAATTGCTGTGTCACACCGACACGGTCACATGATCATGCAGAAACACTCTGGCATTGTGCTGCACAATGGGTGATCTCATCACCACCTGAGCTGGTATTTCTGCACTTAAATGGCATATTACGTTGAGAAATATCAATTGAAAAGTTGGCACAGCAGCATCACAACAAAAGAGTCGTACCTCTTTCATCTCCACGTGAATCTGCTTCAAACCCCCCAAGACGTCCTCCAGATCTGTCACCACTTGTCGGATCTGATCCCTCACTGTATCCTGCCCCTTCACTTGATTTGCCAAAAATGAACCTTGGCACTGGTGCTGGTTGGCAACTGGCTCTTCCCGACGGATGCAAACTTCCTTTGGTTTGTCCCGATTTAAGTGTTCTTGAGGGACTTCAGTGGGGAAGAAACCTTTGTGAGGGTGTTCATTGCAGTTCTCCCCTGAACCACAATATTCCTGATGGG
This sequence comes from Idiotropiscis lumnitzeri, assembly GCF_059441095.1. NCBI lineage: Eukaryota > Metazoa > Chordata > Actinopteri > Syngnathiformes > Syngnathidae > Idiotropiscis > Idiotropiscis lumnitzeri. The sequence continues at coordinate 10,971,155 of NC_142402.1, read as the reverse complement.
TATCTTGTCTCTTTGAGGGTCGAGGCTTTGGAGTGCAGTGCCCATTAGCCATGGGAAAGGGATGATCCAAATGGCCATTTTCCCGGATGCAAGTAGAAGCATCCCCTCCTTTGTCCATAAATACATTATAGTGCACAGTCCTGCCATATCCATGCGCTTGACCGTTGACCCGTAGATGAGGGAGTGGATGTGGTATTCGAACGTGAAAGGGGTGTGCCCTGGTGTGGTTGTATGTGGTCACACAGTCACACTTCTTCCTAAGAGACTGGCAGTGTCTCGCACCAAGCTCAGACGAGCGGCTCCACTGGGCAGGGTTCAACTCCCACGGGGGACTGAGTTGGGCCAAGTCATCCGACTGGCTGAAAGGAAACACAGGCTGTCTCTGAGGGCTGCAATGACCACCTCTGGATGCCCTTCCCCCTGCATCCTTAACCCGAGGAGGCTGGGTGAGTCTGTGGTCATCCAGATGTGGGTGGTCTGGCTGTCGGCCGGAGGCTGCTTGGTACTCCGGTCCGCCGTAGCGGGCACAGTGCTGGCAAGGGCACGGGCCAGCGATGCCGTTGGGCTGGAGAAAACGTCTGTGTCCTGTTGCTTGCCCGCCTTCTGTGTACATGTCCAAAGAGGCTCGCATGGAAAACGGGTTCAAAAAACCTCTGTTGGCTCTGTGAAGTCCCGTCATGCACTTATTCTGTTTTCCTCATCTAGTGCCTCCGATAAAACTTCTCCTTAGCTTTTTCCCTCCCACCACCTCTTCTCCCTCCACCCAAGATGTCTCCCTCCCCTTCCTTCCTGTCTGTTGTTTCCCCCACTTCTCTTCTCCAGCTCTTTTCTTCCCCTTTCTCTTTTCTTTCTCCCAACTTTTTCCTTCTTCCCTTCTCCTCAATGGGGCCCCTCTCCTCCTCCTCCTCCCTCCTTCCCTCCCTCTCTTTTCTTTCTTTTTACCTCACACGCTTCCTTGCTCTGTCTCATTTGCTGCCTCAGGAATCTTTCTCTGTCTTTCTCTCTCACCCTCACTTTCTTTCTGTCTCTCTCGCTCTCATTCTCTCACCCTCTGTATTTTGGCTTCTTTCCCTCCCCTCCGCTCTCCTCCTCCTCCTCCTCCTCCCTTTCTCTTACTCCGTCTTCATTCGCTCACAGAGTCGGTTGTACCTGGATTTTTGAAGCCCCTCTTCCGCCTGCGTGTAAAATCAAAAAGTTCTGCGGAAACGGACTCCATATGGCCTTGGGCCCTGTGGAGAAAGAGAGCCAGGTCCGGAGCCCAGCTCATTAATGCAACTGAAGTCCTGTAATGCACAGCGCAATTAAAACGCTGCCTGAGATTCCTCTGCCAGAGACGGAGCACGAGAGGAGGGGATTGTAGGAAAGGAGGTGGGAGGAGAGAAGCAAAAAGAGGGTAGGTGGGGTTTCCAACAACGCCGGCATGGAAGTGGGCAGCACTCTGACTGAAGAAGATTGAGACCGGCTGGAATATTTCGCACCATGCACTCACGCACTACCTACAACAGATTTGTCCTTTGCCCATATACGCCAAAGTCACTGTTTGTCCCTTTATGGTTTTATGGTTTTATGTGTGGGCAAAGAGATCGTTAATCCAAGTTTTTTATTCAGTGTATAGAGAAGAAATGTACTTTTTTTTTATTATTATTATTTTTGGTTCCCTGACAATGTTCAGGGTTACTTTACTGACTGAATTGTGCTTACGCTGACAACTTAGAACTTGCATTTGGACAGCAGACTTGCTCACACGGTACTTCATTCATAAAACTCTCTCTGTCCACTCCGTATAATTTATCATGGATTGAGAGGGCGACGTCTCAACGTAACAGCGTGACATTGTGTTATGCTCGAACTATTGTGTGGCCACATTGAGATTGAACACACGCAGGCCAAAGATAGTGTTCCCTTACATAATGATAATGACAATGAAAAATGCTTCAAAAAGCAATAATCGTATAAGAATTAAAAAAGAAATGTTAAGTGCCTGAGCAAAGACTGTCGTAACATAATTTCTGAAATCACTCAAATTCACATTTGAATTCAAGCATTTTCACAAATTTCAACTCGAACAACTGTTTAAAGGGGGAAAGTGTCTTTACAATAAAAAATGTTGTATGTAACCCCACTAGTCAAAATATTGAACTGGTCAATCTGTTTTCTGAAGCTCAGCCGTAATTGGTTGATACCTGATCCCTGAGCAACTGCGATTTCAGTCGATAGCAAATGGCAAAATGGCCGCCCCCTGAGATGGATAAAAATGGGTGATTTTGCTGCTTCACTCATGCTCCACAAACACAATATTAATCAGAATGCCGTGTTTATACACTAGTTGACCTGCATAAAACTTATTATAGTAAAGAAAATGTGGGGGTTGACGTCCCCTTTAAAGAATTATTAACCAATTTAATCTTCTAAAACCTAAATGAGGAAACACTACATTTCAAGCACCTGTGAGTACCCTGTTTATGGTTGATTATAATTTGTTGAAAAACTAAATAAAAAAAAAAAGTACAAGAATTTTAACCAGACAACATCAATTTTGTGAAGTTTGAGCACTTTCTAAACCTTCAAAGCACTCAACATGAAAGCATTTTGACTCTACTGAGTTTTGAAATAGTTAAGAGTTCATTCCGCTCACATTAAATCAACTTTAATCAACAAAAAGTGGAAAACTTTGAAGCACGGGAGGACTAAGAACTTAAAATGCACCTTCGTCGACGCCCTCATGTCCCCGCCAAGTGTAGCCAGTGTCTATTTTCAAAGAAAATAACAGGAACTCACGAAACAATGGGTTCTGCGGAGGAGAGTTGTACAGAGAGTAAGCGCAGAGGAGGATGAAGGGGGTTCATTTGTCCCAGCAGGAGGATGAGCAGTCTGCTCCCATCTGCTGGTTGTTTTCGTAGCGGAAGCACAGCTGGTGGGAATTTTACCTCTACTTAGACTGAAATTGTCTTTTTTTTTTTTTAATGTTTATCTAAAGTTACACTAATAAGTGGATTTTGGCGACAATCACTCATCATGTAGCTAAATACAAATTGGCAGGTAACCAGCAAGCAATCTGGCTGTAGTTTCTCTTAAAGGCTATTCAGCCTACTGTGAATGGCAGCAGAAGCACTGCATGCAAATTTGCTCAGTGTGCTTATGTAATCACATTTTTGGTGTACTACAACAGAGGCCCCCCCACCACGGGCTGCAGACTGGGAGCGATCCGTAAGACATTTGGTAGCAAATATATGCATTATATAGATTTGGTTTTCAAAATCCAGAGTATCTGCTGATGCGTGTCAAACCGCTTGTCTCGGTCATGTGATACTGTATTCAAAAGGAAAGCCCACAAGCTTGTAAAAATGGGTTCAATAAAACGCCTTTGCAGAAAGTCTCCCAAATTGGAAAAAGCCAAATGGTGTGACAGAAGAAGAACCTACAAGTTTCAAGATTTTTCTTTTTTAAGCAGTTCTACTAAAATACTGGTTTATTGCTACAAGTGATTCACACTCACCAAGGCCGCGCTGCATAATATGTGATGCAAGGCAAATAAGGCAACAAAACTTTCAAAACGGCAAAAAAAAGCACTAAATACATTGCATCACTTTCCAGCATTCTACCATAGTGAAATAAGATTTCCTTCACTGACAGAAAATGCAATTATGTAGAAGACGAAATATGATTAACACACTTCGGGTGTCAATATCTCCCGTTATGCCAAAATGGAAACAGCCTCTTGAAGAGAAACAAGAGCATGCAATCCACGTAACGAGCGATATTGTTGGTCAATTGTTTCCATGCCCGTCTCTCAAAATATTACTTTACGTTTAGGGGTCACCATCCTTTTTTACGTCTTGGGTACTGGTTAATGCGAAAGGGCTACCAGTTTCATACAAGAAGAGATATCACATTCACTCAAATTAACTTTAATAATGCTATTATATTTTATGAGTAACAATTGATTGCATTTTAGAGATGTCACTGTTTTTTGGCAAGGAGATGAATATTAATAAGCAACACTTTCTTTCTATAAGTCTCTGACAGCTTTCACGTAATTACTTCTACATTCACACATACAACATTAATCCCCCTCCCTTTTTTCAGCAACATATTGGTTCATACAAATCCATATTTTGTGGTGGTGTTTTGGGGGTGGGTCCACTGTGCATTTTCATTATATCATATATTACTTGCAGTACAAAAACCACAAGGGTAAGAACAACACTTTTATATGGTCACTATGCTAACACTTATCATGAATGATACGAGCAAGTAAAAACGTTTTGTAGCCTTTGCAAAGAAAATTTCCAAATGTTTTCCAAATTTTGCTAGCTTGTGGGTTTAATATGAGTGCTACTTAATATGCTTCAAAAGTCCGTCATAATCCAGTCACTTTTCCAATTAAAATATTTTCCAGCTAAATTATAAATCATTTGAAAGTATTATGTATTATGTTGTTTGTTTTTTTTATTCTTACAACTGTCCAAAGTGGCCCACAGCCCGACGGTTGGAGACCACTGCTCTCGAGTGTCCCAGGACGCCACGTTGGTGACACATGCTTACGTGAAACCAGTTCATGCTGCTGAGTGTCAATGAAACAAAAAGTTGCCCAGTAAACAACGTAGGCATAAAGTCACAACCTGATTTCCCCAAAAGTCCCGATCTCACAAAAAGTCTCACGCTGTTGATTTGCGCAATCGTTCAGTGGGTGTCCAGCTCCAGTCTCTTAAAATGAGGCTGATTGAATTTCATTCACACCCCAGTGTGGGTACATTACCTCCTCATGGATCCTTGATTGTCAAGTACAAGGAACCCTTGGATTGATTTATAGAAGAAATGAAGTAATAACTGGCACACAATCAACACTGTGACAGTTTGGCGGTGTTCAAACCGCAGGTACCGCTGTAATCTTTTGGAGTTTAATAAGCATTCATTTGCTCTGACGACAAAAGATCTCACGAGATAACGTACTTGAGCAAAAGAGACCTTGGGCTACTGCAGCCAATTTGTGTTAATGCACCAAGCCACGGGGACAAGTCAGGCCACTAAAAGGTCCTGAAATACACGACAATAGCAGAAAGCACTAATGGATGGCGTGATTACTGCGGAGGGGGTGGGGTTGAGGTGCCATTGCCTTAAGAATCCATGGTGCACAGCCGACAGCTGTTGTAACAGTAAAGGGCAACGAAAGCGAGAGTGAAAATGACTTGCTACGTCCTGCTGGCACGAGGTTACACTCACCAAGAGGACTTGAAAACTAAGTACAGGGAGAGGCGAAGGAAATCCTTTAACCTTGTTTGACTTCTGAGTCCTGACTGGTGACAAGCCGAAAGTCAAATAAAGACTACCGTACTTGAGGAGTGCATCTCACTAATATAAATCAGACCTTGCTGATTTGCTGTGGACATGCAGACTCTGAGCATATACAGTCTAAAGCGGAGGAATTTAATTTTGCCTGGGTCCCAAATTGGTCACGGACGGACGGCGCTGGGTTTCATTCAATGAATTTCTTGTAGAAATCATTTTTTACAATATGAATTAACTTTTTCTGTTCTTGTGGCATTTAGTTTATTAACACGTAAAAGCTCTCCAAAGCCCAAACGGCTCAAGTTAATTAAATAAATCAACATTTTGATCAGGCCCTCAACCAGTTTAAGCTATATTGAGACCAATTAATTAGTTTTTTTTAACCAATCAACCAACATTATTAAAATCAAAACTGATTTACCGATTCAACTCTGTTTTCTTTACACCTGTAAAGCCTTCAAGGCGCCCTTGCATCAATTAGAAAGTAGTTAGGATGCATTCAGTGACCTATGAATTAACGGTCACAAAATGGAGTTTTCCAATCTGTTGACGTTGAAGTTTGCTTTCTGTTCATATTGTTTTAAAAATCAAGCAAGCCAAAACATTTTTTGTCCTTCGTGGATAAAATTTAATGTTGTATTTTGAAAAACACTGTCGTTTTAAAAAGCGCAAGAAGTTTGAGCGCCTGATTGGAGGTAGGGAACACAGTATCAGTGAAAGAAAAATGTTCTGCATCCAATTATAAGCAGTGACCCCAAAACGTATCAAGGATTTGTTCAATGAACACAAATTACGATTGAAAAGAAAGTGTTCAGGCAGGCGGTAGACAAATCACTGAAATCGGGGGTCAAATGTTTGATTAGAGAGTGAACCATTTTCTAATTAACTGCTGCTGACGGCCACAGCTGGTGATGCCACCATGGACCACTCTGTTTCCTGTCTGCATATGCTCCAAAACTCAGGAGTGCATTTTAAGAGGAAATGCCACTTCCATCAAATCTAATGCATCTTAATGGAATTTTAACCTGATACCATTTTCTGGGATTATCCTCAAACGCAAAATAAAAAGCATATTAATTTTAAAGTATATAATACCCATGATGCAGTTACTGATTGTTCATAATCTGTTGAAGCCAATTTTTTGACTCACACAGATATTTTTGTCTGTTGGGTTAAAAAGGTGACACACTACTAAAAGCATCATTCAACACTCCTACAAATTGATGTAATGCGGCGTGAAGGTCGGGCGGGGCCTGATTCCACTTTTGAAACAGGAACTTCTTTTGATGCATGCTGACCCAGATAAGACACAGTATATTGTTAATTAGACAGTACTACGCAGAAGAAGCCTTTGATGATTGGAATGTGAAGTGGCCACTGCTTAAGTCTTCAGTCCCATTTACACTGCATGTAAAGGTTGGAAGTTTTAGACCATTTTCCCCAGTGCCACTTTACTGAACGTCCTCGGTTTACGACTGAGTTCTGTTCCTACTGAGTGACTCAAATTTGTACATAAGTCGTAGTGTGCTGTTGTCAATCACTTAGCAGCACTAAGGCAGTCAAAATGACAGTAAATAATTGGGGTGAAAGGGCATTATTCTAAATCAGGGGCCTCAAACTCCAGTCTTGAGGGCCATTTGCTCCTGGAACACACTTGATTAAAATGATCGGCATCGTTATCAGGCCCCTGCAGAACTTGCTGATGAGATGATCATTTGATTCAGGTGTGCTGTAGGTTGGAAGCTTCTAAAACAGAAAGCGGAAAGCAGACCCCAAGGACCAGAGTTTGAATTGTATTGTATATTTGAAATTTAATATAAACTGACATTTTGGATTATTTGTTGAATGGAAATTGAATAAATTGAGCAAATAATTGATGTTAAATCTATAAATTTACATTTATATATATTTTTTTTATTTTATATGCCAATATCTTACAGACTAAACAAAATAAAAAAATTAATACATTTTAATTAAGTAATTTTAGGAGAGAGAAAAAAGGGGCTAAATGACACAATAAACCTATAAAACTGTTGTGTGGGTCGTGTAAGATTTGATAGTTCAAATGTTACTTGACAGTTTGGGGGTACTTTGATGGTGAAAGCAAGTTAACGGATTGTGTTTCACTTTGGAGGACCTGTTATATTGCCATAACCAACAATGGAGATTACAATTAAGATGATGAATGACCTCATTTGAAGAAAGCTTGTTTTGTCCACAATGTGCTTTTGCAAACAACGGCTAAAAGGGAGCTGGCCAACCGCCGGGAGACCTTGGCTGAACTATTTGGGAGGAAGAGCCGAGCCCTGAAGAAGAAGAACTGGCATGGCACCACGTCCCGTCTTGGCTCAGAGCAGATGCGACCGCTTATTTTCCTAAGTGGCGCTGTTTTATTTAGTGTCGGCGTGTCTGCGTGTGCTGCAGCATCTCTGAATTAATGGGGCCGCTGACTTGAAGGCAATCTAGAAGTAGCCAGTGTTGTTTTCACACTTCGGTGTAATCACGGATCATTCAGGATGGGCAGTACTTTCGAATATTTTGGTATTTGGATACCCGACTGAACATTCTATCATATAATCACATATACATAAGTGCATATATTTATTGTATTTATTTATATATATATGTATATATACATACACATATATATACATACACGTGTGTATATATATATATATATATATATTTTTTTTTTTTTTTTGGGGGGGGGGGGGGGCGGTTACGCTCAGTGTGACCAGATTTTGTTCCGCGAGATGAAGTGATGTGAGAAAAAGTGAACAAAGTTGTAATGTATAATATCCGTCCGTTGCAGGGTTCTGCATAAAAGACAAACTTGGCGATCTGCAAGTCTTTTCATTTACGGCTTTGATTCTGAGGTTTTGTGAAACTGACCAAATCTAGCTTGGCTGGTTTATGTGTAAAAAGGCAAGCTGTTATGCATTGTTGCCGTACTCCAAAAACACAGACGAGCCTCTCAACTTGAATGCTCCTAAAGATGCACGAATGTGAATTTTTTTAGCAAAATAATTGGTTCCTAATATAAAAAAAAAAATCACATTGAGAACTGAGACATGCGAGACCTCAGCTCAGCACGCATCAAAGATTTTGGGTGGGCGCAGAAGGAAGCGAGATAACAAACGCGACAGCTCGGAATGTGTCCCTGACTCCCACTCACTCCTGTGGCGTTCAAAGTTCATCCATGATATTCAAACCGATGTTGTTTTTACTGTTGTGCATGCAACTGGATACCCACTAATGATACCATGGAGGCTTCAGGGCAGGTGTGTCCAACTCATGGTCCTCGAGGACCCCTATCTCCCAATGTTTTCGATGTTTCCCTCCTCTAACTCACCTGATTAAAATGATCAACTCATCAGCAAGCTCTGCAGAAGTCTGATAAGGATCTAGAGCTGCTCGGTCATATTCGGGTGCCTTTCTTTGATAAATGCAACAGTGCCCTCTACGGCTCAGCCTGCACAAGCGTAGCGGATCGTCCAAAATTCTGCTGGCTGTTCACTCTACCCGCCAGCCGTTCCTCCTTCTGTATTACATTACTGCAAGCTGAGAATGTGAAGAATGTCAAGCAATTCACTTCATTCTCCTTGTCCGCCCCTTTCATGCGGCCTTTAAAAGCTGACATTTTACACATTTATTGCTATGTTGAATTTCTGGAAAACCAGCACTGACACGGAACAGGACAGACAGACGTGATAAATTTCCATCATATGTGTTAGTATCAGAGCCATAAAAGAAGTGTGCATGCATGCGTGTGAAATACCGGAAAGGAAACTTTGGGTTTCAGGAACTGTACTCAGTTACGACAATATGCCGCCGTTGCGCAATTCTGGGTAATGGTTCTAATGCTGCTGTCGCTGTGTGAAAAGCACAGACAGTTGTGGAATAGCCTGGCTTCTGTCTAAAAACACAATGGCTGGTAAATACTTTTGTGTCATCTGTTAACTCTGATGCTGTATTTTTTTTTTTGTGGGATCTCAATGTGAAATAGGCTTCTGTTAACTGCCAACATCCCCAACTTTATACACAGGAAGCAGAGGACGCAAGTTCCTCATTATCACCCTTATAGTCATCCCATTAATAGTCACCTTCTCAGTGGAACAAAGGTCATCACATTTTATAATAATAATCAAGAAAATAGCTGCAATATTACGTCAAGGCTTTCAATCAACAACCAATGTCGAACAATGGAAGTCTACCATTCGTAGTTGCATTAATGGACTGGTCAGGCCTCTCGGGGGTCAGATAACCCATTAGGCCAGGAATCCACGCCAAGCGCTGCCCGTCACTCCAGACTGGATCTGGTTTCACACTCAGAAGCTGCTGCATAGTCCAAAATAACAACAAAGATCTCCTGAGAGACAAGACATAAAAGAAACGTAAGGCAAAGGAATGACTAATAGCTCAGACGCCAATTCAAATGCCAGGCATATAATGTATTCTAATGAAAATATTTTTTCCACTTCTTAAAGGGGAAGTCAACCACAAAAAAATCTTTAAAGGAATATGTTCTATGCATGCGCACTAGTCAAAACATGGCATTCTGATGAATCGTTGCGTTTCTGGAATATGAGTTAAGCAGTAAAATCATGTCATGGGGCAGCCATTTTGTCACTTCTGCGACAGAAAATGACATTGCAGTTGCTCAGGGCGCAACTCATGACCAATCATACAGAAAATAAATACAAAAAAATAAAAGAAAAATACGAAATGAAAATATATATATATATATTTATCTAAACACACTATTATACAATAAAATGTATACCACCTTTGCCCCTTTTTATTTTAATTTATTAAATGTAAATGAAATTACGTAAACCTGGCACGTGTCCTTAGCTCATCTCACACCTTCTGAGGTGAATGTGACTTTGAAAACCTGTTTGTCTAAATGTGCACAACGATTGGCTGATGACCAGTCCAGGGTCAACCCTGACTCTCACCCAAATGGTGTTTTTTTTTTTTTTTTTCATTCAATACCTGTCCCTTCATCCTCTCTCCTTCCCTCCCACCCCAGTCCTGTTTCCCCTCCCCTAACCGCTCCTCCCTCTCTTTTCCCCAAATGCTCTACTCCCGACTCACTGTGGCACGGAGCAGCTGGACGAGCACAGGGCTGTGAAAGACGAACCAGAAAGTCTTGAAGGCCTCATCTCCAAAGGCGCTGGTAAGCATGCTAAATGCATCATGGTTCAGGTCATAAAAAACTCCAATAAAGTAAAATTACTCACTATGTAGATGATTAATGGATACTTAATGGAAAGGGGACTCGGACAGTTCGATGGCATGCTTCTCTTCCCTGTCATTTTTATGCTAGGGTTTTTTTTTTTTTTTGCTTTGACAGCACTGATAAATAGTGAGTTGTTGGTCTGCCTCACATTTCTGAAGTTTGTGATTTCATTCTCAGCTACAGTCTTCCAGTGTGAACCATTTCCTTGGTCCGCACATGCTTGCACAGGTACTCCGGTTTGCTCCCACACCCTACAAACATACATGTTAGGTTAATTGAAGACTTGTCCCTAGGTGTGAATGATGATCTATATCAATCTTTCCCAACTGTTTTTTTGTAAATTCGAAAAAAAAACGTTTTTCAATTAAGTGTAGTGAAAGAGCCTTTAATTCATTTACTGCCATTGACGGCTCTTTTTTTTTTTTTTTTTTTACAGGGCTGGTACTTAATGAGTTAATTCTCACTATAGTGGCATAGATAGATAAAAATACATTTTCAGTAAATATTTTTCCCCGCTATTTGTGGAGAACTGTAACTGAGCCCTGGGACAGTGAAAATCCTGAAGCAATTGATGCCCCTCCAAAAAAGGTTAATAATTGCCACAGAGAAGCCAAAATAGGGTGATAAAGCACTAAATGTGTCTAAATGAAGTTCCTCAACTTACATCAACTATACACGAAGTTTGTTGGCCTAAAAATGTGACAAAATGGAATAAAGCACTACTTTCGTCAAAGTCAAGTTCCTAAACTCAATTTGACACAATTTATTGACACCAAGCTGCCACACAAGGAATTTGCTGCCGAATAACAGAGGATAGATTCTCCCCAAATAGCCGCAAATAGTTAATCAAATAAAAATACCACAACTATATGGGTGTTCACCTTAAATAATCATTTTTTTTGACTAATTAAGTCAAATTGGATACAGTGGAACAGTGGTTGTGAATCACTGGACTAAATGTGGCCTACGATTGACTGGCGACCAGTACAGGGTGTACCCAGCCAATCAACCCAGGTCAGCTGGTATAGGCTCAAACTCTCCCACGACCCTCATGATGACAAGTGCTACACACAATGGACGAATGAATCTTGTATTTAGCAGCCTCGTTCAATTTCTTGTTTCATGGCTATGGCCATCATCACTTCCTTCTTTGTGTTTTCCCTTCATACTTGTCCTCCATCCTGAGCTTTAATCAATATTGCGTGAAGGCAAACGCTTTGCAGGTATTGTCACCCGCCTCAGTGATGACACATTTATTCCGCAACTGGGGGGGATGACAAAGGTCCCAGCTGCCTCTTTTCTTCCGTGAGAGCATCCAGGGCGACGAGTGACATAATGGCGGCCGGGCTCAGGTTACCTCACATGGATACCATTGATCACGTTTTTGGTTTCTCTCACGAAACTATTTCATGCATTTCTATTCTATGTTGGGGGTAATTATAGTAACTCACTTACTCACAGTACAAATAATGTAGTTTTGCTCATCTAGCCACTGGATGCTAGCGAAAAAGTAACCAACTGGAAGGCTAACGTTCCTGCTGTCGGGTTGTGACATTAATATTAACTGAAAGTCATTAAGAATTTCTGTCCTTTCTGTGTCTTTTGGAGCACTTTCTGAAACATCCTAAGATGGCGTCAATATGTGCCACATTTGCAGAAGAGAAGATAGCATCGGCCACTTGATGGCCGGCTGGCTTGACAACAAATGTTAGCGTGATGGAAGATTCTGGTAGGGGTCTGACAAACCAGGCAAGGGAAAAGCAGGGTTGGATATTTTTCAAGATGATGCAGATTAGAGAAGGATCTTGATTGCTATATGGGATAACATCTATCTGCAGAAAGGAGTGTACAGTAAGTGCCCAAATAAAGCTAAAGAGTCATTTGTGGTACACGTATAGAAAAATAATGAGCGTACATTATCTATATCACAAAAGGTAAATGTAATGAAATTGGTAATAGGAAAGTAGTCTTTTTTTTTTCTGTTCGCGAAGCTGCCACTGTGGTAATTATTCTAAATAATAAAAAGCATAAATCAAAGTATGTTTGGAACAATGTTTTAGGGTTTTACCAGAGCAGAGTATGGTTTATTATTTGTAAATTTTTGCTGTTGACATTGGGTCCTGGTCCCTAAGCGCTGGGAATGTGTAAGACAGTATTATAAACTCTCTCATGGAACGCCATGTGGATGGCTGTGGGCATTATTAATCTATACAACAGGACTGAACATGCACATAAGCGTTAAATCAATTCTATTTTTGAACTCCATAATTCATAAAATAATGTTTTTTTTTTTCCTCCTCTCAGTTCAGAATTCACCTGAAGGCTTTTCCCGCCAGTACAATAAAAAAACTGTCTACCTCGACTTTTGTGACGACTCAGTACTTAGCTCGCCAGTGAGCATGGATGCTTAAGTGTTCACAGTGACTAAGTTCAGCGTCTGACACGGAAGATAATGCATCTGTGCAGTAAAAAAAGGAATGCTGTCAGTGTCTTAGCTTGTCCAGGGACGCTTTATAGCCATTAAGCTCCAGTTAAAGTTTTTGCTCCTTCTGGTTGTGTACTCGCGTGCCTACTGAACTGGATCCAGTGTGTTTTTTGGAAGACTGGCTCAGTCCAGCAGGAACAAGAGTGACAACTCATGTGACAACATTCAAAAGACTGCTGCCTGCATCATCATCCAGGTTTCTATCACAACGAAAAAACAAGCTGCAATGATTCCAAATGGGTGTGCGTGTACTATGTGTGTGTATTTGTACCACATACTGTAGCTGTTTGTGTTTTAGCATTGGAAGCCTTTAAACATAAAGCCAAGCCAGCAGGACAAAAATTGATCAATTAGATTTCTTGTGGTTGTTTTTTTTTTGTTTTTGGCCGTTATTGATCAAATTACCAGTATATTGTATGAACATGATTACAAGTGATTGTGTGACTCGGAAAGAAATGGGTTCAGGCACTGCTCCGTGATTTTTCCCCCTCTCCTGGAGTCAAAGGAGGACTTGATTAAACCGTAAGGGTGGTGGCGGGGCTGACAAAATAACTTATAAATATATTTTAAAATATCCATTAAAACGCTTCGGGGGCCGATTTCTGACGGGGCTATAGCACCCCCTAGCCTCGGGGTAGCGCCATACCAAAATAAATGGCTGTTTTAAATGGAACGAATGTATGCTGGAAATGCATAAAACGTCTGCTGTTTCTAGCAAGAAAACTGAACAAAGTTATATAATAAAATGTACAAGTGATGAATAAATTAAAAGGCCGCGTCCCATTGTGTCATTGTGGGATGGGGGATCCTGTAGTAACACTTACCTGCCTTTGGGGGGCACCCGAGCCCGGAAGCTCACCTGTCATGACACGTTATGTTTGAGGGCACTAATCAGTCTGTATTAAACTTTCTCAAGCGTTAAGCTTAAATGAATACTCCTCTTGCTTTAGTATTTTTGAAACTACTAAACGGACATTTAAGTTCAACCAAGGCAAACCATTTGTAACTGAAAAGTTACCTCGAGGAGACGCGTGGAGTGAGTGGGTGAAAATGTAGGAAGTAACTTTTCAGCTTTCCTCTCTGACGACAAGCAGCTGGAGAGAAGACGTCACGCAAATCCTTAAAACTTCTTCGACATACTTTCCATTTCTTTAAAAAAAAAAAGGAACATTATTGCCGCCGAAGTGCTCTCAAGTTGGTTCTTTGTCGTTTAAGAGTTGACTCGAGTGATTTCTTCTCCGACCTTCACCGGGAGACGCAGGTGAAGATAGTTGTGTTTTTTCCCCACCTAACATTGCGTCGTTGGGTCTTTTTTTTTTTTAAATAAACATACAGTATAACGACAAACACCTCAACAGAAGAAGTGCTTTCTCAAGATGAAATGAGTGTTTTTCTCTTAAAGGTAAGATCAATTTTATCATTGGCAATTGACCTGAGCAAGTGTTGCAGAGTTGATCAGTAGGGTGTGTTTGGTTTGAAGGGAGTTGTTGAGATTGGGAAAAGATTCGTTCCGGAAGGTAGCGTTTGACACCAGAAAGGCTCTTTTTTTTCAAACAAAACATTTCAACACAACTCTAGTCGCAAATTACTTAAAGTAAGAATAAATACAATAGCCGTACTCCTCACAATTTATATGACATGTAACTTCACCTTACCTTGACAGGCAGTAACTGCCTGTTTTGATTCAGACAATTGAAGAAAAAAAAAATCCCACTCAGAAAGGTCACAATTGAAATATCTCTTAGTCCAGGTAAAACCTTAGTCGTATGGATGGACTGATTTATCAGTAAGTCGTGTTAACATGTCAGAACAAAAGTATTACAGTTTTGAAATTGTAATCGTTGCTACCATATTTAGCGTCTCTGAGAGAAGTCGTTGTTTCAGTTTCTCTCACTCGTGCAACAAAAAAAAGTGAATTTTTGAAGATTCATCTAGGAGAGATGAAAGGTGTCAGCGAGATTTGTTACAGCTATGAATCATGACGCAAAGCAAATATTCTTCATGATATTTTTGTACTCTGTTATGTAATATAAAATTATATCATAAAAAATATTTTAGTCTTTTTCCCCCGACTATATCCACGCAATTTTTTATTTTTAGATGTTTGTTTCGTTATATCACTGTACACTTACCGTCGTATAATTGTCTAAATTATCGAAAAACATTTTGCGAATTATAATATATGATAATTGACCTGAAGAATTATGCTATGTGGCCAAAAATATTTGATATTGAATTCAGTGAGTAGTTATGTTGTTGCTTACAAATATTCTTGCATTATATTTCACTTGAGTCACTGATAGTGTGTACACTTGCCTGAGTTGTGTGCGGGCAGCGTGGGTTCAGTTCCCACTCAGTGACGATGTCTATGTCTGCCCTGTGACTGGCTGGCGACCAGTTCAGTAGTGCGCCTTTCGCCCGTCGTCAGCTGGGATAGGCTCCAGCACCCTCCTGCGACCCTGTACCGAATAAGCGGTGTGGAAAATGACATGACATTATATTCCACTTGGCTGCATCTTTGTGTCAGGATGAGTACTTCTGATGGAGAGGCCCGTGTCGTGCAGATCTACCAGAGACTGTCCCAGGATGCGGCCACCAACTGCCCGCTGCAGGTTGGTCTTGGAGACACAGCCGCAATGGTGGTCTCCAATGCCGTGGTCACTCTGGGGTTGGACGCCAACCGCCAGTACAGCCTGGTGGAGGTGAGGACAAGCAAAGATGAGGAGCGGCGGCTGCGTGTGGATGAGTTCCCCCTGGCGAGGGCCCTGTTGTGGCCTCCAGAGGCCCAGAAGTGGCACCCGCAGAGCCACGGGTACTACTTCATACTGGAGGAGGCCGTTAAGAAGCCCGTGGAGGTATACGACGACCTTTGCAAACTGCCCACCTTGACTGAGGATGCCGTGGTGGAGGCTTTACGCTGGCGTTTCCTCAATCACAAAATTTACACGTATGCCAGCAATATCCTGGTCGCGCTCAACCCCAACCAGTTCCTCCCAGTGTACTACAACCCAAAGTATGTCAAGTTATACGAGAACCAGCCACTTGGCAAACTCAGCCCGCACATCTTTGCCATGGCCGACATGGCCTACAGGGCCATGCTAAACAGCAAGGTGGATCAGTGCATGGTGATGTCCGGCGAGAGTGGCTCGGGCAAGACTGAAAGCAGCAGTTATCTGGTCCACTGCCTGACGGCGCTCAGCCAGCAGACGTACTGCAGCGGCATGGAGCGCGCCATTCTCGGTGCGAGCCCTGTGTTGCAGGTAGGGCATGTGATGCTATTTTTTGTTCAGGTTTTTTTCCCCCTCATTTTAACAGCTTTGATGAAACTTGGAATGAAACATGTAGCGTGTGGGTGGAAATGACACGCTATATAGAGGTCATGTCATGATTATAGTGAGCCAAATGATGATAGTGTTTATCATCACAATATTACTAAAAGAATTGTTGATGTTAATGAGAGAGGGATATGTCAACGCAATCAAACAAGCGCTAAAAATAATGCTCAGAATAGTACAATTAAAATCTAAAAATGCAAAAATATTAAATGACAATACACAAATATTGGAAAAGAAATAACAGATAGTCAATGCAAAATGCTCATTGCGAAAAGGAACATTTGAAAAACCCAAATACCTAATTTGACAAAAAAAATACGGAAAAATATTATTGCACAATAATATTTTTTAGAAGATAAAAACTACAACATAACATTATGCAAACATTAGATTAACAATGAAAATTTAGCAAATGGAAAATATTACAGCATAATACTAGAGCATACAAAATATTTGGAAAGGGTCAGGGGGTCACCAACACCGGTCCTCGAGGGCACCTATCCTGCATGTTTTCCTGTTTCTCCCTGCTGCAACACAACTGATTCAAATGATCAACAAGCTCTTTAGAAGCCTGATAACGATCCTGATCATTTGGATTCGGTGTATTGATGCAGGGAATGATGGAAGACTTGCAAGATAGATGCCCTTGAGGACTGGAGTTGGTGACCCCTGTACTAGATAAACCTTAACAAATATTAGAAAAAAATAAGGCAAAAATGTCAGAATCATCTTTATTGGGGATGTATTCTAAAGGACACCTGAGCACACAAATTTGTTTTCAGTGATTGGAACTACTAGAACAACAGCAATCAAGCTACTATGAGAAACTTCATATACAAATATACAAATGAGATATTTAGGGAAAAAAAAGTACAAACACTCATTAAGCCATGTTATCAGTAGTGTGGTAATACTGATACAATAATAATTGTTCAAATTATGCAGAAATTAAATATTGCCGCCAACCTCTTTGGTAAACCGCCACTAGCAATGCGACAAAAGTAGTTGCCAACCGCCAAAGGCATGTAGAAGAGAAATGAAAGCAGAGGAGGTAATGCATTGCAAAGTGTGATTGTAGTTACGGTAACGCAGTTTAAAGTAAAAAAAAAAATAAAAAAACTTTTCCGTGATTAGAAATGGAAGTTCCGGTCCAGCTTGAGCTCTTTCACTGCCGTCATCATAATGAGCAAACACTGTTTTGGGTACAAATCTGAGAAATATTGTTCTCGGCCACGGTATTTATCAAATACACCCCCCCCCCCCACACAAAATTTTTATTTTTTTATTTTTCTTTTTGATGCATTTTTTGACTGGTGCAACTTATACGCCGGAGCAACCTCTAGACCAGAAAATCTAGTAATTTAAAAAAAATATGCATTCAAATATTAGGTGACTCAATCTCTCTAAGATATCTCAACTCTGGAATGGATCCTTTATTAGAATGTCTTGTTTGAGGCCTCTCCAGTGAGATTTTTCATACCTAAATGAAATGTGTCAGCTATTCAAAGATTCCGTTCCTCTGTACTGCTATTGAATATGGATACAAGATAAACAATGCAGGGATGTTTGAAATTCCTTTGTTTTGTATCCCGGCAACCAGTTGCAAGTGCTGATTTTTACACATTTGTTCAGACCCTCTTTCCCAGATCCTCTTTTTTATTTTTAGGACACCTTAAAAATCACTTCTGCTCCAAAACAGAAAGCAAGTCGTACGGAGAACACGTACAGGAAACACTTTATGTTTGTATTTCCTGCATATGTCTGTCACAAAAAGTGCTGAGTGATCACAAATCTTGGAAACCCCAATGTGATATTTAGTCATAAGCGAAACTACCTTCAAAGTACTTCAATATTACTAAATAGTAGAAATTACAGGGTGGCCTTTTCACAATGATACATGAGAAGGACAAAGACGTTCTGGCCGATTGTCAAATAAGCTAACATGTAGTTCAGCTGCTGCTTGATTTGATTTCCCGTCCATCTATGCCACGTTACTGCCTATCGCCGGTCAAATCAGATACTAAGTGGCTTGTCGCTGTATGCTATGGTCACCTTTTTTGTAAGGAGTAGTAGTCAGTAGGTGCGTCAAGTTTTCAGTTTCAGTGGCCAAACCAGTACAACTTTGTTTGAGTGCTCACGGATATGTGAGCAGGAGGTCATGTGAAAGTTTATCATAGGACACAAGGACGCAGAACTGAAATTAAACGCAATGTCGGCCATTTTTGCTTGACCCAGCCAGTTTGAGCAATTCCACGCCTTGTATTTTGATGAACTGCGACAAAGAATTTTGTGAGATGATCCGCACATTTTTTTTTTGTGCACTTGATCAAATGCCACAATTTGATGTCCCGTTATGAGGATTTTAGTGTAGCTTCCTGTTTTAATATGCATTGGAAGACAGAGGATATTGTGGTGTGGCTTTTAGCCAAACCATTCATAATTGGATTACAATTGGGACCGAAACGCAAGCGGAATGGAACGCTGTCACTGGAATCCAAGCTCCTTGTTTGTTCGCTCGTGTTTGTGTGTCTGTGTGTGTGGTGTGTGTGCGCGTGTGTGAGTGAGAGTGTATTTGCGTGTGATGCGATATTTTTTATCCCTTCATGGAATTGTTTTGGTGCATTCATACCCCTCACCCCCCCCCCACCCCTCTCTCTGTGAGGGTTCCCCTTTGTCTCGATGACTCATATTCGCTGTATGTTTTGTTGCGTCGTCGGGAGTGCGGAGCTTCACATTGGGAATGTGCAGGGCGTTGTCTTGGAGAGGTAACACCAGAGAGCGAAGGTGAAACGTGTCAGAACAGGCTTGGCTAGGTTTGCAGTTGAATACGCACAAATATACGCACACAGACACATCATCACCCTCTTATAATAATGTCCTCAGTCATATTTTGACAAAAAATGTATTTTTTGCCCAAAATATCTCAGGGTGCTGATCAACTCTGTTACTTGATTTCAAAGTGTGAAGGTAATTTTGCAGGTGATTGGGACCAAAATTTGCATATAATTGACACCTATTGAAATGCATTGGAGAAAAATAATCTCAATTAAACTCTAAAAATCCTCCCCAAAACGCTGATAAACACCC
This sequence comes from Idiotropiscis lumnitzeri, assembly GCF_059441095.1. NCBI lineage: Eukaryota > Metazoa > Chordata > Actinopteri > Syngnathiformes > Syngnathidae > Idiotropiscis > Idiotropiscis lumnitzeri. The sequence continues at coordinate 10,951,717 of NC_142402.1, read as the reverse complement.
AGTACATAAAAATAGAGGAAGAGGTGTGTGTTTGGGTACCAATCACCGTTAATTTTAATAGGGCCTTGGTGGAGGTCCGTGCAATAGTTGAAATGAAAAAAATAAATGTGTCTTTGTATTACAAGAAATGACATTAATTACTTTTATACCATTTTATCTATTAAATGAGTGGTGTCTCTAAGCAGACTCTTGATATAAACAAACCCGTACCGTGGTGACAGTATTCCCCATGTACAACGTACAACTTCATCTCGCTTTATCTTTATTCCCGCATAGCCGCAAAATGATGAAAGCGTCCAAGTGGAACATTCCAGAGATTTTGTGTACAGAAATAGTTCGCTTGTAGCGGAGTGCCGTATGCGTTGGCCTGTTAAGACACGACCCTCAGCCGCACTGCCACTGGAATGAGGAACAACCCATGCCTTCCTTTGCTCACTCGGGTCTCAGATTTACTTTGACTTCCCTGTGGGAGAATCGCCTGTGTGTGTTCTTCCTTGGTGGGGTGGGAAGGAAAGTTATGCTGTTGCTGTCAACAAAATAAAACAGTGGAACCTCCAACGTGCAACACAGTTGCTTGCAATGACATTGATTGACTTTGAAGTTGTTCTCATTTTGTTATATGGCGAGTCATTAAACTTAACCACCTTAATGCGGCCACACAGGATGACAAAAGTCAACAAGGATAACATACAGTAGCTAAAATTTGGTAGTCATCTGACAAAATATGCAAGACAAGTTTGATTTTGAAGGATCCTTGGAAATGTAAATCATGATGTTAATATTGGTTCCGGCCCCAGTAGGCGGTTTCCTGCATCTTTTTTGCCCATGTTGTTGAAAATATTTTTGAGAGTCTTATTACAAGAGAAATGTCCACCAAATTTCATGTTGCTAAGTGAAACTGGCTTTAATTTTCACTAGAATGAATTTAAAATGTCTGCTTCATAACCAAATTACAGTCATCCTCTGTCTGCAATAGGCTTTTGGCAACGCAAAGACTGTAGCAAACAACAACTCCAGTCGCTTCGGGAAGTTCATCCAGCTCAACTACCTGGAGAGCGGCGTCATCCGAGGGTACGAGGTTAACTATGAGGTGGTAATCTCCTTGCAATGTCTTAACGCTCTTGTCTCTTTAGGGCTGTTATCAAGAAGTACCTACTTGAAAAGTGTCGACTGGTTCACAGAGATAAGAGGGAGAGGTAAATGTGAAATTCACCTTTTCAAGTACCATCACCATAAAATCTTTTTACCAATGCAAAAACCTTTACAACCGTTGATTTTATATGAAGGAACTACCACGTCTTCTATTACCTGCTGGCGGGAGCGTCTAAAGATGAGAGGGAGGAGTTTCGTTTGTTGGCGCCTCAGGATTATCTCTACCTCATGCAGGTACCTTTGCTCTTTGTCGGGCATGGTGAGGTCTGAGCATTGCTAGATGTATTTGTTAGTGACTTTCCCATCGGAAGTTATTATACAGAACAATAAATTGTATGATCACAACAGTAAGCAGGTTGGTGTGGTTGCATCAGCTAAAAATGATGTTAAAATGAAAGACTTTTTACTTCACACTGAGGCATCAAAGTGACTGCTAGAGCTGACCTAACTTTTATTCATGTGACTTTTGAGATGCGTTCGAAGACCTTCCTTATCTAAAACCTTGGATAGGGAACATAATATTTGGACCAGACAACAAAGGAGTAAAATAACAGCACCTAACAAAGCACATAAAGAGCCTCTCCGATTGATTTAAGTGCGGAGATTTCTGTGCAGCACACGAGATGACCTTATGTGAAGACAGCATCTTGAATAACTGCTAGGACCCCAATAGACTTTGACGTTGTTGTGTGTGTCCATATTCGATTGAATTGTCACTGTATCCCATCTACTTGTTTCTCAGGAAGACCTCCGCTTGGATGATGAAGAGAAGCTAGTGCAGGAGTACAAGAGGCTTCATCAAGCCATGGAGATGGTCGGCTTCTTGCCCTCCACTAAGAAACAGTATGTATGCTTTTAAAGGTTATCGTATTTTAGCAATTACAATAACCTACCGATTTTTGCGGGTGGGAAAGATCGAGCCCTGATGTGTATTAGGAAAACCGCAAGTAATTGATGCTTCTTGGTAGATGAAGTGTTTTGGGCAGAGTTTGGAAAGGAATGGCTTACATGAACTAGAATCCAGGACTGCTCCCTCACCGAAGCGATGGCTTCCTTTCGGCTTCGGTTATGGTGCTGCTGAGCAGCTCTTCAAGCTTGGCTATCTTTGGAAACCTCCCTTCATGGACGTCATTGTCTCTGTAAAAGTCCTATGGACCTAATCGCCATCACGTTCTCTAGCGGACGGCTTGCAGTTAACTTCCAGCTCCCTGCGGAGGCTAGTGGCACACATACTGCCTCATGGTGGGGTTTTTTTTTTTTTCAACACAAAAGCATCCTTGGGTGTCTTGAAAGGAGCTATTTAAATCTAATTATTGTTGTTATCAATCTGTTGGTAGGAGAATTGATTGGATTGATGGCATGGAACATATTACTCGACTCAACCCAACTTTATTAATATAGCCCTAAAACAATCATCGCTGCATACGAAGTGCTGCATGGAGTGACTAAATTCACCTCCTCCAGTTTCTGCCGTCTATTAAGGTGTCGGCGACAAGTCTGAGCTCGCCGAGCCCAAGTTTGTGAAAAATGTGCCTCAGTTTCGATGCTGAATAAATAAGCAAATTGACTGGCCGCTTGACAATATCAGTAGTGTTTGTAACTCTGACAAACGTTTGCATTCATTAAAACAATGTGAGTGTTTTTTTTGTTTTTTTTGCAGCATATTTTCCACCCTCTCAGCCATCTTACTTTTGGGCAATGTGACCTTCGCTCTGTCGGAGAACAATGAAGCTTTGGAGGTGGGGCCGACTGACGTTGTGTCCACCTTATCCGACCTCCTCAAGGTATGTTAAAAAAATGTTTTCGAACAATGCATTGTTTCGAATTAATCTGCACCCACAACTCTTTTCAATCAAAGCTGATTTTGTTATTTTCAGGTTAAAAAGGAGCTGCTGGTGAAGACTTTAACGGAGAGAAGAGTCATAAATGGCAATGAAACCGTGTTTTCGCAATACACGCTACAGGAGGTACACGTTTAGGCATTGGTCATCAGCATTATGCATTCGAATTTGTAACTGGAGTTAAATTTTTTTTTTGTTTTGTTTGTTTCAAGGCTCTGGCAGCACGGGACTCCATGGCAAAGTCAGTGTATACCTCTCTGTTTGACTGGATTGTCCTTCATATAAACCATGCCATGCTCAACAAGCGGGGCATGGAGGAGTCCATTTCTGTAAGTCAACTTTTCTTTTTGTCTATACCAAAAATAAATCTGTATCTTTTTTACAATTCTATTGTGTTTTACATTATAGTATGCGAGGTTCCGTGACATTGTGGGATATTAGGCAATGTTGAAGTTCAGTATATTACGGTATACATTATTTAGCATGTTACATTAGAGCATGCTACATTGTTATGCTGTGTATTATGTAACGGTATGTTGCAGAAGTGTATGTTACTCTGCACGCAACTCAAAAGATAATCTGCGTTCACGCAGGACTGCACAAATCAGAGAATAATTATTGTTGAAAGGCTGAAATGAGAGGATTTGGACAACTTGAAGTTAAACAGTGGATCTAAATTATTCCATTATTAAAATAGTTTTTGATTGATTTAATAATCGATTCATGTCGATTTATTTTGACACTGCAAATGCTTTGCTATGATATCTTATTTTGTTTCGATATGCAATATGTTATGCTTAAATTACATTATGCTACAGTATCCAATGTTATGCTACAATATGTTCTGTTGTGTTGCAATGCGCTGCATTACATTACCTTATGCAATGTGATGAATCTTTTTTTTTTTGTGTGTGTCAAGTGTTTGTCCATTGGGGTCCTTGATTTGTTTGGATTGGAAAATCTGCACACAAACAGTTTTGAGCAGCTGTGCATCAACTACAGCAACGATAAGCTTCAATGTTACATTAACCGGCAAATCTTCACACTTCAGCAAGTAGGAAAATGTATTTATTCAATATGTATCGTTCTTTGTGTCACACGGGTGATGTGCTGTCTCTTTTGCTACCTAAGTGTGTGATAACGCCAATTTTCCAGGAAGATTATGAGGTCGAGGGGATCAATTGGCAAACCTTTGAGTACTGTGACAACAGCAAGTGTATTCATCTTATCAGTCAAGGCCTCTTCAACATGTTGGATGAGGAGAGCAAGTGAGACCATGCTCAATCAGATTTCATTTGTCTTGAGGAATATATGATACAATGCAGCCCAATTTATCAAATGTCTGTGTTTGTGCTTTTGTTAGCCTCCCTCAAGCAACAGACGAAGCGCTGTTGGACAAGTTAGCGCTGCAGCTCAAGGACAGCTCGCTCTTTGCAGTCTCCATTGATCGCGAGTCGTCATTTGTCATTCAGCATTTTGCTGCCAGTGTTACATATTGCATCAAGGTGAACCTGTTTATTCTTTTCCACACTGCAGTGATTAACAGCTTTACTTTCTTTTAGACAAGTCAGTTCAGATTAAAAGAATAATCTGTGGTGGACAAGTAAATGAGTCATGTTATTATGTTATTATGATATAGTTTACCCTAGGGTTACCTATTTCCATTCATCCATTTTCTAAACCGCTTCTCCTCACGAGGGTCGCGGGGGTGATGAAGTCTATCTCAACTGTCTTTGGGCAGTAGGCGGGATAGACCCATAGGGACACTCATAGACAAGCAACCATCCTACTCTACCTAAGGCAATTTTGAGTGTACAATCAACCTGCCATGCATGTTTTTGGAATGTGGGAGTAAACCGGATTACCCAGAGAAAACCCACACAGGCACGGGGAGAACATACAAACTCCACACAGGAAGGCCGGATCCCACGACTTCTGCACTGAGGCCATCGTACTGACCAGTCGTCCACCGTGTTGCCTATATTTTATTTTATTTTATTTTATTCTATTCTATTTTATTTTAATAATAATAATTTACCCTGGGGCTACCTCATTCCATTTATGTTCACCAAATTTGATGTTACTGTGTAGACACAATATATTACAACAGGAATAAAATCCTTCCCTCCAAAGTCAATGTTTACAGAATGCAGTCTTATTACAATGTTAATTAACGTCTCAAGTCAAAAAGGCTCACCTTAATCTCACAAATATAATTTAAATATTTGTTGTCTTCTTGCAGGGCTTCATAGAGAAAAACACAGAGCATGTGAAGCCTGAAGTCGTATTTCTTCTCCGTGGCAGCGAGCGGTCGTTCCTGCATCATCTGGTGGCATCCAGTCCTGAGGCGGTGTTCCGTTGGGGCATCCTACGTGCCATCTTGCGCATCCTGGCAGTATTCAAGAGCTTGGGACACAAGCACGCGGAGACGAGTGGGTAGCTTTAGTGTAAATGTTGGAAAGTACTGCAACCATGTGTCATAACTGCTTTATTCACCCCAGTGCCCAGTGGACGCGCCTCCCAAAAATCCTTCAAAGACACGAAACACAGCAGCAGCCACCAGGACAGACTTTCCAGGTACATGTATTGCAGTGTCCCTTCTAACATTTTTTCCACACTTTGTGTTGTGGAACTGTACTATTCATTTTGTGATCACTTGTGCAAAAGGCATTGTAGCTTTCTTCGCATAGTAAAAAAATATGTCAGCACCGCACGTGAAGTCACTATAAGCATGCAATACATACACTATGAGCATTGTTTATTTATCTGTAGAAACAGCTATACGCTGGACTTCTCCTTTGATCGCTCTGACGAACAACCACTTGATGTCTTTGAGGACATCTTTACCAACTTTGAAAAGAGGAAGTGAGTAAAGAACTTGTAACTGCAATTACCTCAATTCAATGTTACCGCCTAACCACTTTGAACTCTGTTGCCAATTTAAATTGAAGCACTTATATTGAATAAATCACCAACACTTTATGGGAAATATGGCATTCAAGTTATATTTTCTGCAGGAGAACTAGAGCCGGTCGACAGAAGCAACTTATTCCAAAGGTGACACAATCGTTTTATTGCTTTAGTGTGGATTTGAATGTTTTTTATTTTATTATTTATTTATTCATTTTTGTACCCCTTCCCATTAGAATCTTATGAATTTGCGCTCACTCCAGCATGTTGTGAGTCTTGTGGCGAACAATTCCACCCGTAAATCCAGCTGTTGGCCTGCGACTGCGACCGTTTGCGCTCAGTTTCAGGTCCGTCTGCTCATTTTGTATCTATTAATTTAATCAAACGCAAACATGCATTGACACTCCTTTTTCTTCTCACAGGTGTCACTCACAAAGCTGATGGACACCGTTGGGAAAGCCGAACCTTTCTTTATTTTCTGCTTGCGCTCCAATGGGGAAAAGGTACACCGTGCATATTATTTATATTATGTAATGAGGCTTTCTACATGAAAGTATTTGACGCCAGAGCACCCAGGCAGTGCGAGTTAATCTTCTTTGGGGCTTCTGCATGCCTAAAAACTCTGTAATATTTGCAAACCTGTCCATTTTGGAAAGGAAAAAAATGTTTTAGGGGGTCCCTAACTCTCAAAAACTCTCAAAACTCACACAATGGCCCCACCTGAAAAGTAAAAAAAGTGATAGTAAGAAATAAATTGCCTGTGCCACCAGTTTCACAAATCTCAACAAAATCTGGTGGGTGCGTTTATGATAACAGGATGCACCCAAAAGTCTTAAAAGGAAATTCCAGTAAAAAAGAAAATATTGATATGTTCTATGCACCTCCCCTGGCTTAAACACTGTATTCGGATTAATATTGTGTTAGTACAAATTGGGTTAAGCAGTAAATTAAGGACCCCTGACCGAAATTGAAAAGGAAGCTATCCATTTTGGGTAAATTCCAGCTCACACTCCAGCTCCAGAATTTGACCAAAATGAGCCTCAATCATAAGGTGGTGGTCTACACAGATGAGTGAAAGTCTGAAGCTTGTGTGCCATCTAATGTGGAGCGGGGCATCAAAGTTTAATTATCATTTCAAGGATTTGATGTAAGGGCTCATTCACACCTTCTTGCAGCTTTAATTTTTTTTGTTTGTTTTTGCAGAAAGAATTTCACTTTGATGATGAGCTTGTGCGCCAGCAAATCCGCTACACAAGACTCATGCACATGATTCAAGTGCAAAAGTGTGGATACAATGCCAAATACACTTTTAAGGTGCTCAGTCATTGGTATTATATCAGGTTTGCAGTACAGTAGAGAGCTAACATGCCTGTGTTGATGACAGGAATTTGTTGAAAAATTTCGAATGTTGCTTCCAAAAGAGGCCACAGAATTCCCTGAACACATCACTGAGCTGTTCACCAGAATGGGCTTGGATCAGACCACCTACCAAGTAGGAAAAACCAAGGTAAGATGTGCAAAAAATTAATTATGGCAAAACACTGTTTGCACTTATTATTCCTTACTATTATTATACTGTAGGTGTTCGTTAAAGAAAATGAGAGGCAACTGCTACAGGACACACTTAACAAGGAAGTGATGCGTCGCATCATTGTCCTGCAACGCTGGTTTCGTGCATGTCTGATTAGAATGCACTACCTGCAGAAGAGAGATGCTTCACTCATTATACAGGTAGTATTCAAACCCTGCAAAGGGATCACTTCACCTGGATGTTAGGACACTCCTGATCTATAGGGATAGTTGTAATGATGTAAGAGAAGACTAAAAGTGACTGAGTTTAATTGTATCATTCCAGAGGAATTGGCGTGAGTTTCACGAGAACCGAAGTAAAGCCGCCGCAATCATCCAGACGGCGTGGCGGACTTCACTCAAGGGGTCGCAGAAAGATTGCAAAACAAGCGGTGAAGAGAATTCAACAGAAGGTCGACCCGCCCGTGTTAGGTAGGCGCTATTTTTTTCTATATCCAAACAAAAAAAAAAAAAGGAATCAATTGTAGTAGATCACCAAAACGTATACTACCGCACAGCTCATCAAGAAAAGTACTACATCGGCAGCACAAAGTGGATGTGAGCCCTAACAGAAGTAAGCAGACTGAAACTGTTAACGATCAGTCCACTGCGAGCAGGGAGAGGCGAGGGGGTCGTGGTTCTCCTCCACCGCTCAACCGGCCCCTGTCCCTGCCTTTGGAACCCAGAGTGGGTAGCGACAACACGACTGTCTCCGCTGACTCCCCCAAAGGCAGCTCCCTCCAGCGCTACAAGGACACAGGAGATTTTAAAGAGAAGGCCGAGAGATGGCGGGAGAGAATGAGTGACGAGTCGAGTCCAGAGGTGAACAGGCGGCAAGACAAACGCAAAGATGACTTCCGGTAAGTGTAGACAAGTTGAGTACATAATGTACCTCTTTCAAATTATCGTAAGGATGGCTGTTTGGATACCCCTAAACCATACCTGGGCAGAGCCCAAATCCGGCGCAGCCACAGTCTCTCATCCGCACTAACACTGACCATGAAGTCAAAAACCTAAAATATGCAGTGCTTTTATTTTATTTGCACATGTGTGGACGTTGTTGCAAGTGAGGAAACGAGCAAGTTTTTTCTCTATTTTGACTTTTCCCCAAAATAGACTAGCAAAAGTATACAATTCCATTTGACTCTTATTGCACGGCTTTCTGATACGCATTTTGTACGAGCCATTAGTGCAGTGACGATATTTTTGGGATATATTGTGCAGCCCTAAAATTTATGTCCATTAATTTTAATTACACATGCTTCAATGTTAAAAAAATAAATACAAAATAATCCAATGAAAAACATTAACTATAGCGCTAACTGACATGGCCTGTTGCATTTTTATTTATTTTTTTTAAATGTCTTTTTACGTTGTCTGAATAATTGAAATTGTCTTATATAATATGTCTTGCACCGTCATAAACTAAGGACCCAGTTGAAATTTTTTACTCCCTGTCCGTGACCTCTTGTGGCTCCTGACCCAACAGTTGGGAATCATTGCACTAGTGGGTTATTGTTGTACCTTATCCAAAGTCCCTATAACAAATGATTATCTACATTTATATTTCTGGAGAAGGGATGGGGATTTTGCTTCTTTTACCGATGAGACATATATGGCTGTATTTTATGTGAGGTCAATATAACGTTGAACCTACTGAGACGTGGGGTAGAACTATACATACAGAGGTGATTCAGGGTGTGGCCTCAGTCGTAGTCATTTGCTTGACTGACGTATTGGGATGTTTTAGGATTTTTTTGTTGTTGTCGCTTTTTCAAACGTTATACCGTTATGAATTTACTTCACCTGAAGTCACACATTTTCATTCTAATAATGTTCCCATCCACCACAGGCACAAGGGGAAGTCCATGTCCGCTGACGAACTGTCCAAGATCAGCTCATCTGGCTCTGATAGCTCTCCGTCAGCTAGCGAGGTAACAAGACACACATTTTAGAAACACAGTTTTGCATTTTTATTTGTCCTTTTCACATGAATGGAGGCTCCTCGTATGTGAAACCACAAAAGTTGTTGAAGATGTGCTTCATCAATCTTCCTGGCCCTCTGTCAGGTCAGGGTGCGCTTGCGCAAAAATCCCAAGCGCAAGAGGCGCTTAGCCTACGCCCGCAGTGGCTTGATGCTTAACTTTGCCAGCTCCAAGGAGAGTGAGTATTGGAGTTTTCCACTCCCACCCGTCAGCCCCCGCGGGTCAACCCTGAAGACTTCAGCCAGTAGCGTGGATGTCCGTGCCCTCAAAGCTCAGGTTAAGGTACAGAGCAGAGGAGGCTGCTGCTGCGCATTGCACACCTTGCATGTGCATGTTCCCAAAAAGATAGATGGCTGCAATGTTGTGACTTTTGTTTGACTGTTGTTTTTCGAAAGCAAAGGGCACACTTCTTTCAGTTTCTACAGCTTGTTTCTGGGTCATTCAGACAGACTTGACTTGTGCGTTAAGTTCTTCTTGAATTGCTTCCCTCATTTAGCAAGTACCCCATACGTGAACGTGTATCGTCCACGCATTAGAGCCTATGCTGAGATTCGACTGTGAGGCAGACATGTAAACCACTAGGACTATGCTGCCCTGCAATGTCTAAATTTTTTTAAAAGTAATATTTTTGGGGTGTGGAGGTGGTCTTTAAACTCTTTTTTTTTTTCCCAGTCATGTCATTATGTTGTTAATCGTCAACTGATTTAAATGGTTAATATAGCTAGACTTCCTCATCTTTTATAAACAATAACCAGATTTATATGGTTTGTACCAAGACATGAATTAAAGCTTGCTTTATTTTTAATTTATCATTTAAATTGTTTTTTTTACATTTAGTTTTACTAATTGCAGCTATTATAAGTAAAATAGTAATGGTAAAAACTGATCGTGTGAGCTTTAAAATTAGGTTGAAAGGGTCGACATTAAAAAAAGAAAGATGAATCTGTCTGCAACCCTACCCAGGCTGTTTCTTCCCATTAGAAAAATTATAAACATTATTATTTTTTTTAATGAAAATATTTTTTGTTTTATATTGCATTCACATGTTTAAAATTGTGATACAATATATAAACTTGAGCCAGAAAGTTGCTTACAGTCAAAAAATAACTTTCAATAAATTAAAAAATAAATAAATAAATAAATAGTCATTTGTTGTATCTGTGCACGCATGAGGAAGCCAAAAAAGGGCATGGTGGCCATAACACATGGTGCAGGTTTGCATGACAATGCGTTTCATGGTGAAGGTCTTTAAGTGCCATGCAAATGGTGTGGTGGTGGGAGAACTACAGGCTGTGGTTCCTTTATTAGGTGAGGGCTGTTTGTTTTTTGTTTTTTTTACATAAAAACCTTGACACTTGCCTACATCATAGAACCCTACGGAGCCAGATGGGTCCAGGTACAGCCTCCCTGCCACAAGCTATAATGAGGACTCAGGACTACAGAGATCCAACCAATCGCTACTCACCACTCCTGAGAAGTACAACCCCAACCTCTGCATGATGCATTCAGTTGTTTGTAGAATTGTAAACATTTAGCTGAATGAAAATTGTTTGGTTTTTTTTCACAGAATTTGGTTTCTTAGTAGATTCCTGCGCAAGCGGGCGCCCAAGGTACCCACCAACAACGACACTCCCTTGCAAGATAAATCTGGTAAGGGTTTGTATGCTAAAATAAAGATGGGTTGCTGAAGACAGAAGCTGAAGTGTGTTTTTTATAATGCTGCCGTCTAGTGGTCAATCATTCTAGACGTTTAACATTGTTGTGGCAGTGGGACAAACCAGTGATTGTCATTTATTTAATATTTATCAATTGCTCTACGCTCACATCAAATGTTGTTTTCTTTTATTGTATGTTTACACTATCAATACAGATACTTAGGGATAATAAGATAGATCACACTGCTGTTGGTTGCTGCTGGTGTATTAATAGAGTATTGTAAAAAGATAATGTATCACAATATTGATATTAGTTGATAGTGTTTGCACACTGCATCATAACAGATACCATAATCATAGTATCATTGTTTAATGCCAGTGTATGGATATGGTACCTTGACCATAAAATAAATGTGGACATTTGGCGCTGTGAACCCGATATACGTACAGTATATCATGATATTATATGTTGGTGTATTGGTACTCTGCTCTTACAATATATGAGAGTAACACTTTTATTTTGGTGTATTGATTAGATGGTAACATAAAAATTAAATATTCCATTACATTTAAGGCAATTTAATTGTGTTGTTTCCCTGTAGTGACCTTGCCCAGCTACAAGCCTCAACCCTACAAGATGCCCGAGCAGAACTCCGGGCGAGTGGCTCGCAACCCAACCATCAAAATCAGCCGGGCCACGCGCCCCCTGCGGTGGAACGTCTCACTGGACCGGGAAATCCAAGACACCAAAGAGCTGCGCAACCTGGATGAATTTCTCGGCATCCAAGTGAGCCAAAAAACATTACGATTTTAAATGGCTACATCATGTTTATGCTCTTTATTTTGGGATTACGGACAGTATCAAGCTCATATTAGACGAGGCTTTTATTTGCACAAATGTGTTTTTATAACATTATTTATATTAACCGATACCATTAATTTTTTTTCCCCACTTCACTCAATTAGACACCATGCCTCAATTAAATGCCGGATGCATTGGCCACTTGAACAAATAAATGCTATTACTATAAAACAATTAAATGAAAAATCCCCAAATATTACAAAATTCTGGATTTTGACAAAAAAATAAAAATCCCCAAATATTCAATGAATAATATCCAAATAGAAAAAAACAAATACAAAAATAGTACACCAAAATAATTGATGAAAAAATAGTCCCATGCCAAAAAAATAAAACACATGAATTAATAATACACTAATACTATAAATGTTACAAAATAGTAGGCAAATGGAAAAAAACCCAGCAGTCAATCGAATTGAGTTTTAACTTTTGAAAGGATTTTTTCCCCAATCAACTCTTGTAGCTGAATCCTTTACGAATCGCACAGTCTATATATGTTACTTCCATGCTTTACCTTTTATTCCTCAGGTGAATGACTTGCGAACACGAATCAAAGAGCTGTCACCAACAGAGAGCATCTTCCTCACGGCAACCATGCAGTTCAGAGACACTATTAAAGGCATGTTCTCTGTGCAGGTCAGTGCACTACATGTCTATACTTTCCTTGTACTGTATAAACGGAGAGTCTCAACTTTCTCTCATTTAATGCTGTGTGCTCTCCACAGAAGCCTCAGATTGGCTACAAAGATCTAATGAAAGGCTACCAAAACAAAGTCAGCTCTCTGGCTGGCCCCAAGAATACAAATGAGGTGTCACTTGTGGTCAACTTATTCCAGTCAATGCTGGACGGCTTCATCAGGGGCGAGATGAAGAGGATGGACTCGGAGCCGGTCAAGGTCATTTGCTGTCGTATTATGAATTTAAATGAGTTCTGAATAGGGCAAGAAACATTCTGGTCTCTTTCAGGCTTCCAAGGCGACAAAGAAGAGAAGAAAGAAGGACAAATGTGTAAGCTGTGTAAATTCTTATAGATTTATTGCAGGAATTAAACAAAAAAAAAACTATGTGCATTTAAACTTCCAATATATTTTGTTATTGTTATGACAGCCTGATGGTCCACTTGATCACCGCTTCAGCACCTACCAAGTGAACATCATGCAGTCATGTGACCTGTGCGGCTCCTACATCTGGGGAATGGAGAAAGCCTACATGTGCAGCGGTACGTTTACAGATGGCGTTGTGTTAATGTTGGTGGCGAATATGTAATGTCAATTAAAACTGCGATAAGGTAAGCTGAAATGTCAAACGGATGTCAATTTAGCCGTTAGGCCAACTTATAGGCCAACTCCAAAGTAAAAGTCTACTGAGGCTATTTCATTTCCATTAATAATTGATGAAGTTTGAAGTCAGCCTTTGGAGAGGCAGTGTTTGTTGAGTATGTTTGCAGCTGCCTTGACATGTATGTCTGAATGGCGGTGTCGGGACAAGAGGCAGCAAAAAAATCCTGTATGATTAATTTAATGACTAATTTCACTAAAACTTGCCAAAATTGTCCTACACATGTGACTTACGTGATCCATAAGGGTTTTCAACTTCCTTTGCTGCTATTATAGTCAAAAACTACCAAAAAATATTTTGAATTAACGGCAAAAATGTTTAACCAAAATATCGGTGTCACCAGTCTTTTAGTTTTATGCCATTCTAGTATACAATGACTAACATACTTTGACACATTTCACAGTTAAGGCAAAATGTTTCTAAGAACAATGTATATTCAGTTAATACATTTGATCAGCTATGTATTTAACTGAAATTGTGTTTGCCTTGCAGCGTGCAAGTTAATATGTCACAAGAAATGCTTGAGCAAAATAATCACAGACTGCTCAACACGCTGCGCCCGCCAGGTAAGAAACAGAAAATGCTCAAAACATAAATGCACCAGACTCACGCAACTGATGTCCTTTTGTTGTGGCAGGATGACAGCGTACCCGGTGGCCTTCATTTTGGGGTGCACGTTTGCGTCCTGACCAGCAAGGCTAACCCCGTGCCCAAGGTGGTGGAGCTGCTTTTGATGCACGTGGAGATGAATGGCCTCTACACCGAGGGCATCTATCGCAAGTCGGGCTCCACTTGCCGTGCCCGAGAACTCCATCAAATCATGGAAATGGGTAAAATGTGGCGCTTCTTTGCATAATTACACAAATGGTGTAATAACATTGAGAAAATATACATTACAGATTCCAAATTCAAATTCCTGATTCCAAATTCATTGTATTTGATGTGAAGATGATACTTTTCCTGTTCTGTGGTTATCATTACAATTTTCCTCTGCCGTTAACAAGTCGTTTTACAGCTGTGTGGCACGCGGAGATCGATTTAAATTAACACGTCATTAATGAAGAGGGTCTTCTTCCATTTATTTAGCACAGTATTTGTTTTTTGTTTTTTTCAAGCAACATCTTGATAAAAGCGAGTTCCAAGTAGTTAAAAACAAATGCTCCCTTCACAGATGAGCTCTGGTAGGACGCTGACATTCTCAAATGCGTGAACGATGTCGCTGCGAAATAACCCCAAGACGGAACCTTTTTCATTCCGATTAAGGTGTTTATTTGGGGTATTTTCATTCCATTTGGTCATCCGGTTTTGTTTTAATCGGAATAGAAGCCCGGTTACTGTTCACCCTCTTTGAAGCAAAACAGAGAATGTATCATTGGCGCGTCTTAAGACAAAGACATTTGCTGATTTGCACCGTTTGTGTCGTGTTAGACCCCGCGGCGGCCAATCTGGATAACTACCCCATCCACACCATCACAGGCCTGTTGAAGCGTTGGCTCAGAGAGCTGCCTGACCCGCTCATGACATTTTCTCTCTACAGTGACTTCCTGCATGCTGTGGGTGAGTCCGTATGAATGTACAGTGGTGCCTTGAGATAAGAGTTTAATTCATTCCATTACACGCTTGTGATAAAATAGCACTCAATATTATTGTGATTTAGTTGCAGTGATGACCTAATTAAATATAATTTAAAAGAATTGTCTCATACCAAGCAAAGCTCACACACACACAAATTAATGAATCATTTACATCAACCAGAATGAACCATATGCTCTCCTTGAGTACATTGATTATTTATATCAACTATGTTACGTTAGTTTGCAAAATTGAGAAGCATAAAATGCTGAGTTGTATGAGTTTGTTTTTTTTTAATCAATTTAACTTTGCAAGGGTCTATATTTATCCTATTTGTTAAATTTATTTATTTACAAAGACTATAAAGCCGGCATGTTTACCTGAAAATGCTGAATGGGAAAAGAAGCAGGTAGAAGAATAAATCTGATAATGATCTTTTAACAGAACATATTGACTTTTCACATGTAAATTGTCACGTGAGGAGTGGGAATTGGACCCGAAAGTAGACAGAAAGAAAAGCAGGGATGGATTCATTAGACATGGAAGAACGCTGACATTCTCACTCGAAGAAAGCTTGACGAACAATGTGTCACTGAGTAACTCGATCTAAAATACTCTAAAGCATCAGGCCTATATGACATAATAAAAGAACAGAGCAGAAAAAGAACATAGCAACTGATACATTAAGATACATCACAACATAAATAATAATTCAAAAATAATGTGACTTGACTTGATATCATGATTTATACATAATATACATACAAGTTATACCATGAGATGACTTTTAGGCCTTTTTAGCCTTCAGTCTCCTTTTGAAGCAGTTAGTCTATGATGAAAATATGAAAAACAATTTACAAATGTGCTTATATTTATGGACAATGAAGAAGGTGAAACATTTTGATTAAAAAATGTATCCTTTTCCATACAATATTACATGCACTTTCAAGTTCGTACGATATTGAAACAGTTTAAAAACCTATAAAAGAACTGCCTCTTTCATGCAGCCTCTTCAGTGTCCTTGCATTATTAAAGTTACAGCTTTTACTGTTTGATGCTTATTTTCTATCGAGTTTGTAAATGTTGTATTTGAGGTTGAGTTGAAGAAAATCATGACTCCAATCAAAATGGCAGTATCTGCCAGAAAAATTGCAGTACAATCTGTTCCTGACATCGGTCAGCCGCATCTCTGATGTCCTCGAAGTTCTTTGAACCGCTCGGTTCTTTGTTTGCAGAGTTTCCAGAGAGGGCTGAGAGAATACGTGCGGTGT
Organism: Idiotropiscis lumnitzeri; assembly: GCF_059441095.1. NCBI lineage: Eukaryota > Metazoa > Chordata > Actinopteri > Syngnathiformes > Syngnathidae > Idiotropiscis > Idiotropiscis lumnitzeri. The sequence continues at coordinate 10,935,562 of NC_142402.1, read as the reverse complement.
ACCAAAAAGTGGATGAACTTCCCCTCGCCAATTACAACACGTTGGAGCGGCTCATCTTCCACCTTGTCCGGTAAAAAGACATCATTTTAAGCCCTTTTGAAGGCATCTCTATACATCGGACGTCATTCACTAATAAATGTGTGCAAATGTTTGTACTGTGCGCATAAGTTGTGCATTTATGCAAAATCACTGTCTAATTAATGACATGTGCACTGGAACCACCATCGCACAACAGTGTGCATGTTGGTGAATCAGAATTAATTCCTTATGGCAGCAATTGTTTTTAATTCTTTCCGAACTTAAAGAAGAGAATGCTGCACATTTAACAAGCATCGAGCATATAAATTATGAGACGTTCAATAAACATACATTGCAAGAGTTGTTGAAATAGATAGTAGGGAAGAAGAATAGCACAGCAAAAAGACATTTGGAGTTGATGAAATTCTCGACATTAGCATTAGAAGCTATTGAAAATATTTAAAACATGCTAGTTGGCCTGACGTCACTAACATACAAGCATATGAACCTGACGAGGGTAAACGTGAAAATTATCTTATGAGCCAACTCATTGGCCAATTTGATTTTTTTTTTATTACTGTTGAAATTATTAATCTTTATATAAATGTCTATAGTTCCATTACGCATCTTGAGAAAATCTTTGTTGATGTTTTTTTCTGAAGTTGATCCATCATTATTTGTGCGTTTGCATGGTCTGAGGTTAAACCTAAATTTCAAGTTCTAAATTTGAAGTTCAAGTACAAAGATTCAAATAGGTGCATATATACACACAGTGAGTGACTGAGGCCCATTGTGAGTGTGCATGTGTTTTTGGTTCCAGGGTAGCCAACGAGGAAGATTACAATAAGATGACGTCAAGCTCCCTCGCCATTGTCTTTGCCCCGTGCATCTTGCGCTCCCCCAACTCGGACGACCCATTTCTCGGCATGAAGGACGTGGGCAAGACAACCACGTGAGTCACGCTCAGCACTACATTTACACTCTACAAGTGCTTTGGTTGTGCATTGATGTGTATGTTTCTATGTGTGTGTTCAGGTGCGTGGAGATCCTCATCTCGGAGCAGTTCAGGCGCTACAAGGAGAAGCTACAGAACATCCAGGAGCTGGAGTACGCTGAGGCTTTGGCTGTCAATCAACTCAAGCTGAAGAGACAAAATACGGTAAGATGCTGAATCACAAGAAAAGCAGTTCTGGTTCATTCTTTGATCCTCATGTTGCACCGAGCAAACGACAAATTCACTTGGTGAAGCGCAGCCCTGTGCCTAGGCCAGTTCTACACTTTCATAGGCAGAATATAAAAAAATATACATATAATACTTATACTACAAAAATGTTAGACCAAAAAAAAAACCATAAATATTAATTGTAAAAAAAATATGCGAAAGTAATATGGAAAATAATATTCAATTAATAGGTTAAAAATTAAGTATAAAGAGAAGAATATGACACAAATCTAAAAATGTGACAAAAATCAAAGAATATTACAAAAACATTTTTGTCTAGAATGAAAAAATCCACAAATATTAGAATACAAAATATTAAACGTAGATTTATAATACTGTGTAAACAAATGAACATGGGGGGGGGGGGGTATGACCCAAAAGTACACAACTATTTGAAAAAAACAAAAGTACTGTGAGGAACAAGTCAACAAATTAGGCTCACCTTCACAGTCCAATGACAGCCAAAGCAATAAAGTTTAAAATATGACAGATGTATATCCAAAAATTCCACAACTCCAACTACATCATACTGTGGTTGCCCAAAGAGCTTGAAGATGCTTATTCACTTAGTTGCAAACGTGATTGATTGATTGAATTGAGAAGTACAGTGGCAGGCAGCCACCAGGATTGAGAATCTTTGTGGCTGCCTGCCGCTTTTTTAACTCCGAAAATGTGAAAAAAGCTAGACTTTTTAGTTTAATATGGCTTACTTTTACCATGATACCACTCTGCATTGTGGCCAAACGTCGAATCCAGGCTGGCTATTGTGCCTATCGTTGTTGTACAACATAAATCCTCCTCAGTGGCATCCTAAAGCTAAGCTCACTAGTGGAGGAGATACTGTGGGTGGGGCAAACTCCTTACATTTTTTTCAACATGCATGATGCCATTAGAGAGCGAGCGGTTAACTGCCGAGATGAGTTTCATTGATAGTACTGCTCAACAATTGATTTAAAACTCATTAGCTGGCAAGCTAACTACAGTATTCACATATATTTGCATCCACTTGTGGATGAAGGAACCCACTTACGGGTTAAAAGCTTGACAAACCCGCTTGCCACCACAGGGCGCACGAGCACTCTCCACATAGCTACTGTTCATCATTCACTTTGAGCTCTCGATTAAAAGGGACAGCAGACGCAACAGTGGAACACTTCATTCTGATCAAAATGCAAAAAAATTGGTATTTGATACGAACATCATATGGTGTATATATACATTAGAAAAGCTATAATACAGTAGGAGAAAAATACACAATTGCATGATATCATACACGTATATTAAGCCCCTACGATAACCAAAACATCAGCACCTATTGAGGCCCTTATCATCATGTATGGCTTTTCTCTTCTCTCTCTTCAGATTGTGGAAAAACCATCTGAGCTGGAAATTCCTGACCAGACTGATTCTGAAGAGCGGACTCTCATTGAAAGGATCAAGTCCATTAAGCAGGAAAAGTAAGAGCCAATAGCTTCATGTGTATCGTGTACTGTTTGTTAGTATTTACAGTAAAGCCTCTGCGTAACACCTTGCTAGGTTGGACCTAGCCTGCACGTTACCCGATCTGGAGCAGGAGAATTCGGACAATGAGATCCTGGACTCGTCGTCGTCCATGAGCACGGAGAGCTTGGATGACCGTCTCGGCAGTCTGGACTCGGAAGGTCAGTAAGGAGGTAATGTGGTCTTACCTTCCTCTCCGCCCTAAATGGCATACAAATCTTGGACCTGGAACTGGAAATGTACAACACATGTGTACCACTTTTTTTGTGACAATTGTCTTGAAGATGTGCAACTTGTTTTACCTGCCATATATAAATTTTCTTCATTCTTTTTTTTCCCTTTAAAAATATATATTTTTTAAATTCCCCGAAAATCGAAGACGCTTTTCTTGATAATATGCAATGTTTTCTTGAAGATTAGAAGCAGGGAGCTCTCCATTAAAGGTCAATTTGATATGTATCTCAATACATGAGGTGTGATACAATTCAAAAATAAAATAACTTTCCCCAAATTACATTCCTTTTTTCCCCAAAATGGACGATGTCTTTCTCAAAAATCAACACTAAAATATAGAACTATTTTTCTTATATATTTACAACTTTTTTTCTGAAAACGTTTATTTTTTTTATTCAGTATAGAAAATCTTCCCTGATAGCATTTGCGTCAAATGTATATTTTCTCTGCAAATGTATCGATTTTTTTTTTTCTCAGAAAATATCTATCAATCAACTATTATTGTCTCAAACGTCTTTTTCCTCAAATACATTTGATTTTTAGCCTAATATACTACTTTCTCCGTCAAATACAAAAAAAAAATTATTTCAAATAGATTTTACTTTTTTCTGGAAAATGACTACAATTTTCCCTGAAATTACACATTTTTATGCAAAACGTGACATTTCCCCCAAAAATCTACAAAAAAAACCCACTACTTCACGGCTCCAGGTGGTCCCTATATTTCGTAAATATTTTTGTTCAGTTAATAACTTTTTTTTTTTAACTTTCTTATGTATTGAGTGTTCTGTAATTCCACTTTCTACCACTAGATAGCAGCACACTTATTTAGTTTGAGACGTGGGGGAGTATTTCAGTACATCCTAGTTTTTGTTGAAATTATAAATGATTGAATGTTTCCTGACACTGACTTTTACACCGACAGAAAAATATGACTTTAAATTAAATTTATAACATTCATCTTTGGGCATTATTATTGATGTATATTGTGAGGTGATAATTTTCTATTTTGTAAAAATGACATTTGCTTACTGTGAACCCAGAGGAATCGGTACACTGTTACACTGTTTGTACAATCTTTGTGTGTTATCCATTGGGCTTGCTATCTCTCAATTGATTATGTTTGTATTATTTTAAGTCTGTTAAATGGCCTTAAAAATGTAAGTGCAGTGAATTACATAAAAACATGGCTAGAATATTTCAATTGGGTATTTCTGTATAACTTATTGAGGGGGTGGTCTGGAACATAAGCCCTTCAAATGAGCAGGGTTTATTGTACTCTTTCCTTCATCTGAAAGACTATTTAGGTCACTGAGTAGTATTCCAGTACACTGACGTGAAGTCGCTCCACAATATTGTGCACATCCACGTGACATGAACTGTAATGTAGGGGTGTGTAACATTTTTGACATATTGTGATTGCAGTTAAGGGGAGCTCGTCGCCGGCAGTCGACACGACAAGCACTGTCAAACACGTGCCGGGCGACATTATCAAGCCCGAGTGCTTCGCTGCATCCAACTCGTCCTCCGTGGACCGCAAGCAAGCATTCACCGGAAGTTTTGACAAACTGGAAATTCCTTACATTGATGAAGAGGAGAGGGAGAAGGAGGACGACACGACAGCCAGTTAACACCACCCTCCCTTGTTGTGGTGTGCACTTCTGTCTGCCAGTGCTGCTATGAAAACAATGATAAACAATACAGCACCACTATATTTTGCTTTTAGAGCAACGAACCTATGGCCCGATGGCCGTATGCAGCATCGCCAGAGTTTTTGATGCACTCTGCCAAGCCATTTCGAAAAGTTAGAAAACCTCAGAGAAATATTTGACCCATAAATTAATAATAAATATTTGCAATATATTTTTCATCAAACTTATCAAGGCCATCACCCACCTCTTGGAGAACATCACCTCCTGTTTGAGAGCAACCTCCTGTATTGTTGTCTTAATGTTTTTTCAAGGTACAAAATGTGGTTCACTTCCACAAGGGTGAGATATGGATTATATGAACAAAAAAGTGTTTTTACTGTACAAAAATAACAGTTCTAGTATTGTACATAGTATTTCCAGCTGCTGTTTTGTTGTATTGTGTTGACTGATCCAATTTCACGATTGTTGCCTTTTCGACTGACATATTTCCTCATACGTTTAGATTTTTCCTTCCATATATGCATGCCTTTACATCTTCTATAGGTAGCATCTATGTCAACCAACTACTTTTGATCTGTTCCTTGGAATAAACTGACCCATTTTCTCACTTGCCTCCTCCTAGAATAGTAAAAATGTAACTTGACATATAATTTATTTACAAAGAAAGCAATAGATACACAAGTGGTTAAAATAGGTTTGCTGTAATTCCTGGAAAACGTTACTACTATAAATTCAAGTTAAACAGGTAAATAAGACTCATGTAAATTCCAATGTTTGCAGTTTAAAGACCATTGTAATTTTCCTAAAAGTTACAGGTGTTAAAATTACTGTAAATCTGAAAGGTTTTTTTTTTAACTTTGATTTCTTATTTAGCTTCATCACATCCAAGGATAAGGTCTTAACGGGCTGTAATGAAGAAACAAAAAGGAAGACATGGAAAAAATTATAAAAATAAAGAATATAAGGGAAAAATAAATACATAAAAAATAATAATCTGAAAGTTATGGGTTAAAATAAAATACAAAACCCATAAATGTTGCCACTGGTAAACAAATCTGAAAGAAATCCCATTCAAAGTTGTTCGTGTCACTAAAATGGCTGTAAATCAAATGAGATTTGTGCTCGTAAAGTGGCTCAGGCAACAAAAGGATTACTGTAAATCCCCTAAAATTTCCAATGTTTAGACTAAAACCATGAATGCCGTACAGATTGTGTGGGTACAAATAAATGAAAGTTGCCCATGTCGCAATAAAACTACCGTAAATCCCATACAAGACGCGTAGGATACAATACGTATTCTATTGTGGTGTGGAAAATTGGTCATTATGAATGTAATTTTGAACATTAAACGAAATGCTGTAGGGGCTTAGCTGTGGCTTCACAGACTTCTGACGCCCCCCACCCCATGCCTGAGTGGTCTTCACGTCAATCTGTCAGTCGCCATGCTGTCATTCTTTCAAACCGATCTCCAAGCTGTCGGCGTTGACCACGTACGTAATACGTCACATGCACGCGCCGAACAAGCATAGCGTGGTGGTTGGTGAAATAAAAACAATAGGACAGTGTCTGTGCGGTATGTGGGGCCCAAAGGTACTCGATATTGTTTTATTTATCTATTTAGATTAGTTTTATTTATTTGCATGTTTGTGCGGTGTCTACGTACAACGGAGTACGAGTGTTAAGTACGTTCTCGACGCCGATTGGCTGTCGCAAACGACTCGGACGGATTGGGCAGGTCTGAAATAATGAGGCAAGTTCAGGGGCGCTCCAAGGCATAGAGCTCGACTGGGGCACAGGCACCCTACTATAGTGGTCCACGTGTACAAATACATATGTATTATCTAGTAAAGCTGCTTTTATGTCACATAAACATTGTACAATGACAGAGTTATCGTACCTCAGTAAAAAGGGTCTGGCTATGCTACAGGGTAGAATTACTGACGGTTTTCTGAAATAATGAGGCACATTCAGGGGCGCTACAAGGCATAGAGCTCGACTGGGGCAGAGGCACCCTATTCTAGTGGTCCACATGTACAAATACATATTTATTATCTAGTAAAGCTGGTTTTATGTCACATAACCAGACCTCATATTGCAATGTGCGTGCAGTATTCCGCAACCCTGCCCCCTGGGAAAGCTGTGTGTGTGGGTGGAGTAGCGGTACTAGCTGGATGGCGCCATGCATGAGTTCAAAATTAGTAAAGTCCAGATTTTATTTTAAGAGATTTGCTTTTGTCCCAAAAACTGTATAACTCCTTGTAGAAACGAGCATAGTATACTTGGCCAGCTTGCTTTTATATGTTTATTATAATACAAGTGTATTTGCCAATTAAAACACTGAGATGTGCATGGAATAATTAAGCTATTTGAAGAAACAGTTCCAATGCTTTATGTTTAGATTTGTGTACAATGAAAGAATTATCGTACCTCAGTAAAAAGGGTCTGGCTATGCTACAGGGTAGAATTACTGACGGTTTGACATGTATAGGTTAATATAAAAGTGATCCAAATCCCATAGAAATTGTGACAGTGGAAATTAGATTGTGGTGAGACAATCTTTATTGCCTTTATCACCTCTTGTCACCTCTACATTGTCGTAAATGTATATTTTACCTTTTAGTGAACAAACACGCATCTTAATGTATATGAGGGGAAAAAACATATTTGCTAAATATGGCCATTCCCGTTGCGTCACTGGTCGAAAAGAACCCGCCATAAACTGGACTGACTGAACCGACTGATTTCTACTTGGCCAATCAGAAGCCGGCTAGTCGGACTGACCAATCGTCGGCCTCGACTGCGTTAGCCAGGGGGCGGGGCCATGTTTGGTTCCGGAAGAGAGCTCGAAGCGAGGTGTTGTCGCTATGGTGGAGATGAGGAATCATCTCGTTAGTTAGCTCGCTGTTATCTGTTTTGTACTTGGTGTAATGAGCTTAGCCATCGACATCAGCGGATCATTCGACCTATTTTGTTATTGAGGCGCCACCACGATGACCCGCTGACCACCAAGGATGGAAATGAGCGAACAATGACGGGGGAGAAAAAGAAGAAGAAGCGGCTCAACCGCAGCATTCTTCTGGCCAAGAAAATTATCATAAAAGATGGAGGAAGTGTGAGTGGAATTTATTTATTTATTTCCGGAAACTGGCGTCGCTTGCAAAAATAGCTTGTATTTTAAAGCAACACCTGTGGGTGTAACAGCTTTTAAGTGAGGGATTTGTGTGAGGGGTTAATGATAACCGTTAGCCGGGCGCTGTGGAGATACGGCTAGGCGGCTAATGGCTAGCTCGGGGGCCTAGCGATGTATCTTAGACGTTGGTTTAGCACGTCAACTCAGATACTGTTGGAACTTTCCCCCCTAAAAGTGAAGTGGAAATTCCGCGACCGCAGGTTAGCTCGCGGTGCTTTTTTTCCCCCCACCCCAGCCTTGAAACCCGCAACTAGTTAATGTTTAGCCACCCAAAATTGACTATGATGGGTGAAGCTAATCTAAGCTAGTTAGCTGACTTGAAATTCCAAGTCACGTCTTGAGCGACTTGTATCTACCACTTGGAACAGTTTATGAAACATCGAAACATCTAACTTGCCAACCACTTAAAATTTAAAAAAAGAAAAGACCGAAGAGACGGCCCCGATATGACACGACGTATCGCACTGTCTTTACATGTTTGCTTAGTAGGCACATCGACTGTCAACACACGTAACTAATGGTGTACATGAAGTGTGATTTGAAATGTTAAAGACAAGTCAGCTTTATTTATACCGTATTTCAAACATTAGGTGACTCGATGTGCTTCACATAATTAAATGTACAACATGTTTGTGTGCGCTAACTTCAGCTAGCTTCCAGGCGCGATTGAACATGTCAGAAATGAAATCAGGCATCAGCCATAACGTGCTTCCTTTGATGATTATTGAGAATCCCCGTTGTACTGCCATGAAAGTGAGGTTAGCATCTTAAGTATTTGTTGTTGAAATATGGCGTAACTTTAGGTCTCTGTTGCGTAGACCAGGTAGCCTTGCATTGATGGACGGGCGGTCGTCAGAAGGATATTCTTTGGCTGAATTTTAGTCCAGTACGTACCCTTTCTATGACGTGCCATCTCGGGTGTTGGATAGCCGGCTACGATGAGCCCAAGTTAAAGGAGACTCAAGACTAGGGATGGGCAACTTAAATGCTGGACGGGGCCAAAGGTTTTCATTAGTGTTGACACAAGTGACAAAATACTTTTTTTTTTTTTAGGTATGGGCAAAATACGTATCTATGTCATGTTTATATATATTATTTATGTTTTCGTTGTATGTATAAAAGGTCCACTACTCTAACCCAACAACAAACAAAATAACAGAGGGCAAACAACAAAATAACCACATAACTGTATTTTACCCCCCAATGCAAATGGCTCTCTTGCCAGGAGAGCACAAATCCGTTGAACAAGAACCAACATTAAGCGCAAAAACTAATTTTGTAGTTTGTATTTTTTTTTTCACATAAATCAACTCACTCAAAATTTCAATATCATTGAGATACTGTTTGGCGTGCATATTGTTCCGAGTCCTCCCAAAACAGCCCATCCCTCCTAAGACGGTTAGGTTAGTCAACATGCACTCAAAGAGTGTTAGTTGGCTACACAACCATTGTATGAACAAGCCAATTAAGGTTAAAGTAACTATCAACAAAGGGGTATTTCATCTTCTTTGCAAACAAACGTTTACGGTGCATTGCTGGAGGAGCATGCACATTACATCCCAATAATCTAGGGATGTAACAATTCACTCACGCTCCAGATTTTGATTTCTTCTTTGTTAACAAAATGAATGACTAATTTTTTGACTAAAAGCTGTAGCTGTTTTTATTTTAGCATCTGCATTTTTGTCATATAAAGTAACTTTTTTAATGTTAAAAAAACAAATTGAAAATGAACTAAATATTTTGACTGTTTAACTACATTTTGGTCTTGATATCAGTGTTTTATTTGTGGCAGAACTAAACGAGAATATAAAGTTATCTTACAAATCCTTTCTGTGATTGAAATTTCCACATCAATTAATTTGTTTTACATCAATGCCTATTAAAGCAGCTGAAATTGATTTGAAATCCAGTTTTGATTACTCATTACAATGCACAGTTTTACACAAACTGTGCATCCCTAGTTTTGCCAGATGTCTTGAGTGGCATTTTCCTCTATAGAGTTGAGTTTATCTTTAATCAGTTATATTTTCTCTTTGTTTAAAATACCACTGTGAATCCCATCAAAGTTTGAGGAAATAATGTATGATGAATGTAAAACTTTCAAAGGTAAAAAAGAAAAAAATTAGACAAACCCCCCCCCAAATTGCACATTTTATGATAAGGCCGCAGTAAATGAGTGACTAGTAAAACAATAATGCGACAATAAATCCCATAGAAATTGTTCAGGTCGCAGTCAGACTCGGTTTCACAGGTAGTAAATGTCATATTTTGGTCCAAATAATACAAAAGCGAATTTGGGTTTGTGTAAGAGCATTTCTGTATCGTGGCTGATGGTGTGTGTACAACTGAAATGTTGTGACTCTATTCCAGTGGGGCCCTCGCTTCCAATAATGCCCTTTGTCCCAGTTGTCGAGGCCTCCATTATTACCCGCACACTCGTGAATAGCGAAGCAGCCTATTATTATTTCATGTGGATGCTGAAACATCCATCGACAGGAGGCGTTATTGTCAGACTGGCGACACTGTTGAATAGCTGCCGGCTTCCTAAGTATGTTTTGTAATGCCATTTTGGTTACAAAGGGTTAAACTTGTCCCCATCATAAACGGAATAGGCAAGCTTTTTTTAAAAAAATATGTTTTTGTTTTGTCGCTCTTGTTCCTCCTCACTGCATTTTTTCTTCTGCCTCGAGTGCCTGCCTATTTACGTGCACACTGGAAGCTAAGCGCAGCAACAATTTTTCATACTGTACATGACAGTTACACACCGCCAACGTGGTAAAATGGCCAACGACAAAACACAGAAAATATCAGTAAAATAAACAATTTTACATATTCGCTTTAAAATATGTATTTTAGTTACTGATTAGTTAATTATTATTACAATAAAAGAATAAGCAGATATGTGTTAACAAATTTGCCCCCCCCCTTTTTTTTATTATTATTTTCTTTTCTTTTTTACGAATGTCCTGGCACCTCCTGTCAGTTTTAAAGATCAAAGTCGCCCTCAAAGAGCACACACGTACATGTTAAGTGGCATGAAATTTGACTAAACTAAACAGTTTTTTTCCCCCCCTGTGTTTCCTTGCAGCCTCAAGGAATTGGTGAGCCCAGCGTCTACCACGCCGTGGTGGTCATCTTCCTGGAGTTTTTCGCGTGGGGTCTCCTCACCACCCCTATGCTCACGGTAAGCTCCACCTCTGACGTCACCGAACGGCTGCGTGGATGCGTCTTTTTTGTGAATGCCTGCCACTAATGGAAATATGGAAAAGGTCATCATGCTGCCATATTGTGAGCGCCATTCCTTTGTTGACAAGGGGGGGATTAGCTCACGTTTTACCAATATATTCACAAATGACTTTACCAGGACATCACGTATGTAATTTTACGGCCTCCTGAAAGTGACTTTTTTTCTTACTTGTAGCTTATTTTTTGCCAGATAGAAGAAAAGTCAGCAATTGAGAATGCAGTAAAACAAGATCATGTGACGCGCGTGGCAGGAGCTGTCTCACTTGTTTTAAATGTCGCTCGGTGACGACAAACACGCAATTGATAAGTTTTGACGCGGCAGCCGCTGTCACATTTGTACCCAAGTTGCGACGTCACTTGATTACATGCATATAATTATCCACTCACTGCTACGGTGTAGCATCCTGTTCAGGGCTTAGTTGTTCAAGTTTATTGTCCTGTCCATGCGTCACGTTTGCGGCTGTTTGTCATCTCCACGACTCCCTCGGGACTTTGTGAATGACTTTGTGATCTGAGTGCGTGTAAGTGCTAGTGAGCCGTTTTTTGTCATTAGCATCCATCAGTAGCAACTGCCTCATCTCCATGTGAGTCCCATGGGGCGGCAAGAATTTGTTAATTTTTTTTCACATTTTAAACTCTAGATATTTTATTTATTGTCCTTTTAATTTATTACCTTATTGTTCATTTTAATTTCATTCATTTCATTTACGCCTCAAGCAATGGCTGTTATACTCATTTACTTTTATCTAGTTACATTTATTGAAAGTATGCAATTTTTTTTACCATGTCATTATTTTGTGGTTTTTGTTTGAAAGATATTTTATATTCTTATTTTATACATTTATACCCCATAACATTGTTATTATTGTTCTAATTTTAAATATTTTCATCATTTTTAATGCTTTAAACCAATTGTACTTGCACAGCCCTTGAGTTTGACTTGTGTGCCTTGAAGCCAGGTAGTACAGTGATGAAGCAAACTGCGCACATAACATTCTGTGGACTCTGAACTGTGCCACCATTGATTTGAACTCCGCTTTCACCTCCACTTTTCCTCTTTGCTTCTTCACATGTATCATTATTGTATTGTGTTGCACTACGTTCTCCAGTTGCTTTACACCGTGTAAACTGTGGATTGTTTTGTAGGTATTGCACCAGACATTCCCCCAACACACATTCCTGATGAATGGCCTCATCCATGGCGTCAAGGTAGGAAACATGCACACAAAATAGCGCAGGTTTGTGTAGATTTGTCAAGACTGGAAATATACACTATGAACATTACATATCATTATCGTGAGCACAATAATCAATATTATCACCATTTTGCTAAAGGAATAAGTGGCCCAAGTCAAACACTTGAGCAGTCTGAAATGCAAAAATATTCAACAAAAGACATAAATAGCAGGGGGAAAGATAAAAATATAAATCCCAAAAGAATAGATGGAAACACAAATATTTGGTGGAGGGGAAGACGTAAATATTTGAAAAATACTGAGTTACTATATTAAAAAATGGCAAACATATTAGTTGAAAATTAACACAAAGTATATGCCAAAAGTATTGGCCATACATTTTGGAAAATATCACGCGAGAATTAGACAAAAATTTTAGAAGAAAAATCTGAAAACTGAAAAAAATATTAGTTGAACAATACGAACATAATAGCTAAAAAATACACAAATATTAGACTAAGAATACTAAATTTTTGGGCAAAATAGTTATAATAAAATAAAACAAATGGACAAATGTAAGAATTGTTTTTAAAAATGTGAAAATACAAATCTAACAAACAATGTTAATTTAAAAAATACAAACATTTTTCAAAAATATTCTATAAATAGTACATTCATTTTGTTTGAGAAATGAAATGGAAAAAATAATCAAAAATAAATTTGTCTAAGACGCTTGATTTTCTTTTCTGAACTGTGCAAATACTATAAAATCTACAAAAATATTGAGGAAAAAATACAGTCTCGTCTCTGTTTTGTTTTTCATCCTTCATTATGTCTTTATTATTCCGTCTTTCCTCATCCACAGGGCCTGCTGTCATTTCTTAGCGCTCCGCTCATCGGGGCCTTGTCAGACGTTTGGGGCCGCAAGTCCTTCCTGCTGCTCACCGTCTTTTTCACATGCGCGCCCATTCCGCTGATGAAGATCAGCCCGTGGTGAGTGTGTGTGCGAGTCAATAAAACTGTCAGGCGATCTCGCTCTGACCCGGCTTTTCCCTCCTTCTCCAGGTGGTACTTTGCCGTCATCTCCATGTCAGGGGTCTTCGCAGTCACATTCTCTGTCATCTTTGCCTACGTGGCTGATATCACGCAGGAGCACGAGAGAAGCACGGCGTATGGCTTGGTGAGGAAATCAAATAAGATCTTATTAAATTATTCTCCCTTTGCAAAGATGCAAAAATGAGTCAACATTGACTCCTGCAAAGGAAACAGAGGGACTAAATCTAGTAGTAGCACAAACAGATGGACCAAATTTCACACACTAATGTGTTTGATCAAAATCTTCATCAGTTGCGTCATGCTGTTTTCTTCCCAATATTCTTTTAACAGAAAGCAGGTGCATTATACTGTGACGAGATTGCACACAGGTGAACTCCATTTATCGTCATCAGGCTTGGTGTTGATTGTTAACCAGAAAAACAAATCCCAATTTTATCTTTGTTTGACGAAGCTTGAAATGTGGAAAAAGTTCAAGGGGGTTGAATATTTTCGCAAGCGACTATAGCTTGCATAACCGCTTCATTTACTCCATGTCGCTTTGGCGATATCGCCTCACAAACGACTATGAGGAACTTCTATTGTCAAAATCACGTCATCTTCAGAAGATAACGCCAAGTCATGAAAGCCCATCGGCTGTGCTCTTAGCTACATGTTCCATTATTGTTTACCAACTTCTTATTCTGACTTTCTGTTTACTCAAATTTCCATCCATCCATTATCGAAGCCGCTTATCGTCTAAACCAAATAGGGAAGGAAAATGTTGACTGACTTGCTGCTGTTACACACATTCCTGACTCTTCTGATCGAATAAATATGCTCACAGTTGGTCACCGTAATAACGCGATCCTCAGTCATATAATAACCCAGCCATTTTATACCTTCAAGAGCCTGGTCTATTTTAATTACCGTACTTTTACGACCATACAGCCCAGCGTATTTAAAAGATGCTGTCTCCGTGACGGGTGGTATTTCTGTATTTAACACATACATAAAGCCCACTGTATTATTGGGCATAGCCATGGTAAAATATATGCCATCTTAAAACACGCGGTAGCATGCGTGCACGCCAAAACGTGTTCTAGCATTTGTTATGTAGTGACTCCACTGAATTCTTAATTCTCTGATGGCTGTGTGCTGCCATCTGCTGGAGGAAAGTGGTAGCTTCGCATTTGCTTTTTGAAAAATCGTGACAAACTGTTCTGAAATTTGACATTGATTTATTGAATCTTAGTACATAGAACCCTGATAGGTGAATATATTTTTTTGTTTGTTTTTTGGCAAACCCCTAACAATTAACAAATTATTATTGAACGGCAATGCAAACTAAAACTTGCATGGGTATGCGAAGAGGTAAGCATCACGTCTGCCTCGAATATACAATTGAAGGTTGATCTTCTGATCAACACCCATCAAATAGAATTGCGAAGATATCTGCTAGGTGTCAGGTTAACTATTCATTATGTTCTTTATAAATCGAAAGAGTTGTATTTCAACTCTGGGACGAAACAAACAGGTTGCCTCCACCCCGATAAAGCCTGTGGTTCTCAAACAACTCCCTCCAACAAACAATGTTTTTTTGGCCACGCCCTCTTCCTCAGGTGTCGGCCACATTTGCGGCCAGCCTGGTTACCAGCCCGGCCATAGGCGCCTACCTGTCAGTGGCTTACGGTGACACACTGGTGGTCATCCTGGCCACGGCCATCGCACTGCTGGACATCTGCTTCATCCTAGTGGCCGTGCCCGAGTCGCTTCCCGAGAAGATGAGGCCGGCGTCGTGGGGCGCGCCCATCTCTTGGGAACAGGCCGATCCCTTTGCTGTGAGTCAGCCCCACCGGCTATGCCTGGAATTTTTAATGCACACAAAAAATGATTGGCGTACACGTTTTGAAAATAGATGCATGACACTATTCACCACTTTGAATTAGAAATGACATTAAGAAGAAAATTATGTTCAATAAACGTAATTGTGTGTATGGTAAGAAAAGCAATCTTGTGTGGATGCGTTGAAAAATGATGTCCCAAGTGTTGGTCAGTGATACGTGAATAGTGCTAGCCGGTAAAGCAGCAAATTAGGCAGATATAATTTAGCGTTGTTTTTATTGTTGTCGTTATTGCCTTGCAGTCCCTGCGCAAAGTGGGCCAGGACTCGACGGTGCTGCTCATCTGCATCACAGTGTTTCTCTCCTACCTCCCTGAGGCGGGCCAGTACTCAAGCTTCTTTCTCTATCTCAGACAGGTAGGCATCTGTTCGTCGATAACGCCCAGTTGACATCAGCATTGGGCGTGATTGTTGAGTGTCACTTCTAAATACAGTACAGCAGATTAGATGACGCTTCTTGTCTTTAAATTGTTCGGAATAGAAATAGCATTCTGACATGCAACGGTTATGACACATGAATCGTTAAAAGTCAAGTTCTTTATCAAAATAATTTTGAACATGATCCAGCTAATGTTTTAGTTGTTATTTATTTATTTTTGTAATGCATTTTTTGAAAGCAGCTAAATTGTTCAAGTCAACTCGCTTGTTGACAAATGTTTTATATTCCAATCACAACTCTTTTCCTTCCTTCCTCCTTACAAATTGATAAACATTGGCAAAAAATCTTGCAAATAATTCTGTTGATGCTCCATAAACACTTAAATACTTAAATAGTTGTATAACTCCATCTTGTGATTGCCTGCTTTGTACTGTATATCATCTATTTAGCATCGGTTTAGTAAACTAATTAGGATTTTTTTGGAAAAGTTTATTAGATACTCAATTTAAAGAATTAGCTCAAATCACTGAAGCTGCTGCTGACTGTTTGACTTAGGAGGTTCCACCGTCCGAGTCACTTAGTTTATGTAAATAATGTCGGATAAACTGGTCCATCCAGACGCTTTAATGACTTTGCGTCTTCACTTTAAGTGTGACAAAAGGTAACGTTTGTTGCCTAACTATACATATAGAGTAGTTGAAGCTACTATTGTTGTTGATTATGATGAAGTCAGCGAAGCATGTCAACAGCACACCCTCTTACCTCTCTTATCCAAACAATCATCAGGTGATCCGCTTCTCGTCTGAGACGGTGGCCGCCTTCATCGCCGTAGTGGGCATCCTCTCCATATTAGCTCAGGTGCTGCCGTAATCTCTTAATATTACCTTATTATTATTTTTGTGACTCGAGTCAGAGGCGTACTCATGGCTTCCCTGTATGTGTGTGACTTCTAGACGGTAGTGCTGGGCATCCTGATGCGATCCATCGGGAACAAGAATACCATCCTGCTGGGACTTGGCTTCCAGATCCTCCAGCTGGCCTGGTACGGCTTTGGCTCGCAACCCTGGTCAGTAAATGTCGACGCCACCCCCTGCATTTTTTCCCTTTGGTTTTCAAAGCTATTAGTGGGGTTTGGATCCAAGAATAGTTGGAAATAGCCTCCCCATTAGTGGTGTTTCCAACCCTTTATTGAGCCAAGGCACATATTTTACATTAAATAAGTCTCATGGCCCGCCACCAAACACAAGTGGGGGAGAAGCAGCGATAAAACAGGCCAAAATCTGTGTGTCAGGGAGTGAAAAAGTGTAAGAGATTACAGTTGTTCTAAACTAGGTGTGGTTTAATCAAATGTTAGAATGAGTTGAATTGATTTAAACTCTTCCAAAAGTGGTCTTTGTGATGCTTATGTCATTTTTTTGCAATGGTCCCGTCCAATTCAGCTACGGAAGCATTGCTTAGTGTGCTGCTGCTTTCATGATTGGTAATTGGATATATTATACTAAAGGGCTATATAATGCAAATAACTAATTTGCTCCGATCTCCAAATTGGTTAAAAAAAAAGTCAGGTGATTGTACTGATCTCTTCATAGACTCATTTAGGGCTGTCATTATCGAATATATTTCGGATCACTTATTTTATTGATGATTCCATCGATAAATCAAGCAATCAAGAATTGTGTTTTGCATTTGAATGTATTATTTGACACACACCCTCCCCCCTATTACTATATCAAACAATTATTGTTATTTATTTGATTTAGTCAACACTTTATCATCCATCCATTCATTATGTGAGCCCTTTAGCCTCACAAGTTACGTGGGCATGTTGGTGCCTAACTTGTTTAAAAATAAAGTAAGTAAAAGCCTCCCACCTAATAGTCACAACATCTGCAGTTGAGCAGATATGTGTGTGTTTTAATTCTGCAACAAAATATTTTCAAGTTTTGAAGTGTCAGCTTGCAATTGTTGTAGTTATGCCGTCCGCCACCAGGGGGAAGCATTGTCTGACTCCTCATACAATTCTTTCATTAACCCAAGAGCAGGCATTTCTCTGCCAGAAGCCATTTGAGGTTCTCTGGCAGGGACCAAGGTAAATTTATGTTCATAGGTGCTGCGATTTTAATCGGCAACAGAGATCAACTGAGCTGGGAGCACCCAATAAAGTGATTTTATGGTTAATCCTCCTGTGTCGCAGGATGATGTGGGCCGCTGGCGCCGTAGCAGCCATGTCCAGCATCACGTTCCCCGCCATCAGCGCCATTGTGTCCCGGAATGCCGACCCGGACCAACAAGGTAAGCAATCTCTCCTTTTGTCCACCAATCATTATTCACAAGCCGCAGCAGGCGCCAACCAACACACTGCCCGTTTCCCTTTTTGTCCCACAGGTGTGGTGCAGGGTATGATCACGGGGATCCGGGGCCTGTGCAACGGCCTTGGTCCTGCACTCTACGGCTTTGTATTTTACCTTTTCCACGTGGAGCTGACAGACACGGACGCCTCAGAGAAAGGCGGCAAGCCCAATATGGCTAATCCTACGGATGAGGTGAGCACTAGCAGGCGAGACAAATAACACTTTTCGAAGGACTCCCAGAATTGTCCGAAAGATGCCTTTTGTTTGTGAATCAAAACATTGCCGCCGTTCTCTGCCCACATGCCATCATGGAAAGTCAAATAACTTAGTGCCACCCCGCTAGTTAGTACACATGGTTCACATTTGGTAGCAACCAGAGAGAATCTCTTGCGGCACGAGTCCGGCTCTGAAATGATCCAATAATGAATACTTGAAAATGGTGAGCATTCTCGCACATGCAGTATTTTTTAACAACCAACAAATTAATCTTTATTACAATTTTATGAAGCGTAGATTAATATGATAGTCACATTATTTATGTACTACATTTCCAGGTGTAAACTTATCAAATACAGTATTTTTCGGCCTAGATCTTTTTTTTTTCCGGACCTGCAGTTTATACTCCATTCGGGCTTAAAGTTGGAGCTCGTACTTGCACCTAAAATCCATGTTCCCTAATCATATTGACTTTCTGTCCATTACCACCACCTTTGTTCTACCAAAAGTATTGAGCAACCATCAAAAGACAAAATAAGTAGAAATCATGTAAATAAAGCCAGCGGCTTCCTCATCGTAACATGCTTAAGATGGTGGCGCTAATGTACCAAAATGATATGCTGATTGTCAACAGGAAGTCAAAGAGATGAAAGCAGAAGAAGAGTAGTCATGGCAACAAACGTGCGACATATAACTAGTTTGACTCACTCACTCCTTTTTGGGACACTGAAGAATTCAACAGCACTTATGAGCAACGCAGTGAGTTTCCGAACAGTTTGAGTGAAGCCGTCCGCGCTCTGAGAGTTTTTTACCGAGAGCGTGTCTCGAGTTGGGCTTCTTATAATAGACACACGAGTCAAATGTTGCTGTTTACATGCATGGTACCAGCTTGCTAAACATGTACGAGGCGCCACATTGCCACCTAGTGCATTGGAGGTGCTCATGCAATTCATCAACCCGATGGCTCACGTTCCTGTGGTCTCGTCCTCCAAACCTTCCTTTCAGAGCGCCATCATCCCGGGCCCTCCCTTCCTATTTGGCGCCTGCTCAGTGCTGCTCTCCCTGCTGGTGGCGCTGTTCATCCCCGAGCACACGGGGCCAGGCGCTCGCCCCGGCGCCTACAAGAAGCACAGCAACGGGGCTCAAAGCCACTCGCACAGCCCGCAGGGCAGCGGGGCCGAGGGGAAAGAACCTCTGCTGGATGACAGCAGCGTATAACCATGGACCATTTTTTGAACTTGTGTGTGAGTGTGTACGTGTGGAGTGTGGGTGTGAGTGGCGCTGGGGTTTCAATCGGTTACTAACTCGTCACATGCTGCCAGTCAGGAGGAATTACCTAGCAGGGACCCAGGAAAGCAGACCACTGTAGAGGCCACTCGGATCAGTTCAAAGCTCTCGTCTTCGTCTTTGTTTTCACTGTTTACGGGGGTTGCAAATGGGTTCTTCCATAGGAAGCAAAGATTGGGAATTTTGGAACTAATAAGCATAAATGTAAATATCTTTTTTAATATAAAAAAAATAATACAAATGAACACCATGATTTATTTGGATATATAGTTTCAAATATTTTGTTAAACAATCAAGTCTGAAAGACAAAAACCTCAACGTTGACTTAAATATTACTCACCCATCCAACAAATGAATTCAGAAATTAACTTGAACGCACTCACCCCCCCCCCCATCCAAAAGTCACACAAATCAAAAAAGTATCGTTCCTCAAGCGTGCTTCCGCATTTATGCTCAACCCTTTCGCTCGGGGGCGGAGCAACGTGGTGGCTAGCCTCGCTTACTCTTTGGCCACACCCACATTTGTGACTTTTCTGCCATTTTTACACAGATGCAGTGTTCTTAGACCCATTGGTACTCTGTCTTTGAAGCTTACAGCTGATTTAAATGTAAATTGTAAAATAATTGGGCTTCAGTAAAGTGTGTGATTTTTTTTTTTTCACACAATGTCATTCAAAACCAGTAGCGAGCGAATACGATGGCCAAAAAGTCATTATCATACCCTCCACAGTCATCAAATGCACACATATACCAATCTTGCACAATACATAATACAAGCCGCAACAAACCAAAATAAAAATGAATGTTTACAATTGTGAAGAATTTAAAAAAAATCTTTTGTGTCAATGTGTTATTTTTAGACAAGATTTCAATGACTGAGCATTAGATCACAATGTGCAAAATGGCTTTGGTGACGGTTATTCACGCTAATTGGCTAACTAGCGAATAGAGATAGAAGCAGACTTAGTACACTAAAGCAAAACAACGTCCTCTAATAAATTATGCTCAGCAAAACGTTGCTTTTGACTTTGACTTGTCCGTGCGTCGATTGAGTGTGTTGCCTCTGTAAATGTGTGCATTTTCTTTCATGACACCCTGACTGTGGATGGTATGATAAACAATGACTATGAGCCTGCAAATGATGCGCAGGTGTGTATGGCCACCCGTCACTGAGGCGTTATATCATCCTGGCCTCCCCACTGAAAGGCTTCTGATTGCGTCCCTGCTTTCATGTGATGTTTTACATAACACAATCTCCTTTTAGTCAGGATTAAACTCAAATATATTTTGCTCCCTGAATTCCCGTTAATTCCCATAGATTGTTTCCGTCTTTGAAAATTTCTGGAATTTTGCAACCTTACTCTTACTGTTCATTCTCTGTCCACACACAGACACTGTACACTTTGTTTTCCCCACTTTTAATTCAACAAATGTTGCCTTCAAGTGACTTAAGATAAATTTCTAGAATATATATGTAACCTTTATGACGACTGCGGTCTGACAAGGCGCTGTAATCTGATCATATTGCTCCCATCGGAGCCCCCCCCTAACAAAAAAAACTTCCCCCACTTTCTACCTTGTCTCCATTTGTCCCAGTTGTCCAATTTCTTGTCTTGTTTCTTGATTTTATTTTCCCTATTTACTGCATTGCCTTGTCGTTTGCCCCACTTCCTGCCTTCTGAATTTTCCCCCACTTTTTTTTCTTGTCAGTTTTCTTAACAGTTTTTGCCTCCTCCACTTTCTGACACATTTGCATTTTCCCCCAACCTAGTTGGTTTCTAAAATTACCCCCCTCCTTATGCCCTCAGTATTTTGGGTTTTTTATTTTTCCATTTCCTGACGTGTCTCCATTGAGTCCCAGTTCCTGCCTTTACACCCAACCTCTTGCCCATTTTTTTTTGGGGGGGGGGGGGCAACTTCCTGACTGGTTTCTCAAACTTCCCATAATTTTCTGCATTCAACATCCAATGTTTTATGTCTTCTCTCCTTGCATTCCCCCTTTCTTTACTGCTTTTCTTCTTCACTTCCTCATCTCCCAATTCCCATCTTCCTTTTCTATTTTCAAACTCTTACTTCCTCGTGTCTCCATCACAGGTTACATTTTTTTTCACCTCAACATTTAAAACATACAAATACATGAGCTGTTTCCGTAAAATATACAGTACCGTCTGTAAGATCCCACAAAAAATGGATCCCCGATCTATTTTGGAGTTGGGAACCCTCACTCTCGACTTAAACGTTTCGGTTAAGCGCTCTCTCAAAATATTTAAATTTTTATTTGACATAAGCTTCACTTGCTTCCTAATTTACCAGATATGTTGTTTTACGCCTGCATTTCCTCCAGCTCCATTAACCTCTGTTGTTTTTGTGTCACTGTAAACGTTTCAAGTGCATTTCAAAGTCACTCGCCAACCAAGTTTAACATTTGTGCCAATGCGGTTTTTTTTTTTGTTTTTGTTGTTTTTGTCTTATTCTTGTTTTTTTGTTCTTTTTTTGTGCTGCCAATTTAAGACATACTGTTTTTTATCTATATAAATATGTATAGCCTTTTAAAACATTGTTTATTTTAGGAATGGTATAAAAATGGGACGTCCATCTCCTTTCACATGACAAGCATTTCACTTTGGTTAGTCTGTACTTGTTTTAAAACGGCTTTATTCTTGATCACAGAACCTTTCAAAACAAACTGAGTAGCACCGTTGGACAACCTGCAGCGCGCGGGCCACTTTATAACCCCCTTAAGTGTTTGATGCTGTCCGGCATTTTCTTTTTTTCCTTTTTTTTTGTTTTGGTTTGTATCCAAGAAGGAGATGTTTTACGCCAATGTTTCTTTTTGCTTTATCATATACTGGACCAAAATGTACATTTGGAGCTTCACAGTGTAAACTGTTTAGTCTGAGCAGACTGTATAAAGTGACCTAAAATGACAGATTTTGGAAGGCCCCTTCCCCTTGATTTTTTTTTATTTTCTCAGTATGGGTGGTTTTGGTTGCACATTTGAAGATAGTACAACAAAACAGGAAGTAAAAATCCACCCGCCCCTCCCCCTCTTTCTCTGTGTGCCTAAAATTAGCCAAGAAAACGAGTAATGGCGACATTTAAGTCGAGGTGGTTATGATGTAAATATGGGAAACTAATGAAGCTATTTATTAAAGGTTTATTGTACAATTCAAGCGCTTCCATTTGTTTTTGTGCGGTGTTAGAAGGAAGCATGGTTTGAGCAATTCTTTTTTGTTTGTCATGCTTTTTCAAAAATAAATAAAATAAAAACATTACATTAGCTGGCAGCCAACTGTTTTAAGCATGTTGAACCATGCCTTATTTAACAACACTTTAATGTGCATACAAACTGAAAACACTGTCCACATTAGGTATGGTATGTAAAATATCTTAAAAATCTGATTTTTCACTCAATATGAATTCCAACATGAAACATTTTTTGTGACAATATACATATTTAAATAAAATTTAAGTGACCAAAAGTAATTTGATATAATTATATAATATTGATATTATTGATTTTTTGTTTATATATATATATATATATATATGTGTGTGTTTTAATTAAATTGAAGCCTGTCAGAATTGTTTTTTCTATTAACAACGCAAACATTTTTTTGGGTCAATTTAGACATGTTTTATTTTTATTTCGACAAACTGTTATAACTAATAATTAAATTTTTGCCTTATTTGATGAGTGGCCATTTTGTTTTGGGGGCAAATGAGGCATTGCCCCACCAGATCCTGCAGGTGGTGATGTGTAAGATAACGTGCCTTGTGCCTCAAGTCTTCATGGAAACAAAAGCAACCAACATTGATTTTTTTTTTTTCAATGTCTAAAATCTGCCTAGCAACAAGTGACTACTTAAATACTTATCAGAATATAGTGTACTTTTCAACTTTGGCGTTATTTAATACACTGTGTTGCTGTAACGTGCTGATGCGCGCAAAGTGTGTGAGAGAAGCAGCAGCTGTTGGGAGGTGTTAACCTGCGAGATAATCCGCATAATATTCATAATAAAACCCTTTAGCGCTAAGCCACAGCCAAGCTTCAACCCATCAGACTGACAAGCGTTTAAGACCATTTATTTTCCTACCCTTGTTGCTAGGGACGATTCACACACAAAAAAATGGGAGGAGGATATAATCATGGATCAGATGATTGTTGCACTTCTGCCCTTTTCTGGACACTGAGATGCTTTACAGTGGATAGAATATTAATAAACCACTTTTGAGGAAATAGTTTTTTTTTTAAACAATACCTCGGAAAGAAACGCTTCCTTCAAATAAACACGTCTGCGCTGAGTTTGTGATACTGTTTGAGAAAGTCAATCTTTAACAAATGAAGGTATCCTCTCAAATGGATGCCATTTTCAAATAAACGCTTCTGCAGCTGAGTTTGAGACACTTTGACAAAGTCGTCCTTTCTTTCGCAGACAAAGGCAAACTCTCAAGTAAATGCCTCCTTCAAATAAACGCATCTGCAGTTGACGTTGAGCTACTAGTATATTTGAGGAAATGTGAGGTTTTTACAAATGAAGGCCTCTCAAACAAACCCCTCTACAGTTTTAGGTTTGAGGTACTATTTGAGGAAATACGGTAGTTTTATAAATAAAGGCCTCCTCTCAAATAGATGGCTCTTATTCTCGGCACTCATGCCTCATTTTAGTCTGCAGTTGTGTTTGAACCACTAGTTAAGGAAATATTTCATTTTTCCAAATAGGTGCTTATTCCAAATAAATGTCTGGCGCTCTGCAACTTTCAAACCACTATTTGAGGAAGGTTATATAGTAAAGGTCTGTCAAATAGACACCTGGAGTGGAATTTGGATCAGCGGTTAGTTTAAGCAAATCCATTTTTTAACACGTACACAACCCAAAAGCATAGTGTCATGCTCGATTTCTTAGAATGAGCCGCGTAGGGCCTCACACACTTCAATGCATTTTGGCGGTCGCATCACTTTGACGGTTCAAAGGCGTGGAGGGTCACGTATTGTGATGCAGACTTGCTGTCATAGCACATTTACCGCACAGGCCTCAATTAGGCCGCGGGTGTCCCACGGTGGCTAAAAATGTGCGCCTCTCCCCAAGCATCCATCATGCGCCTTGTATTTTTCCAACGGTCGCCCGATGGCAGCAGGAAGGAATCTTGGCCTTGCAAAGCGGGAAGGAGGAAGCGGGGTCCAAAGCGTTGTGTGCTGGCATCGAGGATGAGCCCCGAAATGAATCACGCGTGAACTTTATTGTTCTCGCAATCGGGCGGGAGGGCGCGAAGCCGACGTTCCCATGATCTGTACGCACGCTGCACATGACTTCCGGGCACATGTCGCTGCATGGACGATGAACCCGCAGAGATGCAGAGGCGCCCCTGCACTTCTTTTTGTCTTCTAAGGACGGAGCTCTGCAAAAACACAGGCCTTGCTCGCCACTGCTAACCTCACTCATATCGCTCTTGTTTTTTTTTTTTTTATGTTCATCATATTCAGCTTTGAAGTAAAAAAGCAAACAAGAAATTATCTTATGATGAACCACCATCCAGTGAACTAGATGAAAATTTGGAAATGAAATTCTATGAATTAATATAATAGTATAGCTTATGTGGTTGTATCTTAAAATATAATAGAGCGTACATGTAAAAAAAAAAAAAAAAAGTATATACTACAAACAGCACAAGTAAATAAAAAGCAATAAAAGAATGAAACATTTGAAAAAAAACTAAGTTAAGCACAATATAAATATATAGACTATTAAACAAAAATTAACAAATAAGAAAATAAATGAATTAAAAATTAAGATTTGTTCTCCGCTCCTTTTCATTAAAGTTTTCTGTTTCATTTAAATTGCTCTGTTTTTTCTTTCACTTATTTAGACAAATATAATAACATAAAAACACAATTTTCTGTAGGATACAATTAAAAGCATGTGCAAAATTTTAAATTAATAAAACCTGTCAAATCAGTTATAACCAACACACGTTAAGTCTATCCCAAAAATATTCCCAGTGCTTCAGTTTGTTAAACTAAACATAAAAGGTGGAAAATACACACCGTGTGTATAAAACAAACACAAAGTCCAGAGCATACCAGACAGTTGGGATCGGCTCCAGCATGCCCGCGACCCTAGTGAGGATAAGCGGCTCAGATAATAGCTGGACATAGATAAGCCTTTCAGTCCACTAGCTTGGTGCTAACGCTAAGTAGCATCTATCTATACGTTACATGGTTAAAACCTTCAAGCAACAAAATGAACACAAACAGTACAGCAACACTTGTAGACAGACAATATAAAAGCACTCACATTTATGCATTCTTTATCCTCTGCAAAAATCTTTTGAATTGAATGTAACTGTCAATATTGTGAGGATAAGCGGCTCGGCTAATGGATGGATGGATGCTTTATGAAGAAAAATATTGTGGGGTTGATAAAGATTTGCAATACAACTGTTTTGAATGTTTATGGAATGATATGTGAGTGGGTGTTTTCATTTGCTCGTCAGGATTGATCACTGCTAATTCCGAATCTGAACTAATTTTTTTTTTTCTCAAGCACATCAGCTTTTCAAACTTATAATATGCAATATAGTAATATATTTAGTCATGTTCATGAATTAATAGCTAGGTTCAGCTACAGGTGGATTTTTTCCCCCCAAATATACCGTTGCGCTTGAAAAAATGGAAAGACATTCTTTTAAATCATCATCTAACATACATTAAAGGGCACATAAAGACATCTCTGAATATTCTTTGATAACCCTAAGCCTTGTATGGAATAATATTTAAATTGTGAATATGTGTGTGTACTCTTTGTACTGCATGTTATCCTTTCCCTCCGTCTCTGCTCCGGGAATACTTTGTGCTGAGCCACACTGAATTGAGACTGGATTCTCTGAAGATCCTCACAGGACAATAAAAAAAAAAAAAGCATTGTTGAAAAGCGGAAATTGAAGCGACGCCCTCATCCCAGACAGGAACATGGAAAATGACATCTCAGCTCTTCTCACTTGGCTGTTTTTGTTCTGTTTGCCAGCATCACCTCAAGCTGCTAATTCACCATCTATAGTATAGTATAACAGCTTTTGAAAACACGTGTTGGCTTCAGGTCAGGTGCGCTCGTGCGGTAGGAGAGGACACTGCGTACTCGTGTGAACTTGCTTCCGGGGGTCTCAGATTAGCCTCATTATAGCTTTGGAACTATTGACGTGTTTTTGTGGCTTGCACGCAAACAAATGACTCATGGGCACACACCAGCCTGATGCGAGCACCTTTGTTTTTGCTTCAAATGAGACGAGAGTGGGGAGGGTGTTAAGTCTTAAACCAAATGTTGAGTTGGTGCCCCTCTGCGCAAGAATGAAAAACCAAGAGTGATTAAGGAAATAACTTGAACTTGACAAAAGCCGGAATAAAATTATTTAATGAATACAAACCAATGAAAATCGCACACTGCTTTTGAATTGTGTTTCAACAAAATTATTTTTAGAGGTAAACTAATGAAACAAGCCTGGACAAAACTGACGCTATACCCTTCACTTGATGTTTTCTTGCACAACCGTTTGAGGCAATATATTGTCATTTTCTTTCACAAATCAATACTAATGGCATTAGAAATGGCTTCAAAAGAAATACACTGCCACTCCTGAGCGAACATTGTTTGAGAAGTGATGCAGAAGGGTGGCAAACAGGTTCCTCATATTGTGGAAGCTTTGTTGTGCCTCTATTTAATGTCTGGGTGTTTTTTTTTGTTTTTTTTAGACATTGAGTGAAAATAGCAAGGTTCGCTTAACTAAGTTGGCTTGTTTGTTGAAAATGACCCTTGATTGTGTGTCACGAGGTAATTAAGTTTCTGTTTCAAAGTAATATCCACTTAAGACGCCGTTAGTGAGCTCATTGTTTTATTTATCGCATCACTCATGACCTCATGACCTTTTAAGAAAGCGTTTGTGAATATATTGTTGAGCAGATGTTTGCTTTTGTGACATTTTCAAAGGCTTCGCATGATCGCAGACTTCTAGTACTCTGCTGCTGCCGTCTTTTTTCCGTTTTTTTTTCTATCATTTTGTCTAGGCCTGTGTCACGTTTCATTTATATATTTTTTTCTGATAATTCTGTTGAACCACAATTGAAACGCAGTGTCAGATTTTCATGAGTTAATTTCCATTTATTTTTTAAAATATATTATTACTTTTGTCAAGTTATTTCCATGACCAATGTAGTTTTTTTCTTGTGTCAACTAAGGGGTACCAACTATTTTGTCCTTTCCTTAGCATGTCATTGGTGTTTTGCATTAAGATAACAATGTGGTCGTTTTAAGCGCACAAAGTGTACTTGAATTATGTTTTATGTTTTCGTTTGACAGTAAACTTCTACTGGCAGTACAATAAACAAGTTAGAGTGTCTTTTTTTTTTAAAAGTGGTCACTGTCTGCCAAAGAGGTGCTTATTGAGACTTGGGTTGAGTTACCTTCCAGCGCTTGTATCTCAAGTCTGCGCTCGCAAGTCAAAGCAAAAAAATCAGATGAAATGACAGCTCTTTTCTCAGAAAACTTTTGAGTCACTCGTATCTCAAGTACTATAAATGTAAATTCAGAGGCAGCTAAACAGGAAGTCTTTCGCTGTAGTTTGCACCATCAGGCTATGCGTGCTAGCATCCATCTTGATTTGTTTTGACCATTTTTGGTGTCACTTAGGTATGACGGTGTTTTTAGCGACCTCTTATCCGCTTCCACAGTCAACAATGCATACTTCCTTCTTGAGCTGCTTTAACGCCACACGCTAATAAAAGAGCTTTTTGTAGACTTCCGTATGGGAGGACAAAAGTTAAAAAAAAAAATGTTTGGGAACAGCTTTTCCAGGAAGCATCAGCATCGACGTTTACGTGTCCTCAGTGGGAATTCCACACGCACGACTGGCGAGGAAAACCGGCACCAGGAAGACAAACAATGTGTAGACGTGTGTGTCCAGAAAAGTCACACCTGACATCAATCGTATGAGACTTCAGCTCAATGAGCAGGGGTGGGCAAACTTCTTTTCTCAAGGGGTCCGCAATTGGTTTTTAAAAATGAACAATTATGGGGCCAGGTCATTGGTAGAGAGAATAGTTCAACAGTAAATTATGTAAGACATAAAAAAAAAAGAGTTCATTTTAACTCTCGCTCCAAAACGCATCATTTGCGTCTCCCCGCACGCAATTGCACCCGCTCGTGCGAACTCTTTTGACTTCAGTTCAAACGCGCTGCCCGGAACGCTCGCAACAGATTTGGTGTGAAACTAGTATATCAAAAAAAGAAAATAGGCGCTTAGAATCTGTGTGGGTGGAGTCAAACGTTTCGATTGAGCCACGCCTCAAACTGCGCTCTGCAGCCAGGACTACTCGTTTGGATACGCTTACGAATTTCAGCAATAGCTTGATAATAAAAATGTCACTTGGCGACACGTTCGCACCACCTTCTGACCAGTGGATCGCAAGCGTTGTCACCCTTAAACCGGCATTCAATTTCCTCATTCCGCAAACCTGCTTTTAAGAACAATAAGGGAAATGTTTTGTTTAAAAAAGAAACGTAAATGCACAGTATGCTATATTTCTAAAGGCCATTTAAAAATAGTTCGACCTACCGCCAAAAGCACATTGCTAGGCTAATATGTTCCATATGGAAACTTGGTACGCTTCTGTACTGTACCACACAAATCAGAATACGAATGTATGTATGTAATTTTTTTTACGCGCTGTCCACAACACTCCCAAAGTGGATCCCCATTGACCACAAATCCATAACAGAGAATCACTACTTTCAGACTCTTCTAAGGATGAGTTGTTTTATTTTACTTGAAATTTATTGCAACTGTTCAGTGGTTAACGTTCCTTTTTTCTCCCTTTTCATTATTGTTATTGTAATTATAATAATAACAATAAATAGCTTTATTGATATAATTAAAATAATGAGTGCACATAGTAAAAATATATAATAATAGTGATTCTGCTGATGATGATAATATAAATAGAACGATAATGATGCCGATGATGATGCCCATTCCCGAGAGATTGTTGTTGTGTGTACTGAATTCCTGCAGCTCCTTCATGATGTAATAATGATAATATTAATATCCACCCATTCATTATCTAATTCACTTATGATGATAACGGTAATAAACATAATAATGAAAAATAACAGCAGTGTTGATCATGATAATAATGATGATAATAATATTGATGAAATAAAATAATGATAACAAGAGTAGTAATGATGCTAATAAAAATTAATGATATCAATAATTAAAATATAAGTAAATAAATATATTAGTAATAATAACAATAAGAATAACAGTAATGATAAAATGAAAATAATAGTAATTGTAATTAACAATAGCAACATTAATAACAATATCGTAACAACATAGAATATTATATATATATTATAACAATAGATGTATATATTTTTACTACAATAATAATGACAAAAAAACGCAATAATAACAGTAATTACGACAATAGTACAACAGAAATTATAATATAACAATTTTAATATTATAATATAACTATTTTAATATTAATAATAATAGTAATGGCAATTACCAACAGTAGTAGGAGTAGTAATAATGACAATAAATAATGATAATGATGGTACTACTACTGCTATAAATAATGACTATAACAGTATTTATGATAATAGTAACGAGAGTATTTTTTATTATAAGAATTATAACAGTAATGCAACAGCAATAACTACGATTAGAATAGTAATGTTAATAATAATACATTTATACGCCATAATAGGAACAACAGTTGTAATATTTTAAAAGAATGGCGAATGAATGAATATGAAAGGTGAAGTGTCAGTGTTTATTGACAGAGCGTCCGTTGTAATCCAACAAATTCCAGTCCGTGTTTCCCCGGGAGCCCATCTGCCTCCCTTGGCAGCGGTTGTTTACTGCCTGGGAGAAGAAGAAGAAAAAAAGGAGACACCAACACACACACACAGCCTGGGAGACAAACCATCTACCTAGTTCTGTCCGTGCAATAACAACGAAGGGGGTTTGAAAAACTCCACAAGAAAAGGGAACAGGTGCAACTTTGCTACGTTTGTGGCATGTCTGCCATTTTCCACGAGCAGCACGAGTCGCGACTGGATGGTGTGACGTTCACGTGAAAAGCAAACAAGCGTGGAGCTCACTTGCTGTCGCGTGGAGCTGCAGAAAATCTCGGAAATCTCGGCGCTGGAGCTCGCCTCGGAGTTCGGAATAAAAACGACGCGCAACGACGACAACTTTTTGCCATGCTTTGGCCCACACCTGACGCGCTTTCGGGGTACGAGTTGATTATTTTCCCAAACTCACGTGAACGTAACGCCACGCGTGTCACAAGCGACCTGGACTCACTGCGGCTAAACGGCACGGAATGACACAAAATGTCTTTTTCCCGTATACATAGTTCACGTTTATGTGGCTGTAACAGTCCATTTTTGTAGGTGAAGTTTGGCGTTGAGTATCCGCAACGCAAACTTTGACGTGTTTGGCCTGGCTGACTGGGCTTGGCGACTTTTGACAGCTAGCTCGTTAGCTCCAGGTGGCTAACGTTAGCTGCCAGGTAAAGCTGTATACAGGCTCACTCGGTCGGGGGACTTGGATCCACAAACCCGCGGAGGAGCCAGACGTAGCTGGTTGGCTTAGCTTTAGCTTTAGCTTTAGCTACAGTAGCTTGAGTGAACACGTTGGACTCGTTCCTGTTCCTATCTTCCGGGATGTCGTTGATTCATTTTTGTTTACTTGCTGGCTCACGCCGTAAAAGCAAAACAATTTCCTGAAGAAGAATTACAGCCCCTAACAACAACCTCCTCCTCAACCCCCACGCCCTCCTCTTGTCCTCCCCCTCCTCGCCACAAGAAGGATTACTCGGGGAGTTTTTGGACGGCTCGCAGCAGATTGGCGGATTGTGTTCGAGCCCGTGTCAGTCATGTGGCTCCGGACTTTGGCTCTTGTTTTGGCCGCAGCCTGCTTCGTGACCACCACCGCGGAGAGTAAGTAACCTTTTCATTTCAGTGGCAGATCTCTCCCTCCACCACCACCCCCAAAACACCACACACAATATAATTCGCTTGAAAGTAAACATAAGGTAGCTGGGGTGAGCAACCTATGACCCGAGGACTGACATTCTCTCACTTTTATTCAAGTGAGCATTTACATTGTCAACAGTCCACAAATTATGTCTATTTTTTTTGTCTGTCAATTTTGTACCTATACTAGATTTGTTAAATCATATGAATTCAATTAAAAAAAATATTTATCCTATTGACCAGTTGGTTAATTCAGTGGTTTTCAAACTGTTTTAAGTATGAAAATACTTCGATAATTATTTGCTGTCCAATTACAGCATAATGACCAACAGTAAAATGAAGTTGCATTGTAGGCCCATGATTGCATAAAAAACGAGAGATTTCATATTATTATAGGTCACCCTAACATTTTGATACGTTGTTTACAAATAACACTGCGCTTGGACATAGGAAAATAAATAAAACTCAATTAAATTTAAGTAATGATTTGATTAGAGTATATCGCATATAAAAGTAAAAAAAGATCGGTATATCCAAATAAAAGTAAAAAAAACAAACAAAAAAAAAACAGGTCCTAAATATTAAATGCTATTTTTTGTGTTAAAAAGTTATGTACTTCCATACTGTATAGGCAGTGATTATTTTGCGTACCACCAGAGGGAGCCCTTGTACCACTAGCGACACTAGTCTCACACTTTGAGAATCACAAAGTTAATTGAGATACTCTCGAGCTGACTTCTCACTGAGGAGCGAATGTTTGCAAATGTTGGGTTTTCGTCATGGTTCGTAAAAGGTTGCTAAGTTGTTTTTCTTTTCACAGTATCTCTTGTGACCAGAAAAACTGATTGAAACAACAAAGAACTGCATCTCATCATGCAGCAAACGCATGCAAATGCTGGGTTTTTGCCATAATTCGTGAAAAGTTGCTCAGATGTTCGCAGACACTTTTTACTTGTCGCAAACAGTTTTTCTTTGCGACAACTAAAAACTGTCTGTGAACATCTTTGTTACCTTTTACAAACCCCGATAAAAACCCAAATTGCTTCGTTCACAAGCATTTGACGCTCAGTGACATACCAGCTAAAATAGGGTCGCGCAGCGCAACCTTGTAGGTAGATAAAATTAAACAAGAAAATAAAACGGAGTACTGTATAACAAACATTGAGAAATGTGGCTTGGTTTGCACTGCTAAATTCCCCTTGAGGGAGGCTGACTGGACAAATTGTAAAACAATTAAAAAGGGGGAAACATTTTTCTCGTGGGACGTCGGGCTGTTGCGCTACCGTGGGTGCATTGAGGTAGGCCACAATTCCGCAGACGGCCCACTGAATTTCAATGGAGGCAACACAATGAAGAGATGGTGGCTGGAATATGCCCACATGTCGGGAATTAACCAATCAAAAGAAAACTATTCAAATTAAGGTAAACAGCAACCCAGTAACAGGGAGGTTTATTTACATATTCAATATATATAAAAACTCCAACTGTCTCATGTAAAAGGCAATTTTGACCAAAAAAATACCTTGAAAAAGGGGTATTATCCTGGGGCATTTCCAAAAGTAATTATTTTGCAAGGCAAATAAAAGGACATTAAACATTATGAAAAAAAATAATAATAATCGCAGCATGGCTCCTACAGCAAATGTACTGGAGGTTGGAGTAAAAAAAACAACAAAAAAAAACAACACATGTTAAGGATAAAATATTTGATTATTAATAATTACTACAATAAACAATTTCACATACATTACAGCCATTTTTAAAATTTTGTTCGTTGAATAATTGGTTAATTACTTAAACTTTACACATGACATTAAAAAGATTATTCTGAGAGTAAGTTATCATTCAAATGAACTATTTAATATATTTTACACTCACATATACACGTTTTAATAAAAAAAATACAATTATTATTTTTATTATTATTTTTTAAATTTTGTTCTGCCCTAATGTATGACTTGGTCTTTCTGTTTGTTTTAAAGATAAAACGTTTGTCCACCACCCGGCTGTGTCAGTTCATGTTGGAGTGGGAAAAGTAACAACAATGGGACTTGTAAAGACCACAAGTAGCATTTGATCTAGTCCGATGCTACATTTTTTGAAAAAAAAAAAAGGAGACCTAATTATGTGAGCAATAACCTCCCCAATTGGAAAAAAGAAAGGGGAAGTAACAATAAATAACAAAGTGTGTACTCAGTCCTATATTTGCAGATATGGTTGTTAAAAATTATTCCATTAATCGCATACACAATCTCCTTAAATGGGAGTCGGCACACACCCTCCACTATTTAAAGTGCCATTCATTAACCCCAAATCAAGTTCAGATGTTTTAGTAGGCTTTTCTGGACATTTTTGTAGTCACATCTCACAACACAAGTTGCTTCCCACAGCATCAGAGGAGAGGGTGTGAGAGTATGTAAATAGTTTGTGTATTTTTAATCATGTTTTTTATACACTATTTGTATCAATGATAATTACACACACACTCACGGACACGCACATCATTGCTTCAGCACACATGCGCACACCCACACGCTTGTTTTAAGTTTCACTTTCCATAGGTTTCGTTTTTCTCTGAATAAAGTCCAGAGGGATGGGCGAAGAAGTCAGTGAGAGTGCGGGAGAGTGAACTGGCAAGACGCCTACTTCACCTCCTGGCTTCTCCTCCCATCGCGATGGAGAAAAGACAAAACCTTCCCTGGTTATTCCTCTGGTTCTCTGCATTTAATTCAGTCTAATAAAGGCGTCAGGACCTTTTAAACCTGACAGAGGGCCCACTTTTTTACAAAGGCATAAGTCAGGCAAAGGGTACAAAAGAATTTTCAAGGCATTCGATATAACGTAGAACACAGTGAAGGCAGTCATCATCAAGAGGGGAAAATACAGCACGACAGTGATATTACTGACGGGATGCCTCTTCAAAATTGAATGAAAAGACGGCAAGAAAACTGGGCAGGGAAGCCACCAAGAAAAACATAGAAGGAGCTGCAGGAATTTAGTCCACGTGACAGCAATCTCTTGTCTTCGTCATATGTCTGGGGCTAGGGGCTAGTGTGTAAGAGGGCTGTCTGATTGTACAAAAAAAAAAAACAATACAAAACTGAAATCTCGCAAAACACTTTTGGGAAAATTTGGTATGGCGTGATGGAACCTTTTGACCACACAGTAATACCAAGATACAAGATATTTAATATAAACCTACAGTGCTACAGCATAGTATTAATTTGAAGTGGTGCGTATTTCTGCAAACACATTTTTATTTTCTCCTTTCAATATTTCAGTTAGTTTTTGGATTGAGTTGTCCAGGTTAGGTTGTTGGTCACATGAGACGTGGAAATAGTTTTAAAATAGCTTCTTTTTGTCATTATTTTATTTCATATAAACTTGGCATTTGAGCAGGGGTGTGTAAACTTTTTCTATGCACTTTATTTAGACATGTATGGATTGAAGTAATTCATCAGGAAAGAAAGAAATGCAGTCATACTAATGAAAGTCAATGCTCCGGTGAGAGACTAAAGTGCTCGCGTCAGATTGCCAGTAGTCATTTGACTATAAGCGCTGTTGTTTTGGCCACGACGACATATTGGCGATGTTGTAAGTCACAGGCGCCTCGTGCACGTAAAAAGGCACAAAGGTCGGCCACTTATCGTCTGTTTGTGTCCGTAAACAAATTGTTGTCGCCATCGCCCCTCCCGGCTAAGAAGTCTGAGAATGCCAGAGGATAATCTGCTCTCGCTTACTGGCCAATTTAAACATTTAGTTCTGTGTGTCAAGCTTTCTTGTTAAGGAATGTGACATTATAAGCGGCTTATAACCTTGTTTGTTCTTTTCAAATGAATGTATGAACCAATGTGCTTTTCTACCATGGATGTAATGCAGTAATTCCCATCAGTGGGGAAAGTACCAAACTTCACCTAATGGGTCCCCAAAATGATTATTTATTTAATTCAAATAATGGGTCTTTGTCTATCTATGCCAGCGGCATGTAGCGACAAACAGAATAATGAAATGCCCACCCGGGATTAACAATTAACCTGCTGCCATTGATGCAACAGAATATGCCTCAAACACTTGAATACAAATTGAACCAAAGCTCGCATTAATATTAAAAAAATGAAGGGCTTGCCGATTTGATGGAGAGCAAATGCACCAAGAGTGCAAGGATGCTGGCGTCTGTCGACGCTCTGCTACATGTAAACACACAAATTGCTGCTTTTCCATAAGCCATTTTATTACATTTTAGACTCTGCGACGCATCTAATTTTTAAAAAAATACACACACAGTTGCTCAAAAGTTAAGAGTCAAATAAATTTCTGCCTTTTTATAGGTGGACTGTCATTCAAAAGTTTCAAATGTATATCATCTATTAAGGAAATAAATTTGTTAGAGTGGACTGTGTTTTCTTCCGTGACCCTTTTAAAAACAGTTCAGGTTGGTGATTTTGAAGGTTCATTTACGTGTTTGTCGTGATTCAAGTTATTTGTATCCAGTCCATCTCTGTTCTGAACCAACTTTCCACTCAAATTCGCTCTACTCAGATAGTAACATCAGCGTTAGCCTCAGTTCTCACCACTCCGGTCAGATGTGATAGGGTATTGCAATTTTGGGTTTTGATACTTTTATTATTACAGGAACAATTAGCCTTCTTGCAAATGGTGTACTGTGACTGTGCACTTCTGCATCTACATATGATAATGTAGAAAATATCACATGACATTCTTGGCACAAACGCAGGCAAAGTCAGTCTTGATGTTTGTGCAGATGATTCACTTTTCTTTTTGGCTGCGGTCTTAAAGCTGTGCCGCGTAGTTGGCATGACAACAAAGCTGCCCTTTCATCATCTACATCACTTTTCATCATGTCCTCCCTTGGCCTTTGTAATTATAAAAAAAAGTAAGATGCTTTGTAAAACACGTTTGTTGTATTAAGCATGTGTGTTAAAAAAAGTCATGCTGAGGTTATTATTACTGTACTGTATGGAAATTATAATCGTTGGACCTTCTGGCATCTCAGAGAAGATAACTGAATTGTATGTCAGTCTAAGTCGCTGACATCAATAGAAGACGAAAGATAAGTTTGTAGTGTATAAAAAAAAAAAATTCCTGGTCAATTAAGTGAAATACCAGCAGAACACCTGACGATCTTTTATGTGTCACGGCACAGAGGTTAAAAAAAATTGGGTGAAACTAAATTGTAAAAGAAATTTTGTCATAGGGCGTGTGGGTGGAGCTTTGATGATTCACCATAAAATGCAAAACCCTCACAACTCGGCTCTGCAGTCTTTAATTGGCGAGCGCTTTTTTTTTCCCCTTCTTTCAAAATAAAAATAAAAAATGCCCTTTATGCACTACCTAAATTGGATGGAAACAGTTGTCAGTGAAATGTGGCCAGGCCTGTTGCGCACCACTGTAAATGCCAACAAGCACATTAAATTAACACCTTGTTGACAGAATCATCAAAGCCCAACATTATGTCCTTGCACAATTGTTAAAGCCAGGCAGTATAATTTGCTGTCACGCATTGAGACTTTAGAGACGTTTGTTTTTTTTTTTTTAATATCACAAACCGGTAAAAGGGCTCGCTCAGAGACAGTTAAGATTTACTGGTTGATCAATTTCACATTAGGAAGGTAGGCAGGCTGAAGAGAACAAATGAACGTGTCAACGTACCGTTCAGAAAGATTTTTGTAACTTAATTGCAGTTACTTGCTTACAAACACAGGCGAATGTGCTAATATTGGTGTTTGATATGTGGACAAATTGAGTGGAGGCTTGGACTGTCATGTATGTTGTGTAAAAGCACCTCTTGTCCGTTGTCAGAAGTCTCATGTCGCTTTACAACGGCCAGCCAGTGGTTTCATCACGTTTTCACCCCTTCCCAATGCGAGCAATGACATCAAACCCACTCAAGGCGGGAATTTCTGCGACGTAAATCAAAAGGGAGTTGCGCAATTCCGCCTCACTCTCTCAGCGCTGGTGAGTGAAGGAGGGCCTCACGCTGAACCTCCTTCATAAGCCCGCCTGGCCAGTGGCTGAGTGGCCTCTCAAGTCCTTTTTGAGAGAGGAAGCTTTTGTTCAACAGCACTGGGAATTTAATGCATTCTTCAAAATTATAGAGTAGCTCCAAAGTTGCCTCCCTCTGACAATTCCACTTTCTGGGTTGTAAACACAGTCTTTCAATGTTTCGTGACGCCTTAAGGCTTAATTTGCCTAAAAAATAACACACGAGTAGCAGCAGGCACGTAGCCAAGTAGCTAACGTACCAGTCACAATTATTTTAAAAAGAATTGAGACCGAAACGGACCACAGCAGTCACACAAGAGCCACATTAAAGTTCGCGGCTCAGGCTGACTTTAAGCCTGACATTAAGCCAACGCCACTGGTAAGTAAAACAGGAAGTAGAAACCAACCGAAGTTAAACAGTAGCACTGCAGTAGAGTAGGAAAGTGCTTTATTGGCAAAAAGCGTTGTCAATATCTGCTTTGACTGAGCGTACTATTAAGCAAATGGAAAAAGAAAAGAGAAATAAAACCAGTAGCATCACTGACAGATGGACTCAACTTTGCTCTGCTATGAAACAAGTTTATTGATTATTCATGTTTATTGCTCAAAATGTTTTTTTTTCATTGTTGGATGAATGGCTAAATTGATTTTTTTTCTCCCCTCTGCAGCTTCCTTAGTTCAACGTTCATTCTCACTAACATTCACTATGTACACTAGCTGGGAACACGATGGAGTTTTTTTTTTCTTCAAACAAAAGCGCAGACAG
The DNA here is from genome assembly GCF_059441095.1 of Idiotropiscis lumnitzeri. Classification (NCBI taxonomy): domain Eukaryota; kingdom Metazoa; phylum Chordata; class Actinopteri; order Syngnathiformes; family Syngnathidae; genus Idiotropiscis; species Idiotropiscis lumnitzeri. The sequence goes on along the minus strand of NC_142402.1, from coordinate 10,897,344 downwards.
CATTGCCATGTTCGAAAATTTTCTGAATTACTATTAAATATGTTAAAAATAAACTTTGTAACTCGCGTCTTTGATTTCCTCTAAGAAACAGACAACAAGCTCAAGATCATTTTCACATAGTTTTCTTTATGTCAAGAAGGAGATGATTGCCAAATCAATCACGCTGATTTAAAGGGACTTCTCTGACGTTAACATCGGCACTTATATAATAGGTTCGCATGCAAAAATGACTCGCCCAAACATGGAGAAAGCGGAGGGGGGCGTGGCCGTATTCCTCCTTAAAAGTTTTTCAAATTTGTCACTTATTTCCCAATTTCTCCAAAATGAATAGATGGAAAAAGAAAATAAGTCGTTTCTGTTTGTGGGACTGGAGAGTGAACCACCTTTTTTAAATGTTAAAAAAAAATATTAAAGTTATCAGCAAAACAACAAAGAATAATGGCTAATTATTTGCAATAAAAAATGTGTGTGGGAACAATAATAATTTTTTGTTTAAAAAAATAAAATAAATGGCATTGATTCAACTCACTTCACACTTGGTCTTTAAGGCCACATTACCCTCACCTAACTCTAATGTATGACGCTGGTCACTCACTGACAATCCTTAGCAAAGTTTGTTGTTTGTAACCGGGTTGTAGAAAGGTCCAAACTCGTGAAAGAAAGCATTGGTTGCAGTTCTTTCCAAGCTCGGTGAAGATGATTACATCACGTTGTTGTAAGAATCTCGCTGACTTGTACGGAGAGCAAAGAGAACTGTGAAACCCTGGAAAGGGAAGTTTCACAATCCCTCCGCTATTTGTGTTCCCGCCTTTTTGGGGGGCCTCTTAGGGGGACCTCCATGCTCAACACCAGCCTAACAATGCGCTACCCCTCCACCTATTCACCTCCCCTGGTGGGATGGACAAGTTTGTTTTCAGAAATAAATAAAGGAACGGCGTGTTGTGCGTGGACCGACTTGAGTACATATAAATTTAGCTTTGTCTTGTGTGCTGCTTTGCTTCGTACTTTTGGCCCGTGCTCAAGCTCTGCTGATGGCTCATTGATGATTCTCCGCAGCACAGCCAACAGCAATCTGGCCTTGTTGTGTGGGGATCTCAGCCCGTTGCCATGGCGACCTTTTGAGCGCGCGTCTGTGGTGGAGGTGGACGGCTTAAAAGTGGAAGAATTAAGGCTGCCACCCATGAATAGTTTTAAATCATCAATCATCCTATCGATTACTCTATCAGCTGCTCTTACTTAAATAGTATCGTTCTGTGAGCACCACTTTGTGGAAGGCCACTCACATAAAGCGTCATTTGTAAAATGAATAGTGTGTAGTCTACAAACACTTTAGAGTACATTGTAACTATCCATCCATTATCTGCACCTTACAAGGGTCAGCTGTCTATCTTCGGGCAGTTAGGCGGGGTACACCCTGAACTGGTTGCAGGGCCCATAAACCGACAACCATCCGCGCTCACACTCATACCTAGGGCCAATTTCAAGTGTTCCATTAACCTACAATTCAAGTCTGTGGAATGTGGGAGGAGAGCTGAGTACCCGGAGGAAACCCACGCAGGCACGAGGAGAACATGCAAACTCCACACAGGATGGCCGCAGCCGGGATTGAACCCACGCCCGATGCTGTCTCACACTGTGAGGCCATCGTGCGAACCAGTCGGCCACCGTGCCGCCCCAATTCATTATTATTATTATTTAGCCATCGTATTATAGTATTTTTTTGGTTAGGATTTTTTATATCAATTAATTCATCATTTTTTGTCATTTAAGCAAAGATCTCAGTGGATTAACTCTTTTTCTTTAGCTTTTACCATTTTTGGGTGATGCCACCACCAGTGATGGGGAAAGACGAAAATGTATGACAATAATCATATTTCAGGGTCAGTTTGTCTGCTTACATCAATATGATCATTTCAGTCTTTAACTAAATTATAGCATCGCTATTGACTTTATTTGAGCTTTATTGTACAATGGTTAATCTTTCACACTTGTATGACAGTTCAAATGGATTTGTTGAGTGTTTGTTTTGCTCAAGGCGGGTCACGTTGCCACAACCTGCAATGCAGCTATTTTGTGCCTTTGGCAACACGTCCTTTTAGATTTACGATCCATGGCAAAAGTTGTGACTAAATGTTCGCACATGGACGAGCTCAGTCTTTCTCCCAAGTTTCCCACTCGCACAGTCGGGCCGACGTGTTCCTGTTTCCAGTGAGCTTAGCTATCAATGGCTTAGATTGGCCATTGCTAAAAATACTATCCCAGCTGAAAGTGAACACTGATAGGAGCGACGACTCCGACTCACTTGCCTTCTGCGCGGGGTCACTCGGTGCATGTTTTACGAGCAGCGGCGTTCCCTCCTATTGTACGCTTCTCCATTCACTCCTTTGGAGTGTAGAAGAAAGCTGAGTTCTTTGTGGCTCTTAACTCTTGTTGCACTCAATTTGCTGGTTTCAAAATGATTTCCACCAATCCAGTTCCCTCAATTTCAAGTCACATAGATGTCGCTTCTGTGCCAATCATTTGAAAAAAAGTTTTAAACATATTCTGAAAGGAGGAGCTGTGCAATCTTTAAAAAAAAAAGTTTTTATATTTATGGCATTTGTAATGTTGTCACTCACTGTTCTTTGAGATTACTCAGTTTTTGTAGAAAAAGGACAATTTGTAATTTTTATAACAATTTAGTTTTTTTAGAATAATTTTCTCAATTTTGAAAGAATGTTGAAGCTACTTTTTTACTTAAAAAACAATTTTATTAGAATAGTTCTATCATGGAAACAGTCCAAACTTTATTAGAATGAACTTTTATGTTTTAATGTATAAAAATTCCCAATTTTATGAGGATGAATTTATGTAGCTTTCAAGTTGCAGTTTTACAAGAATATTCGTACATTTAGGGAAAAAAAATCATGAGAAGGAAGTATTTTTTCCTGCAAACCACAGAAATTTTACAAAAACAAAGTTTTTTTCCTTTCGAAGCAACTATCTCTTCGTCTGTCCTGTCACATTTTCATTTTTTTTAACTTGTGCTAAACCTTAGGTCTTTCTTTGTCTCTTACTTATGTTCTCCTTTTACATGGTGCTCTCTAGTTTTTGGTCTGAGACACCCCAAAACTGCAATGCCTTGCGTTTCAAGCTACATTTAAGTGCAATTTGATTCAGGACTGTTAGAAAATCATGCTGTGGGATGCTAAAATGTCAGTAATCATTAAAAAGTGTTTGGCTTGAACCCTGTGTCATGTTCTAGAAGCGTTTGCGGTTTTAAACAATATTTGGTGAAAATAAACCAATTTTTCATCTCCATTCCAAGATGTACTGGCATTATCAGCAAGTATAGGCACACGGTGTAATCGAGTACTCAAATGTAAGTACTTGTGCTCGGCCTAAAAATTCTTGTATTTAAAAAAAAGTCTTTCCCTTGAAATATTCACACTTTTATTCCCGTGACTTGATGACATGTTTATGTTAATTGTACAAATGATGTAGCCCTTCCTTTCCTCTTGGAATGGTCTTCTTAAAAATAACGTGTTAAATGATTTACACGTTGTAAATGTTCTTGTAAAGCTCGTTGTTTATGCGCCGAGTTGTTCTGTTTTGCAAGAGAAGGTGTCAAAGGAGGTCTCAACCATAAAGACATGCATGCCTTTCACCAGCTTAGGGCTGACCAGCTGACCCCGTGCCCCCGGCTCACTGGTGACTGCCTCAGTCAACAAATACACAGCCACATGCCTGCACTCTTGTGAACTATAAGCCGGTTGCACCTGCACGGCCAATAGCAGATGTAGAAAAAAAAAGTGGGATGCATCAGGCCTTAATGTGGGCGTTGTGCGTTTACTCTCACCAGGCGATTGGCCTATGGCTTGTTTGTAAGCCTTACGTAAGCTCTTTATCGGCCCATTGGTGCTATCATCTTTAAGTATACCACCACAGGACTCCATTTTGTCTTCAGCTAGCGAGCTGTGTTTTTTTGAGGTATGTTTGTTGTGAGTGAGTCTAGCGCCACCTGTTGATTAACTTATGCTAGTAACGTTCTTATTTGTATTTCATTCTCGTTTTTAAACGGAAAGAGCCTGGTAGCTCGCTAGTTGCTAGTCACACCTGAATGCGACCAGTTCAGTTCTCTGGTGTGTCTGCCCTCTAACATTATCCGGAACCCCCTCCGCAACACAAACACCAAACATGACTTCACAAATTACCTCTGGCTAGACGGAGAACCTCGCTCACATGGCAGTGCTCCACGGTTTTCAGTGACTTAGCACCAGAAATGCAGTTGCTAAACAAAAACGTCAACAAAGACAGTCTGCTCTTCATCACAGCCAGGAAAATAGCCGCTTATTTTGGAGTGAAATATCCCCTCTAATTACCAAGAGATCTATTATTCTCCCGTATGTCTGACTCCTTCGACTTTGCATTTCTAAAGCAGATGTCTTGCCCAAGGCATCGGTCATGTTCAGTAAGCCACTGGTCAGCAATCATGCCTGAATACATTTGTATGTATTTTTTATCAATAGAAAAAGATTACTTCATGAAAATAGTTTATTTTCAAGTGAGTGCATTTTATCAAATTTCATGAGCACTTTTTTTTTTAATTTGACGAAGTCTTCATTTTATGTTGAGATGTTTTCCTCAATTTTACAAGAATAAAAACATATATTTTTTAGAAGAAAAGTTATTTGTATGAAATTTACTTTTCAAGAAGTCATGATTTTCATGAAATTTTACAAGATTCAAATTATACATATTTCTAGTGATATTGTTTGTTTTGGGGAGTTAAAACAGGCAAAATGTCTATTAAATTAAAAATCTTTCTTTAAAAAATCATTTTCAATTGAATTTTAGGAAACGATACAAAGATAACAATTTTATTTTGATTGTTGAATAAAGTTTTATTTTTGAAGAAAAACATGAAATTCAAATGTCATTTTTTAAAATTGAAGATAATCTGAATTTCACCACAATAATCATCACAGAAATAAGTCATAAATATAATATATAAGAATAAAGACATACTAATGGGGGTAACTGTAATTATGATGAAAGATTAAATGTAATTAATATTTCAAGAAAAAAAAATATTTTATGTGAATGCAATTTTATTTTTTTTCCAAGACGACTTAAAAAATTGTATTTACTGTAGAAGACAGTTATAATATATAAATAATTCGACAAGAGTTGCGTTTTCTTTTCTTCACTAAGTCAACACTGCGAATATGGAAAATGTATTCATATTTTTAATTTGTTTTTCCACCCCTATGCTACACTTATATTCACATTCACACTGGTTTGTCAAATAAGTTAAACATACTACTAAAAAGACATCACCACCCCTGGTGTTTGCTCACCAGCAGTTGTGCTACACATTTATTTATTTTTTCTCCGGAAGAGCACAAGACAGGTAGGCTTGACTAGAACGCTCCTTCGTATTCTTAAACATCTTGTTCTCTCTTTGTGTCTTTCTAGTTTGTCCGAGCAAGGACATCCGTAACAATGTGACCAACCTCAATTCGCTGGCCAACTGCACTGTGATCGAAGGTCACCTAAAGATCATCCTCATGTTCGGGACCAAGCCTGAGGACTTCCGGGGCCTGGCCTTCCCCAAGCTGACTGTGGTGACCGACTACCTGCTGCTGTTCCGCGTATACGGCATGGAGAGCCTCAGCGACCTGTTCCCCAACCTGACGGTGATCCGCGGCAAAAACCTCTTCTTCAACTACGCTCTGGTGGTCTTCGAGATGCTGCAGCTGCGCGAGCTGGGCCTGCACAGCCTGATGAACATCACGCGGGGAGCCGTCAGGATCGAGAAGAACCCGGACCTCTGCTACCTATCCACGCTGGACTGGTCCAAGATCCTGGACTCTGTGGAGGACAACTACATCATGGCCAACAAGAACGACAGAGAGTGTGGAGACGTGTGCCCCGGAGTGTCTGTGGGGAAGACCACCTGCCAGACCACCACCATCAACGGGCACTTCAGTGAGCGCTGCTGGACGCAGAATCACTGCCAGAGAAGTAAGTTGTTCTTCACTGTCGTATAACTCAAACACTTTCAAGTACAACTGCAGTAAAATAACACAAAAATAACACTATTCACCCTTTGAAGGTGCTTGACAAACAAGTCATGAGGAAGTGAAAAGAAGAGCTTACCGTATGTGCGCATAGCCTTGTTATTTCAGGACAAAAGAGCACATTTGAAAAAAAATTGTAAATGAAAATACAACATTTTAACGACCAAGTGTGAAGTAAACTTGACCCACCGTATTTTGAGTAATAAATCTATATTAAGAATACTCATAGGTTTTTTTTTCTTTTTTTTTTCATCCTGGGTTACTAGTTAGACCTATAGCAATGCTGATTTCATCAAATATCACAAATAAAAATATTTCTTCGTGCTTTATTAATTGTAATATGTGTAAGTACTTTACTTGTGACACAAAAATATTTAATTTGGCATTTTCTGAACCAACTTCACACTAGGTCTTAAAACTACACAAAATCTCACAAATGAGTAAAAAAAGTGAAAGAAGTAGAAAAGGTATATGGAATATTTAATGACAAGTAAAAACAAGTCCTTTAATAATAAAAAAAATAGATATTTGAAAAATATTTTAAGAATATTGCCTTAAAAAAACTGAATAATAGGTGAAAAATCCAACCACATTAAATAAGAAATGTGCACAAATTTGATCTTTGTGTTTGATGTTTTCTCGAGTGGTGATAGTAGGCAGGCCTTCTGCTGTTTGCCTTGTCAAGAAAAGATTCTGTTTTTAACAAACATACCAGTTGGAGGAGGGCTGAACGATTTTGGAAAATAATCTAATTTGCAATGATTTATGTGTGCTGTTTTTTTTTTTTTTAAACAAGCAAATAATTAATTTTTATTACTATAAATGACATCACAACTATAATACTTTATAGGTTATTAAGATAAAGACCAATAAAGTATTAAATAATATAAGACACTTTATCTATTTCCATTCCACATTGTAAATTTTCTAAATACTTTGACGTGCACTGTAAGTCTTCACCACATCAACATAATACAGTGAATATATCAGTATATACTGAACTGTAAATCAGTAAGAAATTCAACAACTTAAAGCTATTACATCAATTCTGCAAACAAATCTCTGGCATTACCACTTCCACATTCAGCTTTTCAGATTTCATGAAATGTGCTATGTAGCTGAGTGGACTACACATTTCCAAAACCAAATTTATCATCTACAGCCATCAATAAATAAAATATACTAATATAAAAAAAATAAATCTTCAGTCTGACGGCCATAAAGCTGCTCAAAGCGAACTGCAGTTGGGATAGAAAAACCTCTTGCCAGGTGGCAATTTTGAAACACTGCTGCAATGTCAATTGGCAAGCCACTGGGCATGCTTAAAAAAATTTCAAAGCCTAAAATGTGTTGTCCTCACGTCAGTCTGAATGATACCTGTACCCAAGTAGAAAAAAAATGACGTTTATAGTGACCCTATGAATGTTGGTCCAAATCCCAATTGGACATGGCTAATAACAATATTCCTAACCATGACAAGAATGAATTACCGAGAGAGGAGCACAATAATAGGTGGAGAAACATGTCCCAGAGCTGTTAAAGTGCAGGCCGCTGTGTTGCGTAAGGGTGCAAGCAGAGCTATTGGGACATCACCCGTGTGCAAGATTCTTCCGACGACTTGAACTGCTTGGCACTGCGGGACGGCCAATACGCTTTTCGTCACATTGCAAGCCAAACATCTGTATCTTGTCCCAGCACCTCCAAAAACAGGAGCCCTGCTGAGATGAGCCATTGACGGGCTAACTGGCCAAGCGTGGCGTCGCGTTAAGATCCAGATTCGTACAGTGGAAGCTGTACTGAAATAGAAAGTACTTTAACAAACTCCAGCACATGACACAATGCCGGCATTGCAACACAGCTAACTTTAGCCAAAGCTGCAATTCTTCATCATCATCATCAGTGATCGACGACGACAAATTATTTTTTTTTTGCACAGTGACCCTCGTTGGCTTTTACTGTACTGGTTGTGATCCAACCATGATGTAGCAACATGACACAGCACAGTGGCTTGGTTTGAGATGCAGTTAACTAACCACAACCCTATTAAAGTGTGAATACAAGTTGATTAAATGGGGACAATTTTGTTTGCAAAGGCAATTTGGCGACACAGCCCCATACGATTAAGTTAATTGAGCTCATCTATTGCCAAGGGCTCACTCACACGTGAATTGAATTTGTGCCGGCACCACGCGCTTTCTTCAATCGTCCTTCCTGATTGAATTGACAAGATCTGTTAACCCCTTCCAGGCTCCCAAAAAGCAACCCAAAATTTTGGAATGTGTTTTTTCTGAGAGAAATATCACTCTATAGTATTGTTCGTCATAAAAACATACTGAAATGACAATTAAGTCGAATTAAAATATATGAAACAGTGGCAGTGTAGGACAGACAAATGGAAATACCGTACATTCTGTACTGTATAGAGTTCTCAGCTCCTTGCAGAGGATAAAGATTTGACCGTGAATAGTAATACTGTTATATTGAATCTCTCAATGCGTTGCTGTACTGTTTGTGTTCAAATATCAGTTGCTTGGTTACAAAAAATTATTTTGTTGAACTTGGTTAAATTGTTGTTATTGTTTCCCATTATGTGTTAGCATTAGCATTAAGCTAGCAGATTGAAAGCCGAAGATGTTTGTTTTAAATACATGTTGTTAAATTCTCCTAATTGGATGTTTATCTTGACAGCAAACTTCAACTAGTAGTAGGGGTGGGTACCGAGGTCCTGTAATAAACGGGCCCCAGTGCTGAATTTTTAAAAAGTGCAAAATCCAGAAGCTCTTGAGGAAATTACGCAAATTATCAATCCATCCATCCATCTTCTGTACCGCTTCTCCCCCGCCTACTGCCCGAAGGTAGCTAGGAATTATTCTTAATGATTTTGCACCTTCTGCTTCTCTGATGTTGTTTCTAACTAACAATAGTAGCATTGACCGGTGGTCGGTGGGGTGTAGGGGCACTTACCACTCCAAAAACTGTGTGCAGGAAGTTAAACCAAATCTGATCAAGGCAACTTAGAATCAGCAACTTAAAGTTAGTACATTTTTTTTACCACTCTTCTAGAAATATCTGTCCAAAATCAAGTCTACTGATAAATATTAAGTAGCTGTGTGGTTTTGAATATTAGGATGGACATAGAAAGGATAAAAAATTACTTTCAAGGTCCACTTTTCAAGGAAAACTGACAGAAGAAGAAAAGGTCAGCATGTATGAGTTGAACAATGTAGTACACAGAAAGGCAGGAGCAAAGAAAGGAGGTCTGATGCCTCTGTATCGGCATCTCTGGTGAGTACAAAATGATTATTTACCAGAACCTGGGGGACAGGGCATTCGTCGTTGCCGCACCCACGCGTTGCAATTCACAACCGAAAGCCCATGATACTGTTTTATTTTCTAAAGGAAATAAAAATCTCAGCTGTTCCGTTCTTTAATCTGGAATAATCACACTAATAGAAAAGGAGGCAACACTTTTTAAACGGCAACTTCTCTTAATTATTCTGCACTACACTCATTACTTATACCCTTCATTTAATCAATGGACTTTTGCTTTTTGAAATGTACTTGTTCTTTCATCGTTGGGAGCTTCCACGTTGGCAACCCCCTGTTGGCTACACCATATGAATGAGGTGTGCAAGATTGCGATGTCGATATTATTGCGATATTACATAACATGTAAGAAATAACATTTTTATGATCTGTTCAGAGAAATACCTTTTTGTATTAAAGTTGGTTTGTGTTAGTCATGCCCATAGAGGCTGTTCTCTTTTGTGGATGGTAATGTGCATTAAAGGGTGCATCTAATTGTTCAAAGTCAAGTAAAACCATACGATTCCATAAGTAATAGATCATTTGTCGCACATCGTTGCGATATGCATATTGCAAGTGCCGTTATCGCAATGACAATAGATTTCTTGTATATTGTACAGCCCTAATTAATATACGGTATAGGCCGAAAATATTTGCAGGTTTAGTCTGCTTGCTCTTGTTTAGACAATCGTCAACTCTTGTTACTTTTACAAGGACCAAAGCTGTAGGTGGCATGAGGGACGTGACTGCACCTTATTAAACCATCGTTATTGCTGGCCATGCAGCGCATAATTTGTTGTTTTTGGACACCATAATCCCCTTCTGGAGTAATTTGTAATAATTGTGTTGGTCATCTGTGACGTTAATCCATTAACATATGAGCCACATCACTGTGTACTTTTCACTCAGTGAAAGGACAAGTCACCATTAATTACTTGTCATTGTTGTGTCTGTGCAATTTACAGGGAAAAGCAGTACACTTGTCACCCACATCTGCAAAGTTGCTGATGCAATTATTCCCGACCCGCTTTGTTGCTCAGCAGTTGTTCGGTAAAGCAGACGCCAGCTGCTGCCCTCCCATGTTTAGAAAACGGAGGCAGTGTAAATTGCTGGACGTGAGCCAAATGCGGAGTTTCTTTCCTTCCCCCCGTAGACGATTGACTGGTTAGTGGATCAAATTTGATTCAAGAGGGATTTTCACTGGTTCGGTCCACAAACCCTGGGAGAACTTTGCTGCCAAAAGCCATCAGGGTTTCATTCCAGCAACAATTGGTCCCGACCAGATGTTGACCCACATGCAACAAACTCCAGTTATGTGCTCGCCACAGTCACAGTTGAACCTCAGCCACACAGTATGACACTATGGGGACCCTGAAGAAGATTGGCAAGATGAGCGGAAGCCTAACAAGATATGATTATTATGGAAATTTAGCGGGATGTGCAGAAGCCTATGAGCATATGATGTTGAAGGCTTGCTCGATATGCAGGAGTTTAGTGAGATACTCTGATACATGGAAGTTTGACTGCTAGGTAGAGCCTTGCAAGATATGCATAAGTCTCCCGAAGCACATGAGAGCCTAAGGCGATATATGAAAGTCGAGCAAGATAAGCAAAAGCCTAGCATAGTGAGATATGCGGCAGCCCACGGAGTAGTGATGGCAAAATGAAGCTTCAAATTTGCTTCATGAACCAGTTGTTGTATTTTTAACTCCTGTAGATGGCATTGTTGGATTAATTAAGGGTTTGAAAAATAGCAAGTCAGTGTGCTTTCAGCCCAATGTTGAACGGAGAGTGCCATCTACTGGAGTCCAAAAATACTACAAATGGTTCATGAAGCAGATTTGAAGCTTCATTTACCCATTACTACCTTAGAGATGTCCAGAAAGTAGAAGTCTAGCAGTATATGATATCTATCTCGCGAGATATGTAAAAGTCTCTCGAAACACGCCGAAGCCTCGAGAGTGATGCAGAAGTCCAACAAATTTTGTGGAAGCCACACGAGATATGTTATGCGGGAGTATAGCGAGATGTGACATTTTTGCGCGATATGCAGAAGCTCTTCAAGATGTGTTGTTCACTAACGAGATTTGGAAAAGTTTAGCGAAATGAGAAAATATCTAGCAGTGTTTGATTTTCAGAAGTCTTATCTCTCTAGATATGTAGAAGTCTCCAGAATCACGCAGAATAGAAGCTGAGCAAGATGCAGAGGAATCTAGCAAGATTTGGTCAATTAGCGAGGTGATTTGCGGTGAGACATGTGGAAGTCTAGCGAGATATTCAGGAGAGTGGCAAGATATGCGAGAACATAACGAGATAGGCAGAAGCTTGGCAATGTATATACGAAAGTGTAAAGGAGATATGCAATATCTTATGGTGTTATATGTGGAAGGCTTGTGCAATGTGTGGAAGCATAGCAAGACAAATAAAAAAGAAATGCGGAAATCTAGTGAGAAATGCACAAACCTGGTGACGTAAGTCACCTGCAATATATGCGGGAGCCTCGCAAGATGGATTACTATCTAAAAAAAAAAAAAAACACAAAAAACCTAACTGAATATGTGGAAGTCTAGCATGATATCTTGCGTGAGCTCTACGGCTAACTTCCACTTCCACAGGCTCATTTCCAAATTGTACCATTTGACATTCATAGAAATCACACTTTATCGCTATAAAATGTACCCACTCGTTATAATGGAATCCATACATCGCTACTTAGTTGACAATGAGATTCGGCAGCTATTGTAAGAGGCATTGGATGCACACTCACACAACAAAAGAACTTGACTCCAGATCCATGCGGCTTGACCTGGCTTAGCGCCCATGTTTGGAGTCACAACCCTCATGTACCCTGCCCCGCTGGGTAATTTTAGATGCAACCAGAGCGACCGCAACAGATTTGCTCCCTTTCGCGGATGAATAGCGCACATCCTTTGGGCAAAGTGGCGAAGCGAGGTTGCAGGAGACTCTGGTTAGCCGCACTGATTAGATTTGGCCTTACTCGCCTGCATGAACACGTGCCATGTCCACAGCGGCCACACCGGCTAATGTTGAGATACGGTCTTGTTGACTGTACTTGTGATCTCCGCTGTTCACAAATCTGATTGCGCTTTCTCACTTCCTACCTACTCAGTTATGTTGAGGGCAACACGCTGTTAGCAAAATCAACCTCGGACGATGTTTATTTGGAAAACGCGACCGTGCTAATTAGTTATGTCCCAGTTTAGACAGACTATTTATTTTCCTCCTTCATTAAATATATTAATCCCTTTTCTGAGTTATGAAGCATAGATGAACTTTTGTAGAGTAACAATTAATTTTCACATTTTCAATCAGTTCCATTGAGTGATTAAATCAAGAGTGTCGCGCGTCTGGCATCCAAATCTGATGCCATCATAAAACCTGTAACTGCACCGGTGATGCTTGAGTGACATTTTAACATTCTTAACTGTCACACTGTCTTTAAATTTATCTGGTAGTGGCATTCTTGTTTATTTTCACATGGTCAGTTCCCTTTTTTTTTTTTTTTCTTTGGGTACATTAAATGCCTTAGCGGCAGCCTGTTTTAGATATTATCCTAACCTCCACGCACCTGATTCAAATGAGAGCTCGGTAGCAGGCTTGTGCAAAGCTTGCTGGTGAGCTAATCATTTGAATCAGGTGTTTTGGAGCAGAGAAACATGTTACGAAGGCTGGATTGGGGCTCCCGAGGACCGGACTTGTATATATTTTTTTATTTATTTATATTCCACCAACCCAGTGGATATTATGCAAACTTCAGACAGGAAAGCGCCAGAGCTGAGGTTTGAACCATGAGCTTCTGAACTGTGAGGCAGCCATGCTCACCACTTGGCCTTTAGCGATCCCACTTTGGCAGCAAAGAGTGTGCTATTCTGTCATTATTTGGTTCCGCCACTTACTACTTCCAGTGTATCCTAGCAATGTGTGCTATCCTCTTATTTGCACTGCTAATCTTTACCATCTCTTGCTCGCAAGGAAAATTAAACGAGCGCCTGTATCTCCCACATGACTGTGTTATTAAAACACATCTTAATTACCCTCCTTGGGCTGGAGTTGATACACAAGAGGCGGCCATTTGCCAGCATGCGTTGCATAATTAATGATTTTCTGCTGATTGGTTAATACCTTGTGGACAAAAGACAAGGTGAAGATGTCCATCATGTATGGACAAGATTGAGCTTTCAAGGTTCAGTGTGCGTATAAGATGAGACCTATAAATCACACCTGGACATAACTTATGCATGGGGCCGGGTATTGTTTGGTGTTGCTGCTAGGAGACAGAGGAAGAGTAACAGTGTGGTGTAACGGCACATTAAGCCATCTGTCACTCTGTAGAGGAAGGAATAGCGAGGTCAGCGGTCACTGCGGCGGACGAGGACACTTCACGATGCCGCCAAACTGTGGCCCCTTCTCCCACTCGGGGCTACTGCCGACGTCCTCAGTGGCGCCACTGCGCTTTCCCCACTTCATATGATTGTAGTGGTCAAAGTTGACACAGCGTTCATCCTGATTGTTTCCCGTCTTTGTTGCACCATTTCCGCACCAGGATTATGAATGGACGGAGAGAAAGCCAGCGGAACCAGATACTTTTCTGATAGCGCTGAATGAAACGATAGAGGCTGCTTTGGGAGGATTTGGGGTTTACGATTATGCTTAATCAGTTTGGGATGTAAGGGAATTTGTGACCTGAAGAAATAATGACGACTATGAGTGAATGGGCTTTCACTAGCCCAGCGCTTTTCCACCTGCAAAGCTCTTCACACTGACTCCTAATTCACCTCCTGATGACGCACGATCAGTATCTTGCTAAAGGTCGCAGGAGCCGGAGATTGAACCCAGAACCAGGATACGCTCTTGAATGAATGTTGTGTGTGTATGGGAGGAAACCGGAGTACCCGGAGGAAACCCACGCAGGCACGGGCAGAACATGCAAACTCCACATAGAAATACCAGAGCCCAGAATCGATCCCCCGTGAGGCGGCCGTCCTAACCACTCGACCACCGTGCCGGCCGCTGTTTAGCCACTTTGTCTAAACACTTTCATGACCCATTTCATAATGGCTGAATACCCTTTATTTTTATCAACCAAGTTCTGATATTCATCACTGCAGTATTAACAGTTATTACAGCTTGTGCCTGAGAAGAAATAGAATACTTTTCTTGTCGATGACGCACTTGGTGAATAATTTGCGGTATGGCGTTCCACTGTTAAAGGAAATGAATCTTATTATATAATTAAGCATGAATGATGGGTTCTTTTACTTCCTCATCGGTAAACTGATTGATGTGATGACGATTGGGCTGACATTAAGCGTAAGTGTACATGCGAGTGCTGAATAAGGCGCAAACAAACCCACCAAACTGAATCAGTACATTTGAGTCTTGAAGTTCATGTGGAAAGTGCTCGGTCTCACTCTCTTGAGTGTGCGGCAGACGATTCTGTTATCCCCTATCCCCACCCCTCCATCCCCCGGATACACACACATGCACACATAACGTGAGTGTTTCCCTCTGAGCTGACTTCACCACTCTGGCACTTGCCAGGAGCTGCACCCTGCGAACTCTTTGCCGTACAGCTACTGGAGCCAGTCCTGTGGAATCCCAGACATTTCAGGCATCCAGCACAAGCCGGGCGGATAGGCGTTTTTCCTCACTTGGCGTGCGCTGGCCGCAACCTTCCATTCTGTACAGACGTTTTACTCTTGACTTTTTCATTATTCACGATTTAGTTGTTTGTTTAAATTGTAATTGATGTGGAGAGCACGAACCAATCAGTGCATGTTGCAGAATTTTTGCCCAACCACAGCTGCGTTTGACATTTACTGTGTGCTGGTGACTCTTTTTCTAAAAAGCAATTTCTGTCAAGCATAGCCATTCAGTCTTGATTTGCTTTTAATGAACCAAGTTCCGACTTTGGATTTTGGGGACCTTTTCATGAGAATAATGCAGTGAAATTGTTTTTACATTCTCATAACCAATCCAGGGTGTACCCTGCCTACTGTACGAAGGCAGCTGGGATAGGCTCCAGCATGCCCGTGACCCTCGTGAAGAGAAGCGGTTCAGATAATGGATGGATGGTCGTATAGATGGTCAAGACAAGTGGCAGTTATCCTTTACGTTGTATTAATGAACTTATTGCGGCCTAGTTTTGGTTGCATTTTCAGATCATCTACTGCAGATAGTCCACACTATTGTGTAGGGGCCTTAATTTTTTTTTTAAGTCCTCTTTGAAATGAAAATAACTGTAAATCTGAAAAGTGTTGTTCATGTCCGTGCCAAATTCAAATGATTACAAAAATGAACATGTACCGTATATAAACGCTGGAAAACAGAGATGGTGAAAAGCAGTTTTATACTATCAGAATTCATTTAATCGGGTCGTTAAAGCTTTATGTATGTTCTCTTAAAAACAACAGAAAATATGGTATTACCAATTTATTTTTTTCTGGTGTCATGTAGCTTTATTTTAAATATTTGTGTGTCCAGAGGACTCTTAAAATCAACATTTAATGTCAAAATTGCTCGCTCTTCCAATGTTTTGATTGACAGTGAGACCCGGAACCCAGTTAAGACTCCCAGGCCATCTCGTGCGTCATTTGCCTGTCAAGCAGAGGCCCTAATTACCCGTCACCGCTGCATGTGTTCATCATTTCTATTCCAGTCACGGACAAACTGCATATCCTGCTTTCAGGTGGCGTTGACAACTGCGGGGCATTCAAAACAAAAAGTGACGTTCCTCCTACTGCCCCCTCCCCCCCGTGTTGTTTTTCTGTTCTCTATCATTGGAGAGCGGAGCCCGCTAATGAAATTGTTTACCTGTCGTCAACCCCGTGGGCTCGGACGAAGCCCGCCGCTTCTGCTCCTGAATCAAAACACATCACGAGCGAGGTGTACCGAGAAAAACAAAACAAATACACTCTTCTCATTAGAATATGTTTTTTCCTGAATGTCAATAAGCCGAACACATTCTTGCTGTTTGTTCAGACTATTGTGGATGATTTGAAGACCTGCAAGTCAAGGAAATGTTTATCCTTAAAAGGTCTTGCAAGTGATTATTTCAACTGGCTAATTGTTGGTGACCTTCCCTTACTTGTCAAGGATAATTTCAAGTTCAACATCGTCCTTATTAAAAAAATAACCCCCCAAAAATACAAGTAATGAAGTATCAAAGGATATATCAAAATGTTCTTTGTATTTATTTTAAGTTTCACGTCATACATCACTACAACAAAACAATCACCCTTCACGTTGACCTGCACAAATGATACAGATGTTTTTCCGGCTTGTAGTTGGTAAAACCGTTTTTATTGGTCGTATTTTTCCTATTTGCAAATGTATGAAAAAAAAAGCTAACTGTGTAAAAATTGAAGCGCAATGAATACTTTCTAGATGGACTGTACATTAATGGTATGTCCTTTGCAACAAAAGCGTGAAATACACCATAACTGAACACAATAGTGATATCAGTAATGTCTAGTATCTATGCAAAGAAAAATGTGGTCCTGCATTGTGTTCTTACTGGTCCCTGTTGGACTCGGACTTCACAACCGTCATGGAATCAGGCATCCTCGGGTAGGAATGAGGCCTTTTAGATCTGAATGATATGACAGATAGATACAGAAAAAAATCCAATACATCACTTATCTTCCAGTGTAACTGCAGTTTAGACTAATATACCCTCTAAATGTGAGCTTGATGTCATCAAAATACACCTATTAGTGATACTGTAGACCCCACTATATGCAAGGGATAGGGATTGAGGTTGACCACCCAAGAATAGCCAATTTTCTGAAAGGGGTCATCCAAGATGGTCCATTTTCCAATAACAAGCTCAAATTAGGTATTATTTTCACAGGAAAATGATTTTAGCTTGCATTTTATTTTTTATCTATTTATTTTTGGAGAAATCAGTGAATCAATAACCATTTGAAAACTGCCCCCTAAGAGAAATGACCACGCCCCCTCTTGTCTTGGTGGGAGTCACGCCACGGACCATAAATACGTCGCTAATAAGGAATATTGAACTAAGTTTGCCGCTTCACCATGGTTACAGTATACATTAAATACCATATTTATATTGTTCAGAAGTTGTCTCCATCTCTTAAAACCCGGAAATATATTTTTAGCGTGCATGAGTGGCAACTTAAGACTGGTGCTGCGTTCAAGTGCGCCATGGAAAACGGGCAACTGTCACACTTGGAGTCACAAAAAAGTTTCGATTAGGCACCGAAACATGGTACCGTTTGATTTCACATTAATCAGTACAGAAAAGGTAGTGACCCATCCCCAACTATATACACCAAGATTTGCACAAACAATGCAAAAAAAACATTTAAAAAAAAAATACAAAATACCGAAGCTACTGTAATTGTGACCACAACTAGGATGCTAAAAGTCACCACTGATCATCATGACTCATTAATAATAAACACTCACAACTTCCACGAATGGCCAACAGTGATGTGATTGTACTAGAAACTTACATTGTGGTTTGGTTCAGTAATTTTTTTATGTGAGATGCCTGTGATTCACACTTTAAATATGTTGCATTTGGAACATTAATAGTTCAGTTTCAACAGAAACGTCTGGTACTCATGCTGCCTTCCTGTTTGGAATGTGTGTGAGACAGTCAGCGTTTTATTTGTCCGTACTTGGATTTGTCTCTTCTGGGTTTTCGGAGGAAAAAAAAAAAAAAAGAAGAAACTAAATACTGCCCTTCTCACTGGAGTGGAATTTTAAATATCATCCACCACGCCGCTGCTCACACCATTTTGCATTTTCTGCCCTTTTGATATGAATTTAACACACAAGTCCCGAATAAGTGGTTGTTTCATGCCAAATTGAAAAGGATACCGGAGATTTATTTTAGGGCTGATGGTGATGCTTCTGATTGTGAGAAAAGCTCTTTGTGGTGGTTTGGGGGGGCTGGAACAGATGAATACAAATCCAGTTAATTTTAATGAGAACTTTTTTTGTGATATTTGGGTAAATGAAGTTACGATCTGGGTCACGCAATGAAATCAACTCAAAAGTCATAGTCATAGAACATATATGCCCGAATGTACGTTATCACTAACGGAGCGAAGAAAAACGCTTTGCTTTCCGCAAGGCCCATCATGCTAAATAATTGTGGTGATTATTCAGAGATTAGCATGTTTTATAGAGTGAATAACGATGTCCTCACGCTGCCTGGCAGATCAATGATGGCTTGACTGAGGCCGCATCTCAAAGGCCTCTTACGGGTTTTGACCCTGTTATCCTTCAGTGTGATCGCTCTTGTTTGGATGACTCACCCACCGGTGTCATTTTGATTCTCTGGTGGTCCATTTTCACTGTGTTTAAAGTCCTCTATTTGTAGTCTCCCCCTCTAGAACTACATGACAAAATTTTTCAAACAAAAGGCAAATAGACTGCTGCTGTTTATTTATTTTCTTGTTCATTCAAACCTGCAGTTGACTGGCTGATCAAACATTAACCACGGTTATTGATCGTCTCTCTACGATGTCAATTACGCTGGTCTCTGCCATGTACTCTACAATCCTTGTGGCTCACCAATGAAAACTAATTTTATTACCTCTTTAAGCAGCTCAGCCGGATGGCAAAATTGTACTTTTGTGTTGGAGCACACCTATAATTCACTATAAATTATCAATCAATTTGATTTTAATTCAGAATCTCAATGTAATGTGGAAAAAAAAAAGTTTTTACCTTGCCACAACATTGTCCAATAAAGCCATTATTACATATACACACCAAATGGCATATTAAGTTTGCACTTTTATTTACTTAATTTCAACCATATTTTTTCCATGGTGGAATGCTAGTACAACAAAAGAGGATCAGGGCAGTATGAATTTATTTTGTATTTTCTCTTGTCAAAATTATATTTACTAGCTCAAATGTGCTGCATAGAGTCACTCACCTAAATCTTTATTTATAAATCTTTAACCTTTATTAAATCCTTGTTCGTGACTGAGATGGGAAAGGGGATGGGAAACTCTTTCAAGATATAGTTTCACCCAAATGGGTATAGTATTTTTGGGAGTCATTTATAATTCATTATACGCGGGGTCCTCGGTTTACTTCTGAGTTCTATTGCTATGGCGGCGTAACTGGAATTTGTATCAGAGTCGGTTACTAAACTATTTATGTAAACCTCTGACCACAACTCTACATATACAATGTTTTGTCGCTATATCAGCACCACTTAATCACAGATTTATGTGTGGAACATATTTCCTTCCTACAAGACGCATATGTTGCGCCTCACACAGAGTGATGCTGCCGAAACCGACCGAAGTGTTGCTCAGTGTGCGAGGTTCGGCAACCAATTTTCATGACTGGCCAACGGTTGGTCACTGTTTTTGCTGCAATTCAGAATTTCATTGTAACATTGTCCAAAAGATGTTACATTTTCTTTTCCAGATTTTAAGCGAAAGCCACAGTATAAATATATTTTGTGTTTTTGCAGGTAGGTATGGAATATATCCCCTGCGTTGATCGGAAAATGCATTCCCATTGGCGAGTGCGCTGTACATAGTTTTTAGGACACACAGAGCCGATTTTATTGTTCCCAAAAAGGATGAATGTTAGCTACAGCAGTCAAGCTGATTAACTAATTTGGTCTTACTTACAAGTCAGAGTAGGTGTCGGACACCTTAATTGAGTTTACAAATCGGCTAATGGGTTGCGGACGTGACGAACATGACTTAACACCTGAGACGTTGCTGACTTATTTAGAACACTGGTCATGAGAATTTCGTGAATGCGCCTCAGAACTATGAAGCCAAAGGTATGTGCTGGAGGGCCTTTTTGCCTGGAGCATTTTTGTTTGTCTGAGATATAAAGAATTTGAAGCAGCTGGAGTATGTTTCAGTCTGTATGATAATATTTGTTGGAGAACCTTCCCCACTCTTGCTCTCATGCTGAGCAGCTGTGATCTGCGAGGTTCTGAAAGGGTTAAAACTGGGGGCCTGTCTTCCTCGGAGTTGGGGAGAGGCTGTTTGAATGTCTAGCCTCCGCATCTAGCCAACACATTGGCTCAGGCCGAGGGTGGATCTTTTGTAGCTTTGACGCTCCGGCATGGAGCTCTCCTGCTGGATCAGGAGTCAGCCGCGTGTGTGTTCGTGTCAAAGGCAAAGTTGAAGGACGGGTTTAAAAGCCAACTTTGGGGCTTCACAATAAACGGCATGTTGTGTTTCTGATGCCAAGGGCCGTCCGCCCTTGTGTTGTTAAGCTACTAAAGCTGGTTGAGCGACTTAGGTAAGAGGCGGTTATATCATAACGTTTTCCCCTCTCACTGTGCCCCGCAACCGCTCCTCGCATTCCCCCTCTCGCTGCCATTCTCATGTTGCTGAAGCCCCCCCCACACACGTGCACACATGCTTCCTTCAGAGGTGATGAAAGGACACGGGGAAGGGGGGAGTGTCAATGTTGAATAGGGCGTTAGAGCAGTGGCCCCCAACCCTTTTTGCACCACAAACCCGATACAAACGTGCAAATCATTACAGCTTTTTCAAAAATTCACAGTACTTGCAGAAAAGCCACTCAAGCACGGGTAGAACACAAAAACTCGGTAGCAGCCGAGATTCGAACCCCAAACCACAGAACTGTGAGGCAGATGTGCAAACAACTAAGGCAACTGAGCTGACCTATGCAGATTTAAACACAATAAACCGCTGCTTTATGGGCATAGTTTAGAATTTCAAACTCATCTTAGAAAATTGCCCTTCAAAACGGCTTACAGATTATTGCATTTCAGGAAAAAAAAAATGTATCAGACATGCATATGTAACAAGTGGCAAAAAGTCTGTTATTTCCACTAATAACCCAGGCTAAATTTAGCTCCTCCCTGACATGTAAAGATTTTAGTCTCTTGGTTTCTACATTCCTTTCTGTCAGGGTGGTAGTAAGATGTAGCTGAAGTGCAATGTGCCTATGCAAAGTACAATTGGCTTTACGTTACACAACTGCACGTCTAAGGGAAGAAAACACCATTAAGCTCATTTAATGTAGCCTACAATCGCTAGTTAGAATGAATTGTAATCCCTTCACAAGTGGGTGGTTAGGATAGAGAGAAGATAGACACAGCTGCTGTGCACTTTTGAGTTACCTTACTGAGCAAACAGTCACAAATACAGTAAACACAAGCACATTCTTAGACATATGGCCTCAAGTGACACCGTCACTCAACACGCAGAGTGGCTAACGGCTTAGCCCACTAATAGCAGCCAGTCAACTCTTAATTCTCATTTGCTGACTTCCATGCCACTCATCCAGCCGGACCCGCTTTTTAAAGGCACACACACATTCAACATCACAGATACTATTGTGTAGAACTAGAGGATGGCGTCCCCATTTGGACAAAAAATAATCACCTCACATGCATATATTTTGGTATTTTATGCGCAAATCTTAAAAAAACTGTCCATAACAAAATTGATATTTGGTCACTTCTTTGCAGTTTTCTTCTATCGCAGTGGTAGTGTGGAACTTAACCCCGGTGGATAAATTACTAATGCTCTTCAACGACCCAGTGGTCCAGGACCCCGTGCTAGAAGGTCATCTACATGATGCTCATGCGACCCAGCACATTTGGTTCACAGCTCTTGATAGTCAACACAGAAAAGTAATTACAAAAACAACTGATTACCAAGTGTCATGAGTTGAATGCTACTCAGCTGTTGTCACATCGTGTACCACGACCTGCAAAAGAAGCTGGCTCATGCATCTTTACAGTTATTATGACACATAAATACCGCCCGCCCCTCCCTCACTCTCCCATTGCTACTTAATCCAACATAGAAGTGGGGTTGGTACTTTTTATTTTGGGTAGGTGCTGTTTGCCTCAAAGAACCTTTCGTCCTTGTCCTCACATTTACACTTGGAAAACAATACTCGCATGCACACATGCGAGGAGCCTTCACACCTGATCTAGTGTTACATAACAGGCTTATTATTACAAACACACATATGCAGACGCATGCATAAACAGCCACCTTGCGCCTTGCTATCTGTCCTTCAAAGCCCAGAAAGATCACTGGCCTTTTATGTTAACCTGCAACAACCATTCATCTCTCTTTCTCTGCTTAGTGAACACACGGATCACTCTGTTAGTGTTAATGAAGATGCACATTTTTGTTGTCGTGTTCTCTTGAGTCACCCGTCACACATAGTTTCATGTTACAAAAGTGTCTCGCTTGCAAAAGATGTCAACCGTCGCTCGTGGTTACTTCCCGCCGGCCGACGAGAGCCCTTCCTCATTATCGTTTGTCTGGTGTCGAGCAAATGTCCAATGTCCGTCCCCCCCTGCTGTTTGTATACAATAACACTTGTTGTTAGCTGACTGCAAGATGATCCCCTTGGCTGCTGACTGGCTCAGTGAGGGATTTCACTCTGGCTGATGAGCACTTTTATGGAGCAGTAAAGCTATATAAACCTCTTTATTCCTACTGGTTGTGTGCTACCTACCTATAGCGTGGGGAATGTTTAGGGAAGGCCTTTTACTTCGAATGTGTGGAGGCAGCATGATGGACAAAGTGGTTGGCACCTCCGACCTGTAGTATGAAGTTTCAGGGTTCAAATCTTGACTGGGATCATATCTCCAGTTTGCGCTTTCAAGTCGAAGAAAAAAAGCTTCCAAAAGACGGCGCGTATCTTGAAAATGTCCTCAGTCGGGACACTCGTATTTCAAAGCCAACACGGTATATGTATATGTGTGCTCCTATTTGCTGTATTTTGCTGGGTTATGTATTAAAGATGTGTTTGTCAGTTGTAGCAGAATTTTTGCAGGATATCTGCGTCTCCCTCGTCAGTTCCAACATTCTAAATTTGTATGCCGTAAAAGACGGCCTCTCTAAGAAGGTGGTGTCAAATAAGTTATTTAGCCAATGGAACATTTTTTATGAACAAATTCTTAAGAGCCATCATTCAAATAATGCAATTGAATGTATTTTCCCTTGAAATGAACCCGTGAATAAACGGAGATAACAGCGCCTTCCATGTGACTTGAAGGGAATTTATATTATAAATGATGCATGTTATTTGGCAACCCAGATTAAATCTCCTTTGATCCACCTCTAAAACTCCCAAGGAATGGCCGCTTTAAAGTCATGATGGATCCTGACCTCCTTTTGTCTCCCCCACAGTGTGTCCCGTCCATTGCAAACACCGCGCCTGCACCCGGAACCAGCAGTGCTGCCACGAGCAGTGCCTCGGCGGCTGCCTGGAGCCCCAGTCAGCCGCGCACTGCGTGGCCTGCCGGGGCCTCCAGCACCAGGGCGGTTGTGTGGAGCGCTGCCCTGACGGCTTCTACACCTTCAAGGGCTGGCGCTGCGTCTCTTTCGCCTTCTGCCAGCAACTCCACGACAGGTGCAAACAGGAGAAGGAGCGCAGCAAGAGCCCCGAGTGCCAGGAGTACGTCATCCACAATGGCGCCTGCGTCCCAGAGTGTCCCTCTGGCTACACCACCGTCAACTCGTCCACGTAAGTCCTCATTTGCCTTAAAAGGCTTTCATTTGCTAATGACTTTCTCACTCAGTCCATTATGCCGTAATTACTAGATTGACACGAGCAGGGGTGTAGCCAGACAAAACAATTTTCAGTGGGGTGACACAACAGTTCAGCTAAGGGTGGCGCGTACATACGTGGATACATGCGTCATTCTTTATAATGAAGGCCGGGTCTAGACGGGCATGTCCGATGGGGCAGCCACAAATCTTGAGGGGGCATTAAATCATTGTAACCTCAGAATGACCATCAGAATTGAATCCAGGCACTCTCCACGAGTGTTCAGCTGTATGTCACTGGCTGAGTCTGTGGGGAGAATGAGATACACAAGGATGAGACAAGTCTGCTGAAAGTTTTGCAGGAGTGGAAAAGAGAAGATGCGATTGTAAAATATCAGCCAGATTGCAGCAGTTGGGTGGGCGCGGGATTTTGTTTAGGGGTCTGCATGCACTGATAATTAGTGCGCAGTCTATGGCAGGTAGCAGACAGTGCTCTCTCCCTGTGCTGTGACACATGACAGGCAAGCAAGCGCACACACTTTGTCCTTGGAAAATAGGCTACAGTATAGCTCCAAGAAGAATTTGGTTTCTGGTTTTGGTTGTTGTTGACTGGACAAATAAAAATTTTCATGAAAAATATTAACTGTTTTTTTTTTTCATGTTATTCGCAATTATGTCACTACACAAAACACCATAAAAACGTTTTCTTTATGAACAGCTCATTTACTTCGCATTTGCATTTTACTGCTGCAAACTGCTATTAGGAACCTGAGACTGACTCATTTGCAAACTGAAGGGTGATTGGAAGTTGGGTCTCCGCTTGCTATAGACAGATATTCCTCGCAGCGAGCCGCCAGCAGGCCAACACTCTGAGCAGAGTGAAAAGGGGTGATGGAGCGGAGTTGAGAAACATGACACAAGAATCAACAATGTATTTTATGTTTGAGTGGGCACGCAAGACATTAAGACGGTAAGAAGTGGAGTGGAGGAGAGAGGCACGAGATAATAAAAATATGTGAAATATATTTGGGGGGGGGGATTTAGTTTGGGAGTGTTAGTTTATCTGAGGGGGCCAGGCCCCCCTCTAGCCCCTGCCTAAACCCGGCGGCCCTGACACAGTCGGGGTTTCATGGTATAAAATTCACTTTTATAGCGTTTTATTTGCCGTTGCTTTGCTTTTGTGTGGCGGTGGCCAACCTACTCGCCAATAGAGTAACAAGCGTGGCCTTTGCCACCTTTGGCCGCCGTGTATCTCCGCCCATGGACACAAGTAAACGCTGGCTAGATTGCACGTCATTGTTTTTATGTTTTTTTATAGATTTTTAAAAAAATAATTGTTTTGTTTTTTTTTTCCGTTAAAGTACCGTGAACCCCACATATTTGTAGTTTGACATTAGCATTTTAATGCTCTGGTTGAAACAATAATAGCACTAATTTAGTGCCACCTGGTGGCATATTTGCATTATTGTTAGGTTTATTTATTTATTCATTTTTAGCTGTCCTGTTTTGTAGATGGTCCTTGAATGCAACTGTGAAACTCATAGTATGTTACTGCTTTTCTCCTACTAAAGCCCTGTCTATTCTACTTCACTGTTTGCGTTTGCCTGTATTCCTTTGCATTTTATTTTTTTGGTTGTTAACAATGAAATAATTAATGAGGGAATGCCATTTGTGTGACGTGCTAGTACCCATATTTGTTCGCTCGTGAATGATGTCGCGTCAGTTTTTCGCTAGCTTGTTAAGTATGGCTAAGACTATTAGACTATTCATGATCCTCATTTGGAGTCAAATAATATAATTATTGATTCCAGTTGTTCATTATTTTCACCCTTCAAGGCAGAGCTCAGTGCCTATCCCCCACCAATAGCGAGTGTTCACTGCACTGTGATGCCCTTGCATATAGGAGCGAGCCACAGTCGCTGATGCACTTTTCAGCTGTTTATTGAATGCCTGGTGAACAGTAAAACACATTCATGCAATAGCCGCTGTCAGCAACAGCTCAAGCCCAGACACTCGCACAAACACTCGCCAATGTCCCAAGCCAACCCATCAGGCTCCTCCTCTTAAAGGTAAATATCAAACTCACAGACACCAGATGCATTCAGTTCGAGCATTTTTAAATGATTTAAAGAGTGTGGTTGGTGTTAAAACTTTGTTTTGTAATGATCTCTCTGTAGTGCAGATTTTCACCTATAGTGGGTGGGCTTGGAATGTCTCCACCACGCTGAATGGGTTTCCCTGTTGTTATTTGATTGTCACGTCAGAAGATGCATTATAATAGTAGACCCTTTAGAGGCCAGTATTTCTCCACTTTTTGTCTCCCATGTGGCACTTCTATATAAACCACAATGGTAGGAAGACGTAGGGCTGTGCAATTAATTGAAATTCAAGTATGATTATGATTATTATGCTCACGGATTACATAATTGAATTGTAAAAAAAAAAAATTATCTTATACAGTATATATTATTTTATACAACATTGTTATAACAGTACTCAATTAAACTCCATTGCAATGTTACTTTATACAAGGAAATCATACTCTAATTATACATTTTGGTCCAACTACTCTGCAGACTGGGCTGATTACACTTAAATAAAGCTCAACTGTACTTATCACAGAATACTGCTGTTTTGAACAATCCGGAAATCTTTCAGATTTTCCTGCTTTTTTAGCTGGCTTGACTCTCTGCACGTTGTCTCGCTCCACAAAATTGATGGCCTTTAGCTCGCCAGCAGTGTCTGCTTTGCCACTAAGTGAGTCAGACATGAAGTGTTTTCCCCTTTGCTCTACTTGACTCCATTTACCGTTTTTGTCATATTTACCTAACCGACTTCCCACTCTGGATCGAGGATTTATACGTGCGCTGACCTCTCGACAACCTTATTCACATCGCTCCCCGACAGCCTCGCGGACCTTAACAGGGAACTTGCATATTTTTGGATGTGCCTGCCAGCCAACGTGAGCTCCCGGCATTCCTCATCGTTCTTGTCGGGCCATAGTGGATAAAAATCTGCAGGATGTCACACAGACGTCTTGTCTCGCGTTGACAGATTGACAGCTGTCAGCAACAAAGTATCATACATTTACTAATACAGCATCTGACAAGGTCACTGATAGTAGCAGTATAAATATTGTTCCTCTATGATGTCTGTATGACTATTATATTGCTTTGTGGTGGCCCCAGATGCACAACCCAGAAGGAGCAGCACAATGAATTGGATTACAACATAAAATCATGAAGCACAGTTTAATTCTGAACCTTTTATTTAATTATGTTATAATTCTCTGTTCCGTATAATGAAGAGTAGTTTTTCCTCTAAAAAAAAAAAAAGAAAAAAAAAAACAGCCCCAACAAAACAATAGGGTCACTGAACTGAACGAATAAATTACTTGCATAGCTCTGCAAACATAAACATTGATGTGTAGTAATACTCTTTATGATACATTTATTTTGGAACTCTGTAGTTTAGTGTTTGACTGTTTGGTGTTTATCTTTGAGTCTGTTGCCACATTTACCTCCAACTGAACCCTTCTCGTACTGTCGCATATCAGCAGTTTTACTCCCGCGCTGCTTCCGTCACTGCTCAACTCTCGCCGCGGCTCAGAATAAACGTTGCGCTCTACGCACATGTGGCACCGCACTGAGGGAATGAGGTCAGTGTCGATTGTGTGCTCGATGATGTTTTTCTTCTCCCCGACGCTGAAACTCACATATTTGGCCACGTTGTTCTTGTTGAGTTGGCGGCATTTTTAAGTGCTGCAGTTACTTCAATTGGATGTTTAGCCGATTTAATCTGTTTTTAATCTTCAAGTGACCACAATACTAGCCATTGTTCGCCTCTTATCACGTATTTAGACCACAAAGAGGAGTCACCGCAAAGAATAACACGGTTAACTTCGCTGACACCGTCGTGAAATAGCTCCCCAAATAGATTTTGAAAATTAAACCCCAAATCCAGTTTCATTTAGCTAAATGAATTTTGATAGGCAATAAATCAATCCCCGGGGAAAAAAAATAGTAAGTCAGCCTTATTGGTTTGAAGTGGATATTTTAGGATCTTTTGGTTTATAATTTCTGTTTGATAGCACGCCCTGGGAATCTTATGAAAATTCTGCCCCAAAAGCCAGTTTGATTTAGCAACAAGGCATCTGGAAGCCACGTCTTTCATAAGTAGACCAACAGAAAAATCTCAAGAACCCTTGCAGACACAGTAAGAATTTCCTGCTATTTTCACATGGATGCCGTATTCTTAGATCACTTGATGTTCTGCCGAAATATATTGACTGCATATTTAAAGAACACATTTACAATTAACCTGAATGCAAACCCTTAAAGCTCATTAGTAAAGAACATTTAATTTTTACAGTCAATGTCAATCAAAATCATTACCTTCAACATAAAATACACACGTATACCAATCTTGCGGCACGCATTCATAATACTAGGTGCAACAACCCGAAGTAAAAATAAAGTACGGAATTGTTAGGAATTAAAAGGTTTTTGTGTCATTGAGATTTTTAGATCTGATTTGAATGAATGGGCCATCTGAATCGCAGTATGTAAAAATGGTGTCTGCAACTTCAACAACATGTGGTAG
The DNA here is from genome assembly GCF_059441095.1 of Idiotropiscis lumnitzeri. Lineage (NCBI taxonomy): Eukaryota > Metazoa > Chordata > Actinopteri > Syngnathiformes > Syngnathidae > Idiotropiscis > Idiotropiscis lumnitzeri. Next base: position 10,868,849 of record NC_142402.1, on the reverse strand, counting down.
ACATATCTACCATGAGTAGACACAGTTTCAAGAAGCCATCCTGAAAACACAAAAATGATGCTGTTTTGCTTGGAAGCAGTCATTTGAGAGCCAAGTTGGCCCTTTCCAGAGTCCTTCTCGAGGTCTCGTCCAATCGCTACTAACTTTGAACCCCATATAACAGGATGAGCAATGCTAAATTGCAAGTAATTTTGGGTTGTCATCTCTATATGTGGTTTGAGCCTGACTGCAAACTTTCAGTTCATCGCTCCAGCGTTTCCTTTTTTTAAATGTTTATTTTATTTTATTTTTTTATTTATTTTTTTTTGCAATTGTCTCTGTGCTTTGCCAAACAAAACCGTTCTGTCATCATAAAGACGCCAGACCAAAATACTTAAGCACCAATCACACCAATGACCCCAAGCATAATGTCCACCGCTGGTGTCTAATCCTCGCTTTAATCACAACCTTAATCACTTTAGGGGGGGGTAAAAAGAAAACAACAACACCGGTGTGTCTGCTGAGTGAATCCGTTGTGATGTACTTTGGGATATTTCTTTGTGCTCATCAGCACCGCATTATGAATGATGGGATTGCACAGATGGCTATTCAGAGGAATCATTTAATACGGTGGACACACACAGCTGCGCCTATCTATTTGTTGTGGGAAAAGAAGTGTTTGGAAAACATTACACAAGCCAGTTTGTTTAACCAGGTTCAGAAGAAAGGAAATTGAGCTATTTTCTTATCACACTCTTACTTTAACTGTTTTAATCATAGTGCATCTTGTTCATAAGTCACTCTCAAGACAGGAAAAAAAAGAGGAACAAAAGCCTGAAGTGTTGAAATGTCAGACGAGCACATTTAGCAACGGGAACATTTATTCACTAATGGCCTTGATATTTCTCTCAGGATGCGGAGCAGATAGGCAGGATAAGGAGAAGGGCATTGCCGTCATTACCACGGCAACCCCGGATTACCTACTTTCGCCCTCTGTCTCGCCCTCTAATGTTCTCATTCTTTGCTGTTTGCATAAACTTTGGCGCACATACTAAACAATCAGTGTTTATTGCAAGATAAACATACAGACGACATGTGCTTGTTAGCCTTAGTAGGACAAGGAACCATATTTAGTTGCTTTTGAGCCAATTAGAAGATGTAGATGTCATTTCTCCTAGCCCTCTGAAAAGAGAGGTAATATTCCACAGCCACATTGTGGGGCAAGAAACATACTTACTGGATAGTGAAGTTTGAAATAACATAAAATTGACTAGACTTGGGCATAAAAATAAAAATCTATTTCTCATATCTACCCGGAAATGAACATGGGTGCACACGACTTTACAATACACAACACGTGGAGGGATCACATATCTACAATGTGGTATTTAAAACAAAATAAAAATGACTATGATGTAGAAATGCTGAGGAAAATAAACAAACAAAGTAGACTGGACAAAGGTCAGAAACATGGGCGCATCTCCTGGAACTTTAATAAATGACGGCGCTCCACTTAATATAGTCCATAATTGAGTTTCACACTTGAATCATTTTAGAGACCATGTCTGTGCCTTGTTGCTGTTTTGGTTAGCAACAGACTTCTAGTGAGCAGAGCATCTACTTTTCTTTCTTGTCTGTAAGGTGAACACCGTTTCCAGTGTTTCTACAGGTGTAACAAATCAGCATATTTTTGTTTCTTTTTGTTTCAGGCTGAACTGTACTCCGTGTGCGGGGCTCTGCCCCAAGGTGTGCATGGGTCTGAAAACTGTGGACTCGGTCACAGCAGCGCAGGCGCTGAGGGGCTGCACCATCCTCAATGGCAGCCTGGTCATTAACCTGCGTGGAGGAAGTAAGCACCCAAAAATCACCACTTTTTAAAAGTCTGACCAGTTAATATTACAAACTGTTGGTTGTTGTTGTTTTTTGCGACAGACAACATAGCAGCAGAGCTGGAGGCCAGCCTGGGCCAGCTGGAGGAGATCACCGGCTACCTGATGGTGCGGCGCTCCTACGCCCTAGTTTCGCTGTCGTTCTTTCGCAAGCTGCGCATCATCCGTGGAGAGGAGACGGAAATCGGGTGAGGCCCTATCCGCTACCTGCTGCACTTTTTTTGCCCAAGGAGGTCCTCATACTTCTAATACCATTTAAACATGCCCTAGTCGTGCCTCGCTTTTTTAGCAGTTCACTTTTGCCGCTTCACTGCATCTGTTTTTTTTTTATCCTCTGCGTTTTTGCAAAGGTTCTCAATTTTGTAATCCCGGGGCTCACATGTTTGTGTTGGTTGTTGCAAACTTGTGACACACTTTTATGGAAGTTAAGAACAATAAAGCATTCTTTTGTTTGAAAATACTTGTACAATGTAGAGGTATTGAAATTAATTGATTAAATTGCCAACTAATGTATTACCAAATTAAGCAACTATTTTGTATATGTATTTTTTTTTTAAACAACAACACTACGGCAGCTCATATTAATTAGCTCATATTTTCCCATAAATATGCCAGATTATAGCCAATTGCTAATTTGCATCTGTCCTCCCTGTCCCTTTTAATAATCAAGTCAACATTTGCCGCCATTGTTTAACTTGAAATTATCCAAATTCTCAGAATTCAGCCTCTCAACAGTAATTATTCTCTAAGACATTTGCAAACATCTGCTTTCACTTTGGAAAACAATGACCAAACCAGTAACTAAATAAGTTTCAAAAAGGTTGGTTAGTACAACATCTAGCCCTCTTGCTTAATATTGTTTGATTGTTTTGTTTTGTTTTAACCACTAAACGTATAATAAACAGTAATCAGGGAAAATTGTTTTGTAAAATGTGCTTGAATGAAAAATAAAATGTTATCCGATTTAATCGATGGAATAATGGATAGAATAATCAATTCTAAAAATATTTGATAATGACAGCCCGTGTGTGTTGTCTTTTTAAATTTGACAATTCCACCAAAAGCATATTGCACACTATGATGGCCGCTACCCAACGACTGAGCTGTATGTTTACTGAGTAAACTAGTGACTAGAGCACAAGTGAGTAACATTTCCTGTTGCTTACCGAATATTTTCTATGTGGGAACTTGCTATGCCTCTGTATTGTGCACAAAAAAGCTACGCAAAACGGAATACAAACATATGTATTTGTTTATTAGCTGTCCACAACCCATGCATAATGGAGGTTTGTCAGTGTTTTTTGAATAATTTTTGGAGGGGGGGTGAGAAAAAAATGCATTCCACCAGCCGGTCGCTATCCCCTGCGGGTAGACATGTTCCACTGCAAATAGTAAACTAAATATTTGGTTGCTACTTTGCGGATTTTATCTACCGTGGGCGTTTTGTTCTAGATCGCCCCGCCATTGTGAATGTTTCCATTCTTGGTTGAGAACATAAAGTTGGGCTGCAAAAAAGGACTGAAACACTGAACTGTTGGATGTGACTTCGACAAGGTCAAATGAAATGCAGCTGTAAAGGTTACAGTATAGTCATTCTGAAATTTCACCGGAAAGCCTATCCGTGCATCTGATCAGGATGCTTGCTGGACGCCTCCCTGGTGTGGTGTTTTGAGCACTTTCACCAGGAGAAGGCCCCAGAAACCATCCGGAACACGTTGGAGAGATGTGTTATGAAAAAGTTATCATTCTTCCATCTTCCTTGTCCTCCCCTAGCAATTACTCCTTCTATGCGCTGGACAACCAGAACCTGCGACAGCTGTGGGACTGGTCCAAGCACAAGCTGAGCATCTTGCAGGGCCGCGTGTTCTTCCACTACAACTCCAAGTTGTGCATGTCCGAGATCCGCAAGATGGAGGAGGTCACCGGCACACGGGAGAGGAAGAATGACATCGCGTCCAAGACCAACGGCGACCAGGCCTCGTGTAAGTCGTGTTGCCACGGCGACTGATGCATATTAATTGTCGTCATTTCTTCAAAGTCTTTTCTAAAAAATCACCTTGCTAACAAGCATGATTTTCTTAGTCCGTTTAAAAACGCAAGTTACTTCTGGAACTACAGTTCTATGAAACCCGAATGACCACTTGTACTTTAAGCAGGGATGATATAGAAGTACGACGCTCCACAACACTGCGTTTGGATTAAAGTAACTTCAAGAAATATTTAAGCGCATAAAAATCGAGTGTGTGAAGAGCATCTTCGCTAGACATTTGAGCACATCTGTATCAATCGTGAACATGTTCTGCACCTTTCTTCACCTCCTGATCTAAATGTGTTTTGTCAGGCGAGAATCATGTGCTGAAGTTCACTCAGATCCGCACCATGAGCGATAAGATCATGGTGAAGTGGGAAGCCTTCTGGCCTCCAGACTTCAGAGACTTGCTGGGCTTCATGGTGCTCTATAAAGAGGCGTAAGTTCTTTTCCAGTTACAGCGCGACCGGAGTAGACGCCAATCGTATATTGTTTTCAGCTGCAACGAGAAGGGACGCCGATCCAAATATGAACATGGGAATCGGCTGGTGATACTTTTTTTTTTCTATGGAACCGCTAAAATCCACCAAATTAGGTCTCGAGCCACAAGTTGACCTTATGACATTATTCTTATGACATAACACAACAAATGTATTCTCGCTGCATTACGAAAGATGTTGTAATGTTACGAGTTCAGACTTGTTACATTCCAAAAATTTTTAAATGACCTCATTCTTTTGAGATTGCGACAAAAAAACATTTTTTTTTTGTACCATTACAACTTTTAATCTAAGATAGTTGTAAAATCACATTACTCTTCTAAGACTGTAGAGGTATCAAAATTTTTCCCCTTAGCTTATAACAGTGTAAACGTTGCAACTTTGTTTTATGATATATATTTGTATACATGATTTATAACTTTTTTCTCATGTACAATTGTGGTTTTATTCTTGTCATATTTCATTTTCACAAAAATTAAGATTTTCTTTTGTATTGTAATAATGTTTTTTTTTTTTTTAGGTACTGTTACAATTTTTTACAAAAAGTTTCATAACGTCACTCTCCACGACTTTTCCTTTCTCTCGTAACTTTTTTTCCTTTTAAAATTTGTTTATTGATGACTATTCGTTGACTCGGCCATATTCCACCGACTAATGTCACACTGTGATCTGTTCAGGCCGTTTCAGAACGTGACCGAGTTTGACGGGCAGGACGCGTGCGGCTCCAACAGCTGGGTCATTGCCGACGTGGACCCGCCGCCGCGCTCCACCGAGGGCGACAGGGACCACTTTGAGCCGGGCCACCTCATCCTGCCCCTCAAGCCCTGGACGCAGTACGCCATCATGGTCAAGACGCAGCTCTCCGCCTCCGACGAGCACCAGGTCAACGGGGCCAAGAGCGACATCATCTACGTACGCACCAACGCCACCAGTAAGACTTATGTCATTTTTCAACATAGGTACATTTTTGAAGGGAGGTGTTTATTTGAGGGCGGTGTTTTTTTCCAAATTTATGACAAACCTGAGACACTGTGGTGAGTCGAGTACAGGAAATATGTTACAAAAAAGTTACGTTGCAAGAAAAAAATCTTTTGAATTTTGACAGGTATTTTTTTATAAATAACTATTCCTGTAAGATTTTTTTTTCTCACAAAAGATACTTTATTCTCCTAATATTCCAACTTTATTCTCTTCAAATTCTTGTTGGAATGTTTCGACTTGATTTGGAACATTTATGATTCATTTAACTTCCTTTCATTACCTGATGCCATTTTTTCCAGCCTCAGATTACGTCTTTATTCTGACAAGTTTCCAAATTTATGCTTGTAAAGTTCAGTTTCCTAAAGTTACTAAAATATTCTCAGTGCGACTTTTTTCCCTGAGGATTACGATTTTATTCTGTTAAGATTGAAACTTTTTTTCTTGAAAAATTACAACTTTATTCGTGTAATGCTGCAACTAAACTTTCAGAAAATTGTTTATTTTAATTTTTTAATTTTTTTAATTTTCACTTTTCAGAGTTATTCTCATTAGATTGCCTTCTTTGTCATGATTTCTTTCCTGGTAACATTCTTGAGAAATAACTATTATGACTGTTCTCAGAAGATTACAACTTTCTTCTCGTAACATTACGTATTTGTTCTCATAAAAAAAATTAAGACTTTGTCAAAAGATTATGACCATAGTCTGGCAAGGTTTTTTTCAGCATTCCCTTAGGACGACATCTACATTTTTTACCATTTAAAATGTTTTAATTGTGGCATTATGTTGTTTTTTTTCTTCTTGTGATTGTGTGTGTGTATGTGTGTTTGTTTCTTCTGTAATATTGCAACATTCTCTCTAAAATTATGACAGTTCTCGAAAGATTACAGCTTTATTTTAGCACGATTCTGATTTTTTTTTTCTGGCATTATGACTGTAATCTTTTAATTTGCTGTTTTCTACTTTTTTCACGTTTGCTAATATGGAAGATGAAAGCTCATCTTCACATTTGCATTTTATTTAGAATTAGGCCTTCTCGTTTTTTTAAACATCAACCCATCTGCCATGCAAGTGCGGCAAAAGCAGTATTTCGACCACTTTCTTTTATTTCCATGACTCTCACAGCAACGCCGGCCAAGCACAACAATTATAACGTATGGCTGGAATATAACTTGGTTAGCCCCGAAATCATTCGTTTTTACTGCTCTCCTGAGTACCGTGATGATTCTTCACCACCTCCTCAAATAAATCCTTTAATTGTGCAAAAAAAAGAGGACAGACTTGTGTGCCAATTTTCAGTATAAAACACATTGAATACTGAATATTATTAATTCCATATGGTGACACTAGAATACAAATTCATAGATGTGCCTGTGATAGCTTGGTAGGCGTGAAAGGCAGCATGGCACTCTCACCCTGTCTGGCACCACTCACTCCAAGGTTCCCTTGTCCATGTCAGGTCAGATTGTTGCTCCTGGCCCCAAGGGCAGAGCTGTCGTTGTGTATAAGCAGCAACTGGTGACAAGTTGGATTGATGCACAAATAGTCTCTGTTCGCCTTCACCCTGACAATCCAGACTTCGGTCCACCACTGGGTCCTGACTTTGATCCTTCATGTTTATTCACATCACCGTGACCATGGCCATGACCCGTACAAGTGGAATTTCTCTTTAATTCATAAATAAGGCGATCTCTCGGTTAGTAATACACAGTACAATAAAGTCTGATTATAGTAAAGAAACATGTGCACATTAAAAGGAAGGAAGATAAAAACCGCAGCAGCACAAACCAATGGACTCCAATTTCTTTTTTTTTGGGGGGGGGCAAAAGTTGATCAACATTAAGCTACATTTCTGTAATACACGGAGGAAGTACGGTTAGACGTTCTAGGGATTGAGTGTTGTGTTCTTGACTTTTTGTCCACAGAACCGTCGGTCCCTCTAGACCCCATCTCGTCGTCCAATTCGTCCTCCCAAATCATCCTCAAGTGGAAGCCCCCCAACGACCCTAACGGCAACATCACACACTACCTGGTCTTCTGTCAGCGGCAGGCCGAGGCCAGTGAACTCTACAAGTTTGACTACTGTCAGAAAGGTGAGACATCTACGACACTTATATGCCGCGGTGATTAACATGCCAGATTCCATTGATTCTGGTGCTTAAGTAGTCGACCAATCACAGTACAGTCACACTCAGGCTTGGTCACCAGTTAACTATTCGCAATGATCACAGTTACAGTGAGGACAGTTGTCAGTGTTATCGCCTTACTATGCAAAAAAAAAAAAAAGTGAGGTAGTTGCTACTCAAAACATTATCTACATGGATTTTAATGCTACCAAATATAAAAACAAGATCCCAAATTCCCAAAACGAAAAAATCAGTCCAAAATAACAGAAAACAACACAAACATTTTAGAACATGACAAAATATTATAAAGCAGGCAAACCTATTAAAAGAAAAGACAAATATTTGACAAAATAAATGCATATTGATAACAAATATTAACACATTAGTCACTTCAGCCTTCGTCAGAGCTTTTTTGCTCGGCACTAGATTTTTTTGTCTGGAAAAAAAATAAAACCTCAAACCCATAGGTCACAAATATTGCAAACAAATTATACGTATATAATGGAAATATACAGTGGTGCCAGCATGTCTGTACGTCTGTCTTATACTGCCCCCAGGTGGCTACAGCAGAAAGAGCTGCACAATGGCCATTCAATTGATACGAGACTCACTGTTGAATACTTTTTAAGTCTATTTAATTATGTCATTACACTTTTTGTTTATAAAGTGAAATTTCTGGAACGGATTTCTAGTATTTCCATTCAACTTCTATTTCAATCAGAAAAGATGATTTGAAAGACGAGATGAATTACGAGCGTGGTCACAATACGAATCAAACCTATGTCTCCACTGTGCACTGAAACATTTCTCATTTCATAGCATATGCGTCGTCTTTTTCTTTCTGCTTTTGCGATGCGCACCATATGGGAGAAGCCAAAAGACAATTACTACTTTGAAATGCTAAATGCAGTGTCCTGCTAATGCAATATACTGCAGGGAAGAAACACTAATCCTAACTGTCTGATATTTTATGGCAATGCATTGTCAAACCCTAAACTTCCTCCTCCTGGTTCAAATGTATTACATTGTAGGGTAAAAATAAAATATCGCCTTACATGACTACAGTAGAGCGCTTAAGGCGCAAGGTGTTGTGATCGGGGTCAGTGACGGTCAAACCACTCAAACTCGTCTCGACAGATTAACCTCAAACGATCCATGAACTCCAAGAATTTTCGCACATGTCCAGGGACTAGATGTGCTGGGACGTTGTGTCTCTTGTAATTTATCATCACCAGAATAAGTCAAGGCCGGCCGACGATGTCAGATGCCCTCCTCTCTCGACTCCTCGGGCACTTTATTGAAGTGTGTACATGTTTGGCACTCGCCCTTTTATGACAGCATCCTCCCATTTTCCCAGGGATGAAGCTGCCGTCGCGGGTACCCACCCAGGTGGACGGCGACGAGGAGCAAAAGTGGAATCAGACGGAAGAGCAGGGCCCCGGGATGCGATGCTGTGCCTGCCCCAAGACGGACAAGGAGCTCAAGAAAGAGAAGGAAGAGCTGGAGTATCGCAAGACCTTTGAGAACTACCTCCACAACGAAGTTTTCGAGATGAAGTAAGACTTCTCCAACCTTGTTGTACGCTGAGTAGAATGACAACAAAGGGCATTCTGATTCTGAGTCTAAACTTTAAAGGGGAAGTCAATCAAACATTTTCTTTATGATAATATGTTCAATGCGCCTCCACTCGTCTAAACGCGGCATTCTGATTTCTACTGTGTTTGTGGAATATGAATTAAGCGGCAAAATCCACCCGTTTTGCCAATTTCCATTTACTGAAAATGACACCACAGTTACTCAGGTAGCTCACCTCTTTTCTGGGTTTGGTCAAGTGAATTTGCTATCTTAGGCCTTTGCTGCTTAATTCATACTTCACAAACCCAATATTAATCAGAATGCCATGTTTAGACTAGTGGGGCTGCAGGGAGAAAGAAGTCTTGAGAAAGAAGTCTTGATGTTTCCCAGGTAATATTTTTTAAGTCATTTGTTTTTGAAAAAAGTAATATTTTTGCCTTCCAAAACATATTGAGTAAGAAACGATGTGTTCTAGAAATTGTATATAAATTATTGGAAAAAGTTGTGCATTTTTTGAGAAAGTCGAAATTTTACAACAAAATAAAAAATCGATTTTCACTTTGCAGACGCTCAAGACAACGGCGCTCTGCGGTGGGCGTGGCCAACCAAACGCGCCTGTTCCCCACCGCCGCCTCTGGCAGGCTGTCGAGCACCGCCATCCCTGAGGACGAGGAGACGTTCGAGAGCACCAAGACGGTGGTCACCGTGCTGGCCAAGGAGTCTACGGTCATCTCCAACCTGCGCCACTTCACCAGCTACCAGATCGAAATCCACGCCTGCAACCATCTCACCGATGCTGCCCGCTGCAGCATGGCGGCCTATGTTAGCGCCCGCACCATGCCTGAAGGTTAGGCAAAAGTACTCACACACTGTACTTAAGTACAAGCGCATTAAACGGAGTCTGCTCAATATGACACTGATGTGGAAACAGGATTTCAGAATATTTAGAGAAAGATCCCTTTAGGAGGAAAAAGTAGCAATTATTTTCCTCGTTGTTGATAGTTGTTGAAGTAGGGAATTAAAAAAAAAAAAATGTTTTTAAGATGCCTATTTTTCAGAAATTTCAAATATAGTTTTGAAGGGAAATTGTATATATTTTTTGTGGAAAATTTCTCAACTAAATATTTTATATTTTTTTAAAAAATACACCTTTTTCACTTTTTGTTTTTCCATGGGGCAAAAAGTAGTATATTGATTGTGAAAAATGTATTTAAAAAGTAAAGAAATGTTTTATTTTTTAGAAAAAGGTGAGATTTTCAATGACAACTATATAGGAGTCCTATATTAAAAATATATATGTATAATTTTGAGGAACAAGTCATGTAGAGGAAAGTATTTTTTTCTAGAAAAAATAGATTGATATTTTGTGCCGAAACGTTTTTTATATTTTCAAGAATAACGATCTCACATTTATTTCTATTATCGAAAAATATTTTAAAGTAGATGTATGTATTAACTATATATTTGGGATTCAATATTTTAAAAAAAAAGGTATTTTAGAGACACAAATATCAAATTTTAGATAAAGGTATATTATATCCACGTATATATGTTCTCGAAAAAGTACAAAAACAATAATTGTTTTAATTTTGAGGCAAAACCTGTGTACATGTTACCCCTTTTTTGTTATCAATCTTTGTGCTCATACTAAGAAGGAAAAACAAAAGTTATGTATGTGTATCTCATGTGCCATCAAAATGCATTCCCATAGCTTTGCTCATGTTGAACCGACTAAGAAAATAAAAACAATAACCGATGATCAAAATACCCCTGACCTTATTACCAGTATATGTCTTCTATTAGATCATTTTTGAACACCGGACACAGACAGAGACACAACACATTTGCCACACAAATCTTTCTTGCAACTGAGTAAAAAAAGTCATCAGTAAAATAAATGTACAGATACTCTAATTTTTTTCTCAAGTAATGAGCTATTTGCCCCCTATCTGTGACAAGACCTCGCACACAGATCTTCGCCAAACCTGATCACAACCAAAGAATACGTCTCCTGGTGACATTTTGCATGTTCCCTCCACAGACAAAGCCGACGACATCACGGGCCCCATCACATACGAGGTGTCCGACATGACTGCGCACATCAGTTGGCAGGAGCCCGCCGCCCCCAACGGCATGATTATCCTTTATGAGGTCAACTACAAGCGCATCGGCGACAGTGAGGTGAGCGGATTCTGCTGCTTATCAAAACATCACAATCAAAAAAGGGGCACATCAACAGTCACTCCGGCCGGTTCCGTCTGGATCTTTCATCGACAACAAACATGAACGACAGATGCAATGCTGGAAAAGTCTCATGTTATCGATTATGTTATCAAAGATATATGGACGGTTTGTGAAAGCAACGGAGGCTACAGGTAGTCATAATATCAGCATAAGAGGCAGAGCAATAATGGTCTAAATGTGACAAGAAATTTAAATTATTAGGTAAGCAACGGAACAATTATTAAGGGAAAAAATGCTAAGAAAAAAGAAACCAAATCTTAGCCACAAGGAGATTACATATGAAGAAATTAGACTTGGCCCATGACTTGAATGAGTTGTTGCCGCACAGGAGCTGCATCACTGCGTGTCAAGGAACATGTACAAAACCACGCGCGGCTGCAAGTTGCGGGTCATGCACTCCGGGAACTACACGGTGAGGATCCGGGCCACCTCCTTGGCCGGAAACGGCTCGTGGACCGATCCCACATACTTCTACGTACAGGACGCGAGTAAGTCTTTGCTTTTGTTTCCGTGTTGTGATCATCGGAATGTTCTATGTAACTCACGTCGGATGTTTTTTTTTTTTTTTTTTTTTTTTTTTTTTTTTTTTTTTTTTAACCAGGAGATCCTCTCAACATCGCCAAGATCGTGATCGGACCGGTCATCTGCGTGCTGGTTCTGTTTGCGGCCTTGGCGGGATTCGCCATGTTCAAGAAGAAGTAGGCCGCCTCCGCCACTTGTCTTAACGTGCCGCATTTATTCTGTGAAGTGACGTGATTTTTTTCCTTTCAGCCAAACTCACGGGCCAAGCGGTCCCATCTACGCCTCATCCAACCCTGAGTATCTCAGCGCTAATGACAGTAAGACGCTTGCTCACACAGATGCCAACTTCACCATCTGTTTTCTCTAACCAAAATGAAAATCTTAATAAGCATGACAATAAGTATGACCACAACATTGTACAGCTGGAGTCATTGTTGATTTAAGACATAAAAGACCTAAAATCCAAGAAAAAAATGTGTTCCAGATTTGCCATCTGATATTGCTCGACCGTGGGTTCATAATCTACAGACGACACGTAAACATCTCCCTTAAATCTACGCTTCGCTCCGCTGTATTGTGTACATTTTCTGTTGCCAAATACTGCAAAAGTACTTAAAGATTAGAAATATTGTGATCTTTTGAGCCCCAATTAATTGCCAAGTGAGTCATCCACTTAAGTCACATAAAAACACTCCTGACAAAAAGCCTCATGCAAAGGGTTTTGTACCTTTGCGTTGCAAAATATGATGTTTTGTGCATGCGCATTGACCAACTGCGTTTGTGATGGCACGCAGTGTACGAGGAGGATGAGTGGGAGGTGGCCCGCGAGAAGATCAAAATCCTGCGCGAGCTGGGCCAGGGATCGTTCGGCATGGTGTACGAGGGCATCGCCAAAGACATCATCAAGGGCGAGGGGGAAACGCGCGTGGCGGTCAAGACGGTCAATGAGTCGGCCAGCCTGCGGGAGAGGATCGAGTTCCTCAACGAGGCTTCGGTCATGAAGGCTTTCAGTTGCCATCACGTGGTAAGTGCACCTGCAACAGCCAGTTCACAATAATGCACCATTCCAAAACATAGTACCTGACAAATTGTAATGTCTTGTTTTTTTTGTTTTTTTTCAGAAGTAGACTTCATTAGAAAAAAGATCACTGTTATCCATATTACGACCATTTTGCTGATATTAGACGAAAAAGCATTAGACAACAATATGGTCTAAATATTTTTTAAAACAATTTTGGAAAAATGAAAAAAAACAAACAAATATGCTACAAAATAACACTTAACAAGAGATTAAAAATACAATTTTGAGAAAAAGTATTCATTTTTTTAAATAAGAAACGCAGGAAGACTACACAAATATGAAACAAAAATATAAAGAAATACAATTATTCTGCAACAAAAATACAAATATTCAAAGAAAAATACACAATGAAGAAAAATGTCAAATGTTTGGGGAAACGTTCTAGAACTAACTATAATAGAAAATAATACACAACATTTAAAAATTACACAAAATATGGTCATCATCACAATTGCAGTTTGAAATGTTAATACTAACCGTCTGAAATGTCATGACGGATTATGGTCAGCAATTATGTACTTCCTTCCTTTCTTTTTTTTTTTTTTTTTTTTTTTAGGTGCGTCTGCTGGGTGTGGTGTCCAAAGGTCAACCCACCCTGGTGGTCATGGAGCTGATGACTCACGGGGACCTGAAGAGCTACCTGCGCTCACTTCGCCCTGACGCCGAGGTAACGCCCTCTCATACATTGGCTGTCGTAAAGTACTTGCTACCTAAACGCAAATGAAATAAAATCATGTCATTATCAGAACAACCCGGGCCGTCCGCCTCCCACGCTCAAGGAGATGATCCAAATGGCGGCCGAAATAGCCGACGGCATGGCCTACCTCAACGCCAAGAAATTCGTTCATCGCGACCTTGCCGCCAGGAACTGCATGGTGGCTCAAGACTTCACCGTCAAAATAGGCGGTGCGTTTTTACAGGATGTCTCAATATTTCCAAAGCTAGGTCGTTTTTGTCTTGTTTGGTTTTTTGGGGAGACTAATTATTCATTTATTTCTTATATATTATGTAATAGTTTTATTTGCGTAACAGTTTTATTTTTTAATCAAATATTTAGCTATTTTTCATGTTACTTGAGTAGAATCTTGGAATTAATCTGAAGGAAAAATTAAATACATTTCTTTTCAAAGACTGTTCTAATAGATTTCTTTGATTCTTGAATACGATTCTTTTCCCGTAAAATAATCTGTTTAACAATATACCAACGACGCACAACTAAAATGGTATTTGAATTTGGCTTTGCAAAGTGGACAAATTATTTAGGATGTCTACAGTGAGTCGTCGAGCAACATTTTTTCCTTCTCTGTTAAGATTTCGGAATGACCCGAGACATCTACGAGACGGACTACTACCGTAAAGGAGGCAAGGGCCTGCTGCCCGTCAGGTGGATGGCACCCGAGTCTCTGAAAGACGGGGTGTTCACCGCACATTCGGACTGCTGGTCGGTGATTCGTTGATTTTGAACGTCATATGTGGAGGGTTTTTGTACCACAATTTTTTTGCTTTGCGCGCAGGTCTTTCGGGGTGGTGCTGTGGGAGATCAGCACGCTGGCCGAGCAGCCTTACCAAGGCCTCTCCAACGAGCAGGTGCTCAAGTTTGTTATGGATGGAGGATACCTGGACCGACCAGACAACTGCGCAGACAGACTGTGAGTACATTTTTCTTCGGGTTCGTAAAATATAAATAAATACAATTATTTTAAAAAAGAAATAATGTACACAATAAGGAACTAATGTTACATAAATGACTGGGTTCAGTGGTTAAATTAGTCAGTTTCAGATTCAGATAAATGTATTCATCCCACAAGGAGGGGAGAAGGAAGTCGGGGCTTCTCTTCTTAAGCTGCTGTCCCCGCGACCCGACCACAGAGTGAATAATATCAAACCGCGAATATGTGAGGGTTCACTCATTCTCTTGTATTTTCTTGCCTCCTTCTTCAAGACACGACCTGATGCAGATGTGCTGGCAGTACAACCCCAAGATGCGACCGTCGTTCCAGGAGATCATCGAGATGCTGCGGGACGACCTGCACCCGTCCTACCGCCAGCGCTCCTTCTTCTACAGCGAAGACAACAAGCCGCCCGAGAGCGCCGACGACTTGGATCTGGACGTAGACATGGAGAGCATTCCGCTCGACCCCTCGTCCTACTCGCAGCGGGAACTCTGCTGCCCCGATCGGGACGGAAGCGGGGGAAGTTATGAGGAGCACCACATCCCCTTCGTGCACATGAACGGCGGCAAGAGCAACGGACGCATACTGGCTCTACCACGACATAGCCCCTCCTAACCGGACCCCCTGCTCCCACAGAATCTATTTTTTTTATACATAAACACACAGAAATCACACTCTCTCCAGAGAACCCTCAATGCATATCTCAGGATTTTTACTTTTGCCACACATACACTACAGCGCTTTTTGTACGTAGAACCTCCTGCATCTTACCTCTGTACATACTATATATAAATAGAGAGAGAAATATGAATTTCGCCAAGTTTGTGGATAAAGGACTCAACTGTGAAACAAGGCTGCTAACAAAAAATTTAAAAAAAAATCTGGATGAAAGGAAGGCGTGGGAAACGACATATGTGGACGTACGTATAAGAACTTGAACACCCCCACCAAAAAAAAAAAAGCCGGGGGGGTTCCGCACCCCTTTGCTGAAAGGCTTCATTCGCTGTTTATTGTGGCAGCGGGGACAGAAGGAAAATACATGTATGGACCCCTGCCAAGGGATTGGGGAAAATGGCGCACAAAAAAAAGAACAACCCCCAACGACGTTCTTCACTGTCGCGTAGAAATGTTTCATTCACTGGTTGTTCTGAAAACAAGAAAGACGGAAACTACAGTGGCGCCTTAAGATACGAGTGACCAGACGAGATGTCGAATTTTTTTTTTTTTGCTTTGATTTGAGAGCAAATCTTTTAAATAGTAGCACTGTATGGAAGCATTCAACTCAGATCACCACAGTTCACAATAAGCAGTTTGGCAAATAGTGAGCAATTCCTCAAAAAAGAGGCTTCAAGATGAGAATGAAATGCATATTAATGTTAATCACAGATTTGCCTTGGGAAAGTCCGCTCAGCTTGATGCTAACAAACAATACAATAGTCGGGCTATCAAATAGCTTCAGTGTCATGGTGTTCTAACCCTGTAAGCAACAGACAGATAGAACTTGAAAAGTGGAGGAACACATGTTCAGCCACAAATAGTTGTACTATACTGCCCCCCAGTGGCCCAGGCACACAAACCAAAAGGAGCAGCACAATGTTCATAGAATTGTCTCGATTCATATTTCTTCACATTTGTGTCATTACGTTATGTTTTTATAAAGTACAAGAGTAGATGGCCATTGATTGAAGCAAATAGTATAGTACTATTTTTCTCATTAAAAAAAAAAACTTTTTTTTTTTTTTAGCTTTCATGGATTATAGGCATTTCTTTTCATTTCACGGGAAATTATGATTTGAGATATGAACGTGATCACAGAACGAATTAAACTTGTATCTCAAGGTACCGCTGTACATATACGGACCCCTGTCGAGGTCCCTGAGGAACTGGAGCCCCCCCCTTTTAAAAAAAATAAACACAGGAGTTGAAAAGGGGTTCCCCACTCCCATGTCAAAAGGCTTCATTCTCTGCTTGTTGTGAAAACAGGAGAAGAAAAAAAGTGACCTTCTACAAACTTTTGAACAAACTCTGGTGACAGGAACTGCTTGATGGTGAAGTGTTTTTTTTTTTTTTTTTTAATAAATCTCCTGGCACACTGCAGTATTCCAAACAGAAACGGCACACAAGATACAACACAAAGGATCATCCTTTTCATTGTCAGGTTTTATTTATTTGTTTCTGTTCCACATTTACAGCTGAAGGATATTTAAAAAAAAATGACCTCCTCACGTCGACCAATAGCTGCTTTTTCTTTTAAAGCGGGTGTTCAAAAAGAGACGCAATATATACTGTTTTTTGTTTTTAATATACCGTGTATATATACGGCATATCCATGAAATGATTCATTGATGTTTTTTGTACATAGCTCATGTTGTCGCTCGCAGAAAATGTTTTTACATGTCGTGCTATTATATTGAATTGTTTTTTAATCCTAACTTGTGAACATATGATCAACCAATAGCACTTGGTCTTTTTTTTTTTTGCTTGGCAGGAGAAGGAGTGTTTTTTTTTTTTGTTTTGTTTTGTTTTGTTTTTTTGCATCATCGTCATCCTTAACGAGATCAAATAAAATGTAAATAATGCAGCAAGGTGCATCTCGCCTGCAGGAGAGTCTCAACCTTAGCTCTCTATTCCTTTTTGTTTTCCACATGACCCACAAATTGTATCCAAGCAAACATTACGTTCACTTGCAGTACAGGCCCACTTCTGCCAAAACAAAAATTCTATGAAGTCTAAAACTGCTCTAAATATGACAAGAAATACACTTGTTTTTTATTGTGTGGAAAATACACAAGATTAATACCAAAAATTGATAAATACTCGGGAAATTTGAAAAATTATGTCTGTCATAAAATACACGTATTAAACAAAAATGTGAAGAATACACAAAAATTACAGAACAAATACAATAAACAAACATCTTGATAATACACAGAGTATAAATGGGTAAAATAGAAGAAAAAAAAATTACCAAAAAAAAGTTGAAAAATATTACAAAAGCTTATATATATATAGTAGAACAATGTGAAAAATATTTGGGGAAAAGTACACTAATTAAATGGAGAAGAAAAGCAAAATAATTCGTTAAAACATTTTGAAAAACACACCCAAAAATAAAAACACAGAATTATGGCAAAAAGGTGGGGCGGATACTAAATGTAACATGAATGTTCAATCATTAGAAAAAATAAAAATAAATACAAACTAACAAAAATGAAACGAAATGCCAGATTCTTCCTGAAAACACAAAACAAACATGGAAATGCTAACTAGTGGACTTTTTTTTTCGGAATATTTGGAAAACCAAAACAATTTATAAAAACAATTGTAATGTTTTTGGAAAATACAAAATAGCTCAAGATGCTAAATTATTGGAACAAATACAAAAAAAATTAAAAATGTTAGTGATTTGGTCCTTACATTCTATCACACTTTGTCAGTGAGCGTGGGAATGTATGATTTTGTAGCAAACGGTACGAATTACAAGTGCACTGGAGTGTGGACCGTTTTGGATGTACTTCCTCGCTCAGCCACTTTTGAAAACAACGTTAGGATTGCGTCTTGCCACTTGGGTTGAGTTTGTGGAACAATAGCGAAGCCTGCTGGACAAATGTGGACACACGAGCCCCTTTTAAGATTGCCCAAGTAATAATTTAAAAATGGCCTTAAAAATATAGAATGAACATACTAAAATTGATGAAGAAAAAGTCATTTGTATGGATACAGTTATTCTCAATTATTTTCAGTTTAATTTGGAGAATTTGATGAATATGGATGATTTTTTTCACAAATGTCTGGCTTTATATTTATTTGATTAGCTATGTATTGAAGTGGGTATTACATTCAATTTTTTTTTTGTAACACAATATATTAAGGAAAAACAAATCAGAACAATGTTATGTAAAATGTGCAATCGAAAATATGACATAAAAATATTAAGATGGCAAAAATGTACCAAAAAATTACAAATACTAAAACTAAATATTAAAACGCAAGGAGATCTAAATAAAAAAATAGTTAAAAAAGTTATTTTCCGCTTTGAACGGAAGTAGACTCGGTTCTTCCACAGGAGGATCTTCCTTCCTGTTGACTTCCTCCCCCATCCCTCCTCCCTCCCCAAGGAGTGAGCTAGTTGCTCTGGAGTCATTCATCAGCGTTCACCGCTCATCGTCCAAGTCGAGGAAACGCGACTACATTGTACCTGTTGTATGCCTGGAAACTAAAATTAATAAACATCCTCTCTCTCGTCTCCTCACAGGTAAGACACTCATCCACTGCGTAGTTTTTAGTGCCGATGGCATTTTGTGTTTTATTTTTTTTTTGGGAGGTGGGGGGGCAATTGTTGAAAAGACGACGCTAAACTGGCTAACTTGACCTTCTTGTTCACTTCAAATGGGTTACGTATGATATTAAAAGCCTGCTTTTGGTTAGTGTGGGAAAGAATGTACTTTTGAAGTGGCACTTAAATCGGCGCAATGGCTAACAAGTCAACACAGTAACGAGCAGGTAGCCGAGTCACCTGTCGACCTCAGTCCGACTCGGCACCTGTCTCCTCGCCCGAAACTGTCCATTTCAAGCGAAACCTTGCTGAGTTTGTATGTTTTGCTTCTAATATTCGTATTTGTTTATTCACAGCTTTTATAGTCGACATGACAATTTGGTAACTGTTAACAAGTTTTGTTTGGTCAATGTACATCGCGTGTGCCAGTTTCATCGTTGCGCGGATTGATACTGCAAAAGTGAGAGCGAGACAAAGTAGTGCGTTACGCGATGGATTTTCTGGGGCTGGCAACACATAGTTGGGGGGGGGGGGTGAGGCTTTTTTTCAGCTGTGCTACAATGAAGTGTAATTGCACATAAACTCCAGTAGTTAGCAGTGGCGCTCTCCTTTCCCATTGTGTGCAATGAGAATTAACTTGACGGTGTAGGTTTGTTTTGCAACAAAAATGCTATTATTTAGAGTTGTGACGGAGAGTGGATGGTGGGGTGGGGGCGCCAATTGTTTTCTTCTTGCAAGGGGGGGCGTAACAGAAAATAATTGAGACGAGCCGCACTAAATACATACATCATCAGCATCTCTCTTATCTCTTTACTGTCAATTTGTTCGCTGTGGTGGGAGTCGCTCACTGTTTTGTGTGACGAGCATTTACCCATTTCACTAGCTTGTGTGTTTAATCTTAGCGTAATGCAACCAAGACAATTGGCCTCTTGACATGCGTTTAACTGCAAGTCCGGTCCACGGCCCAGTGGTTGCGGGTGTCTCAAAGCACACGTTTAGAAAAAAATTTTAACAGATATTTTTCTGGTTCTCATTTTTGTGTACTTTTCAAATGTTGATCAATTTATTTATTTTTATTTTTTTTGTAATTGTGTATTATACATCTAATTACCTAATGTTTCAATTATTAATTTTATTATTGTTATGTTCATGTATTTTTCATCACATTTTTATAATTATTTAGTTTTTATAATATGTTTAATATTGTGCAACTATTGTATATTTTTTATTTAGTATTTGGTAATATCTTTGTAGTTTTGTCTAATGCAGACATTGGCAAACCACATTTGAACAGGGGGGAGTGTAGACTTTATATAGTCACTGAACCTTTGCACGTGAGCAGATTATTAATCAGTTGACTCCCTTTGGCATGTATTTACATCACCCGAAAGTTAAAAAACATCGGCACTTGCTACTAGTTAACAAGAAAACGGTGTCTGTGAACACGCTTACTGCGACTAAAAGAATCCGAAAAACATCTCTGTGTTGGGCTGAGCGAAGCGTGTGCGGAGTTGTGTTGAGGATGGCGCGGTGTTTGCTGTGCGCGTTGTGCAGCAGGCCACCTGGTAGACTTGCTGGTCTAGTTCCTTGTGTTGTGATGTGGGGCCGTGACCTGCATTTCACACGGCCTTCCGCTCAGGCTTTTGAGGTGTGGCCCTCCCTTCACAACACATCAGTGTTGGGGCAGAGGGCGGTGGTACGGGGGTTGGGTTTTCACGTGGTTTTACATGCTGCTATTGTTTTGCCCCAAAGGTCATACAATATCTAACGTACTTCATTGAGGAAATCGAGTAGCTTTTTGTGATGACTCTAAAATTCTAGGAATGCTCAATAGATTTTTTTTCCCACCAATAACGATAAAGGATAGCTTTTTGTTTTTTTTCGTATTTGTACACTCGAGGCTTGAAATGTATAGATATTTTTAAATCAATTACTTCAAACGGGTTTTACTAAACTATAAAAATCCAACAATATAACAGGGAGGTTGCATGTAAGGCTGCAGCTATCAAATATTTCAGCATTCGTATCCTATCCCAAACAAATATACGTTTAAACTTACACTTAGCAATTCTTGTATCAATAACATAAGACATTAAATTTTAAAAACGGTCTTTGACGCCCTTTTAGCACCCTTTCATTGCTATGCATTTATGAACTGACACCAGCTAATTTGGAATCAGACAAATATTCAGCGGTGCAAGATTTAGAAGTGCGATATGTACGAAAAAGAAGTCACGCTGCGAGGAAACAGTTGAAATGGCAAACTCTATTAAATGTCGATTAATGTTCTCATCATGGTCCGTTAGTGTTTAGATGATTGTTTTTAAGGCATTCACTTCAAACGGCTGTCACGCGCTCATTATGAAGATATTAAGATGTGGATGCCGCACCCTGGCCAGGTATGAGTAGATAAAAGCCAACTACTGCTGTCACATCTGGGCCGTGACGGCATTTCCCACAGTTCACTTCCAGTGTTTGCCGGGGAGCTGGTCCGACTTGAGCTCCTGGCTGGTCTCGCTGATTTTGCGCCGCGGCTGCGTTGTTTGGGTTCAAATGCTCTGTTCTTGTCTCTCTTTTGCAGAGAGCTACTGTGTCAACACACTATCACTACTCTAAATCATCCAACTCCTCCCCTTTGTTGTCTCTCTGGCTTCAAGCAAGCGCTCGAGGCAGATGGCCGACTCACACTGAGATAACTTTTAACCTACGAGACCATGTTGAACCGCATTGCTAAGCGACACTGAGGAAATGACACAGCTACAATGTTAAGGTGGCACTTTACAGCTGGTATATTGTGACAGTCTAAATTTACTGTCACCGCAAAATAACTCAAAACTCAGCAAGCTATTAATGTCTAGAACGCTGGCAACAAAAGTGAGTACACCCCAAAGTGTAAATCTAAATTTCACAATTTTTAGTGATCTTTTCTCAGATTCTCTGTGAAAATGTGGATGCTTGTTTTTTTTGTTTTGTTACAAGAAGCTTTCATTTTTTTTTTTTTCCAAGGATTTTAATTATCTGTTTTTGGGGCGACTCACGAAACATGAAACTCACACATTTCTGCAATCTTGGTGAAAGAAATGTGCATTTTTGGTGGCCCCCAAAATGTATTAGTATATAATAGTGCTCCCTGGAAATCTTGAAAACAAGGTTGTTGCCTCCAACATTAGTGCCACCGAATTGTGCAAAATTAGGTTGCCACATTTAACATAACGGGCCATGGATATGTGCACAAAATTCAATAGAAAGTGTGCCATTTTGTTTTGAAACTGCAAACATTGGGTGAATTTCAGGGACGAGCTTTAAACTCAAACTAGGTAATTGTTGGAAATGAATCCAAATTTAGCATCTGTCCTCAACAGACGTCCTAAATAAACATGTTAACGTCTCTGAGATGAATTAATGTGTGGAGGTGCAACACCTGTTGTAGACAACTAGTTAAACATTTTGTGTGTGACCGTCTCACCTCTTAGCATCCTGCGGCTCTTTGCCATTCCTTTTAGTTTTAAATTTCAGTTTCTCTTTACATAAATTAAATAGTAAGATACGGTAGCACTACTTGCAGTATTTCACATTTTCTTTTTTCTCTTTGTGCTCAGTGTTCCTGATGGCATCCGTGGTTTCCTCCCGGGTCCAGGCATGACAGTCACGCCTACCCAAGACAAAGCTCAGCCCGGTTCATCCTCGTACAAGGACGCCACAACAAGCTCCAGGTGCGCCGGCAACAGCAACTCCGATCAACTGGTTTCGCCTCATACTTGACTCGCAATTCATATCCCACACAAACCGCTGAAGAAACAAACACAAGTTTATTCGAGGAAGTGCTTAGCAAGGTTATGTGCGAGCAGCCTTTTTCAAAATTAGTCCGATCATCTGTTTGTGAGTTAAGAAGCAATGTTTCCACTCCAACAATTTTTCACCTCGCACAAATAGATCCGGCCCAGCACGGATGGATGAGGTGGATGCACTGCGGGGGAGGCTCGTCCTGGAAAATGCCCTTTCCCTGACTGAGCCCATCAATTTGGAAGGTCAGCCCCTCTTTGGTACTTGGAAGACTATGTGTTTTTGAGTCTTTTGATGAGGAAAAAAATAAAGAATAAAAGAAAAAATTTTTTTATATATATATATATATATATATATATATATAAAATTTTTTTTTTTTGCATGACT